>NC_135310.1:115067810-115373387 GCF_048772815.1 Callospermophilus lateralis | reverse complement strand
TCCATTCAGCCTTCTAGATGGCTCTAAGAAGAGTCAGAGTGGCACACTCCCCTGGCTGTGCCTGACACCCATCCCTCTGCAGGGCAGTGGATGGCACCACTGCCTTAGAAGGCCAGGAGGGCTGCTAACAAGGCCCGTCCATGACCACGAGTGGTTCTGGGTGTGGGGATTCCAGCTGCCGCTCAGTGAGGGGCCCTGCAGCAGGAGCTGCTGACCATCCTGGGCTCAGGAGAGGAGGGACCATGGTGGGGTTCCGCCTTGGGCGAGCTCTGGGAGAGGAAGAGGCCTGCCAGGTGAGTGGGCACTGTAGTCAAGGCCACCAAGAGCACACACAGGCCAGGAGCCCTAGCAACTCTGTTCAGTCCCCAAGCAAAAGGCTTTGGCTGGGGCCAGGCGGCCGGCTCTGCTTCGGCAGAGGGCCTGGTGGGTTTGGTTGGAACTGCCCGCGGGCTGGCTCCTCTTTCCTGTGGGACTTCAGGTACATTCTTCACAAGGAGCTGTGAAGCACCTCTGCTGGACAAGGACCCGGTGCCCTGGGAGAAAACTCCCCAGCTTTGAGAATCAGAAAGCATGAGAGATTCCATGGGATCCCCAAGGGACAGGACGGGGGCCAGCCCTGGGCTCCATCTGTGCGGCTTTGGGGGAAGAGAATGTGACTTTTACTGCAGAGGCCGCCACAGGCATCGAGAGGGAGGGACGCCACCGACCTGCCTTCCAGCCAGGTGCCAGTGCTGCTCTGCTCCGGGCTGCGCGGGCTGGGGCAGGGCGAGGGCGAGACTTTTCTGGCACTCAGGACACTGCAAAAAACGACAAAAGCCAAAGTTAGAGGGGATAAGAAGAGCAATGCAGCGGCTGGGGATGTGGCTCAAGCGGTAACGCGCTTGCCTGGCATGCGCAGGGCGCTGGGTTGGATCCTCAGCACCAAATAAAAATAAAATAAAGATGTTGGGTCCACCGAAAAACTGAAAAATAAATATTAAAAATATTCTCTCTCTCACAAAGTTACAACTATCTTATATTTGATAAAGGGGCTAAAAGCATGCAATGGAGGAAGGATAGCATCTTCAACAAATGGTGCTGGGAAAACTGGAAATCCATATGCAACAAAATGAAACTGAATCCCTTTCTCTCGCCATGCACAAAAGTTAACTCAAAATGGATCAAGGAACTTGATATCAGATCAGAGACTCTGCGTCTGATAGAAGAAAAAGTTGGCTACGATCTACATATTGCAGGGTCAGGCTCCAAATTCTTTAATAGGACATCCATAGCACAAGAGTTAATAACAAGAATCAGCAAATGGGACTTACTTAAACTAAAAAGTTTTTTCTCAGCAAGAGAAACAATAAGAGAGATAAATAGGGAGCCTACATCCTGGGAACAAATTTTTACTCCTCACACTTCAGATAGAGCCCTAATATCCAGAGTATACAAAGAACTAAAAAAATTAAATAATAAGATAACAAATAACCCAATCAACAAATGGGCCAAGGACCTGAACAGACACTTCTCAGAGGAGGACATACAATCAATCAACAAGTACATGAAAAAATGCTCACCATCTCTAGCAGTCAGAGAAATGCAAATCAAAACCACCCTAAGATACCATCTCACTCCAGTAAGATTGGCAGCCATTATGAAGTCAAACAACAACAAGTGCTGGTGAGGATGTGGGGAAAAGGGTACTCTTGTACATTGCTGGTGGGACTGCAAATTGGTGCGGCCAATTTGGAAAGCAATATGGAGATTCCTGGGAAAGCTGGGAATGGAACCACCATTTGACCCAGCTATTGCCCTTCTTGGACTATTCCCTGAAGATCTTAAAAGAGCGTACTATAGGGTTACTGCCACATCGATGTTCATAGCAGCCCAATTCACAATAGCTAGACTGTGGAACCAACCCAGATGCCCTTCAATAGATGAATAGATAAAAAAAAAATGTGGCATTTATACACAATGGAGTATTACTCCGCACTAAAAAATGACAAAATCATGCAATTTGCAGGGAAATGGATGGCATTAGAGCAGATTATGCTAAGTGAAGCTAGCCAATCCCTAAAAAACAAATGCCAAATGTCTTCTTTGATATAAGGAGAGCAACTAAGAACAGAGCAGGGAGGAAGAGCAGGAAGAAAAGATTAACATTAAACAGAGACATGAGGTGGGAGGGAAAGGGAGAGAAAAGGGAAATTGCATGGAAATGGAAGGAGACCCTCATTGTTATACAAAATTACATATAAGAGGATGTGAGGGGAAAGGGAAAAAAAAACAAGGGAGAGAAATGAATTACAGTAGATGGGGTAGAGGGAGAAGATGGCAGGGGAGGGGGGATAGTAGAGGATAGGAAAGGTAGCAGAATACAACAGTCACTAGTATAGCAACATGTAAAAACGTGGATGTGTAACCGATGTGATTCTGCAATCTGTATACGGGGTAAAAATGGGAGTTCATAACCCACTTGAATCTAATGCATGAAATATGATATGTCAAGAGCTTTGTAATGTTTGAACAACCAATCAAAAAAAATTCTCTCTCTCTTAAGAAAAAAAAAAAAAAAGAAGAGCATGCAGGGTTTATGTTGTTAATATCCAGTGGGGCTTTTGTGAACTGGTGTCCTCCCCACATTCCTATGTTGAGGTCCCACTCCCCAGTGTAACGGCGTTTAAAGGTGGGGCCTTGGGGGGTAAATAGGTTTGGGTGAGGCTTGAAGGTGGCCCTCAAGATGGGGTTAGTGTCCTTATGAGGAGGGAGGGAGGGGCCAGAGCACTTGGCCTGAGTCTCTCCCTGGACACTACGAGGAGGAGGAGGAGGTGTGGCCAGCCAGGAAGGGGGCCCTCAGCAGGAGCAGATGTGCTGTGCCATGGAGTTCCTATGTGGAACCCGCCCCAGGGGGATGGGATCAGGAGGCCGGGCCTTCGAGATCAGAGAAAGCCCTCATGAATGGGGTTAGTGACTTTATAAAGGCAATATCAGAAGCACTGGCCCCTGTTCCTATGTGAGGGCCTTTACCAGACACCAAAATTGCCAGTGCCTTGGTCTTGGGCTTCCCTGCCTCGAGAACTGTGAAAAACAAATGTTTGTTGGAGAACAAATGAACTGGGCACAGGGGTGCACAGCAATGATCTCAACCACTTGGGAGGCTGGGGCGAGAGGCTGGCAAGTTTGAGGCCAACCTCGGCGGTTCAGTGAGACTTTGTCTCAAAAATAAAAAATAAAATAAAAAGAACAGGGAGTGTAGCTCAGTAGTAGAGCATCCCTGGGTTCAATCCCCAGTACCATCCTTCCACATGCACACACACACACACACACATAAACCGAAACCCAAAACCCCAAACCCCAAAAGAAGAACCAAACAACCGCAATAACAACAACAAAACCCAAATGAGCCAACCCAATCTCTGGGATTTTGCTATAGAGCCTGAACAGTCGTGGCTAAGTGCCAAGAATCCTGTCTTGGGTGGTTTGAACACTGATTTCATTGTTGTGGCAAAGCCTGTGTTGGCCGTAGAAGGTGAACAACAGGCAGTGAAGACTGTCACTGTTTACATGCCAGGCCTTGAGAGGGTGCTCGGGAATTGCCGAGCCATTCAGTCCTCTCAGTGGTAAGAGGAGGATGTCATTATCCTAATTCACAGATGAGAAAACTGAGGTGTAGGGCGAAGCTAGGGAAATTCCAGTAGGTGGTAGCATCTGGACCTCGTCATGACTGCGAGGCCCAGGCTTGAGCTCCCGACTGCTAGTTCCACACTGCTTTCCCCTGGCCACAGGGACCACCCCAGATGGCCTCAGCTGCTGACTCTGCTCCTGGAGTGAGAAGTCACATCTGATGGCTCATCAGGTGCACTGGGCCCCTTTAACATGGTGGCCTGATGTATGTGGTTTGCCTTGGATTCCTGGCTGCAGACAGAGGAAATCAGGGGCCCCTCCTGGGTGCAGACGAGGTGGGGGCCAGTTATTCTAGTCACTCTGCCCTGCTCTAAGCTGTGCTGTAAGCCCCCGGAGATGGAATTCTCTTCCTTGCTCTGGGATGGTCCTATATAGAGACGATAGCAGAGCTCAAAGAGACCTAAGAAGTCACATGGGCCACCCTTGGGGAGGCTCAGGCTGAGTGTCAGGCCAAGGACAGACGGGTGAGCTGGCTTTGCCAAGCCTGCATGGTCAGTCCAAGGCACTCGGCAGGCCTGATGACCCAGGTGTCCCACAGGTGAGTGGAGACACTGCCCAGCTCCTCTTCCACCCTCTTGAACCTCAGCCAGCAGCAGGGCTCTTACTCTGGACTCAGGACAGTGGGTCAAATAAACAGGAAGAAAATCAGAGCCCGGTCCCCGCTCCTCCCACTAGTGCTCATTTCCTAGCAGTCTGGAGTCTCCCTGGGGTGCCTGGGAGAAGCTGGGTCAGTGCTCTGTCGGGCGAGGGCTGCTGCAGGACTGGAGGCAGCCACAAGGTGGCAGGCTGTGCAGGTTTGCCTTTGGAGAACAGTGGCCAGTTCTCAGGGCTTTGGGGCTGTTTCTGGTGCCAGCCTGGTGGAGGGAAGGGGAAAGGGCTTTTCATCTTGCAGGTGTTTCAATTACAGCAGGCCAAGGTCAGTGCGGAAAGTGTAGCAAGTCTGCAAGACCAAGTCATTGGTACACAAATGGCTCATCGGCTCCGTGGCTTCCAGTGGAGTCTTTGTAGATTCCAGGTGGAGTTTACAGATGTCAAATTGTTGAGGGTCAGGAATGGGTAGAAGAGGAGGAGAGATGGACGAGGGCAGAGCAGAAGGGTGTGATGGCACAGAGTCAGATGGGGACATGCAGTGCCCCCTGCAGAGGCTGGCCATGTCCTGCAGGAGGACACACAGCACCATGTGCAGGCCTGGGGCTCCTGAGGGAGCGACTCTCCACCTCCTAAACTGCTGGAGTATCCCTGGGGGCCAGGGCTCAGTTTCTTGACCCTCAGGAGTGTGCCACAGACAACCTCTGCCCTCTTTGTCCAGCCAGCCTTTAACACGGAATTCATTTCTCATGTTCTCTCTCCTGGAAAGGGAGCATATCAGCTCTCAGAATGAATTATCTCCTTAATAAAAATTAATAAACAACTCTTTCTCTTCAATGAGGTCCCGAGCGCATGCAGAGATGCAGTTCTTTGTGAAGACCCTGACAGGCAAGACCATCACCCTCGACGTTGAGCCCCGTGATGCCATCAAGAATGTCAAAGCCAAAATTCGAGACAAGGAGGGCATCGTACCTGACCAGGTGGAGGACAGCCACACTCCCAGGTCACAACCTCCAGAAAGTCCACCTGCACTTGGTGCTTCGCTTGCGAGGTGGCATCACTGAGCCTGTGAGGTGGCATCACTGAGCCTGTGAGGTGGCATCACTGAGCCTTCCCTGCGTGATTGCCCAGAAGTACAGCTGTGACAAGATGATCTGTTGCAGGCGTTAAGGCCGCCTGCACCCCGTGCTGTCAGCTGCTGCAAGTAGAAGTTGGCCACACCAACAACCTCCGCCCCAAGAAGGTCAAATAAAGCCCCTCCACTGGCTCCTTTCCCCAAAGGGTGGCCTCCTGTCCAAGCCCCATGCATGGCCTTGGGTTCTCAATAAAGTTTCCCTTACGTTGAGTGGAGCAGTAAAAAAAAAAATTAATAAGCAATGTTGATACTTAGACTTCTTGGGTTCCCAGGGCATTTAGTATGGTCAGCCCTCAGGACCTGGACACTGGGCTATGGGAGGCTGGTGGGAGGACCAGCTCACTGGCCTGCAGACCTGTGTAGAGAACAGCCGCCGTGGAGTTCAGGTGAACATAGTCACTGGGCTCTTGCTCTCTTTGCAGAAGCTCTTAAATGGCGCTGAATGTTCATCTGCTCGTGGAATGATAATGTAGGTGACCCTGGTGCCAGATGAGGCCAGGGAATCGCAGAGTGGGGAGCTCCTTGCCCAAGGCTGGGCTGCTGTGGCAGAGTCCCTTTGTCAAAGTCTTAGTGATCAAACTCCTCGGAGGTGACGCCTTGGAAGCCTGAGGCCCTCAACGGCAGGCCCAGGGTCTCTCGGCGAGCATGCCCAGGAGTGGTCGTAGGTTGGAATACCTCGGGGACACCCAGGAATGGCGAGCAGAGCAGGCCCCACGCAGGCAAGGAGGAAGCTGGCCAGGGGCAGAAGCCAGGAGGCCAAGCCCTGGGGCTGGTTCTTGGACTTGCCCCACCACGGCCTGCAAAGGTGGCTGCAGAATGGACAAATGGCCAAGCTGTACAGAGTGGCCAACAGGGAGCGGGCCAAGGGCAAGATGCTCAGGAGGAAGGAAGGAGAAGGGAAGGAAAGGTGGGGGTGAAGGGAGGGCTGGAAGAGAAGGAAGGGGACAAGGAGCGCAGCAGAAGGGGACAGGCAGGGAGAGCAGGGTGGAGGGCGGGAAGGACGGAGGGGTCTGGCCACTAGATGTGGAGTTTGAAGCTGTCTCAACGACAGAGTTAATAATAATCCCATTCTTTTCTGGGGCCTTGGTTTCTTCATTTGTAAAATGAGGGAGTTGAATTCAGAGTTTCTCACTGAAATGGCGAGGTGCCAGTGACAGGGGGTGTGGCTTCCCAGTTCTTCAAAGGCCACCTTCTAGGGACATACAGGATGGCTCTTTGAAAGTCCTGGCCCCTTCGGGAAATCAGCTGGTGGGGACACTTGAAGGAGTGAGGCCTCCAGCTGGGGCCTGGCACGGAGGGATTTTGTGTGAAATACTGAAAGATGTGGACGAGAAAGTGACAAGTCTAGCAGGCACACTGTCTGCTTGCCCCTGGGGGCAGTCGTTAATGCTAAAGGAAACTGGTGTCAGAAGTGAGGACAGTGTGAGACTCGGACAGGCCTGGCTTTAGTCCTGGCCGCTCTGCTAATTGGCTGGGTGGCCCTGAGCAAGTTACTTAACCTCCCTGAGCCCGATTTTCTCAACTACTAAATGGGAACAATTCTGACTCTGCACAGTCATTCCGTGCCTGGCCCACGAGGGCCTCAGCAAGTGACGGTGGGTGTCATTACCGTAAGAGGAGGGCCATGCCAGCCGCTGGGGATTCTCCCTGGCTGGCTGTTCAGAGTGAGCTGCCCCAGGACAGGGTCTCTTCCTGTCTCGGCTCTGGGTGGAGCTTCGTGGGCTCCTTATTGCCACCATTCTGAGCCAGTGGCAGTGGCTTCTGAGTCAGAGACTGAGCCCAGTCTTCTCCCCCTCCAGCCTCCAGCAGGGACACTGTCCTCTCTCCTCTCGAGTGTGACCTTCCCACTCACTGTCCTCAAACTGTCCTGTCCTCTAACTACCGTGGGGGTGGGGACTGGGGGAGCTGACCCTCATGGTGTCTGAGACACTGGTTAGGACACTGCTGAGGGTCACAGTCCCCAAGCAGAGCACCAGCAGCCAGTGCAGGTGACAAAGCCCCGGGCTCCACCTGAGAGCTGTCCTCTGGGCACTTCCCAGTCGTCAGGGCAGGGGAGCCCAGGAGTGGGATTCTGGGAGACACAGAAGAGCTCCTGCGGGTGGTCCCAGGTGAACCATGGAAAGCCAGGGGGCAGGGATTTCCAGGCAGGCGCGGCCGATTTCTTACCTTATAACCTCGGGCTGGGGGGTGCTCATTGGAACCCTCCCGACACCTCAGCCCACCCTCATTCCACTGTCCGTGAAGCAACAGAAAAAAGAGCCGGGGCTTCCCATGGGCTGAGCAGGAGAGGGGCTCGAGCCTCCAGGCCGGAGGGGAGCTGGTCCTCACAGGCCACAACAGTGCCCGGGGCTCTGTCCTCTGGGCTGGGCTCTCAGATGTGTTCTGAGGAGGCCTGGGGTTTCGGGGAGGGGCTCTGGGTGGGCACAGAGGTTGGCAAGGGAGCATCCAGAGAGGGGCCAGGTACAGGGCACAAGGCTGGGCTGCCTCTCCCGCCCGGGCAACGCAGCTGCCTAGTGACACTGCCTTTTCCATTTTTTAAACTAATAGACTATTTTTAAAAATTTTTTTTGGATACCAGGTTTGAACCCAGGGAAGCTTAATCACTGAGCTACACCCCAGCTCCTTTTTGTATTTTATTTAGAGACAGGGTGTTGCAGAGTTGTTTAGGGCTTTGCTAAGTTGCTGAGGCTGGCTTTGAACTCGCGATCCTCCTGCCTCAGCCTCTGGGGCCACTGGGGTTAAAGGTGGGTGTCAGAGCACCTGGCAATAGACTATTTTTAAGAGAAGTTTTAAGTTTATAGAAAATTGAGTGACACTACAGTATTCCCAACACTGCTTTTTATCCGCCCGCCCCCACGAGTTTTCCACCACTCTAACCTCTGGCATTAGTGTGGTCCTTTGTTACAGGTGGTGAATCAGGGCTGACGAGTTAGCATTAACCAGAGTGCGCAGGTGACACAGGGGTTTGCTTTTGTGCTATATAGGTCTATGGATTTTGACAAGTACCATCGATCCACCAATATTCTGTCTTCCCGAATAGTTGTGCATCCCTAAACATCTGGCCTCTGTCTGTCCATTCTTCCCTGCCCCCAGGGCTGGGCAGACACTGATGTCTTAGCAAGTCTTTCCCAGGTGTCATCTGGTCGGGCTCCTATAGCCCTAGCCTTTCCAGGAAGCCTTCTTCCACTAAGCAGTTTGCATGAAAGCTTTCTCCGTGTCTTTTCACGGCTTGGTAACTCTTTTTATTGCTGAATAATACTCTGTTGTCTGGATGTAGCTCAGTTCATCATTCTTCTTTTGGAAGACTTGGTGGCATTCACTTTTTGACAATCATGAATAAAGCACCTATAAATAAGCACGGGTTTTCCCCACATTTCTTATTGGTGTGTTATAGTTGTACATAATGGTGGGATTTGTTGTTAATATTTGTACATGTGCAAAATATTTCAATATAATTTAGCCGATATCATTCCCATTCCCGATTTTCCCTCTCCCCTCCTCTCCACCCTCCTCCCTGGGGCCTCTCCTCTAGCCTACTGATCTCCCTTCTGATTTTCGTAAAATGCCCCCCCCCCACTTTTCTTTTCCTTGGTCCTCTCTAGAGTCTACATATCAGAGAAAACACGTGACCTTCGACCTTCTGGGATTGATTTATTTCCCTTAACATAATGGTCTCAAGTTTCATTCATTTTCCTGCAAAATGACAGACTTTCATTTTTCTTTATGGCTGAATAATCGTGATTTTTATCTGGATGTAAGTTTTTAACTCATCTGGGTGAATACCTGGGAGTGCTATTGCTGGGCTGTATGGTAACCCTATATCTAGCTTTGCAAGGCTCTGCGGAACTGTCTTCTGGAGTGACGGGGTCATTCTGCATTCCCATGGGCAGTGAACGCGAGATCCTGTTGCTCATGTCCTCACGAGCTTCGCTGTGGTCGGTGTTTTGGATTTTGGTCTTTCTCCTCTGTATTGGTGGCACCTCACTGCTTTCGTGTGAACTGCCTCGTGACACCTGATGTCAAGCACCTTGTCATATACCTATTTGCCATCTGTAGATCATTTTTTGGCAAAGAGGCTGTTAAGATCTTCTGCTCATGTTTTTTTTAGTTGTTTTTTTTCTTATTGTTAAATTTCAAGAGTCCTTTATATATTTTGGATAGAAATCCTTTATCAGATAACGTGTTTTGCAAATATTTTCTTCTCATCCGTGGCTTGTCTTTTCATCCTCTAAACAGGGCCTTTGGCAGAGCAGCATTTTAAAATTTAATAAAGTCCAAGCAAGGGCTGGGGTTGTGGCTCAGCGGTAGAGAGCTCGCCTAGCACGTGCCAGGCCCTGGGTTTGATCCTTAGCACCACACAAAAATAAAAAAATAAATAAAATAAAGGTGTTGTGTCCAACTACAACTAAAAAATAAATATTAAAAAAAGTCCAAGTGGCTGTTTTCTTTTTCATGGATTTACACTGCCATTTAAAACACCCGATTACTATCTGGCCTGTGTCTATCCATTCTTCCCTTCCCCTAGGGCTGGGGCAGCCCCTAATGTCTTAACAAAACGCACTGTACCACTGCAGACCCTGGGCTTTGGTGCACATGGGAGATGTGTCCTGAAACTAGGACACAAGCAGAAGCCTGGCACCGAGGGCCAGGATGGGCACGTGGGGAGTCCGGGAGAGTTGGCCTGGAATGGGGGCCTTGCTAGCAGATTGTTTTCTATATATGCCTTTTTTTTTTTTTTTTTTTTTTTGCTTTTAAGACTAATTTTAGATTTCCAGGAGAGATGTAAGGAGAGTGCAGACCATTTCACAGGCCCAGTACCTGGTTCCACCTGTATACATTTTTATACCACTGTGGTATGTTGATACACTATTATTAACTAAAGTACATACTTTCTCTGAATTTTCTTAGTTTAAAAAATATTTGGCCGTATCTTTTTGATATACATATTTAAAGAAATTTCAACTTATATATAAAACATTGAAAGTTGCACATATTAACGGGGTACCACGTAATGTCTGATACCATGTATGCTTTAAGTAATGTTTGAATCAGGTTATTTATCTTTCTCATTTCTTTATGATGAACGCTTCCTAGTTTTTACCTACTGTCTTTATTTATTTGTTTATTTTTGGCACAGGGGATTGAATCCAGGGGAGCTTAACCACCAAGCCACATTCCCAGCCCTTTCTATTTTGATTTTGAGACCTGCTATCCTTTTCTATTCTGGGAATCCACCTGGGAGATCCACACCTCTTAGTCCTCACGTCTCCACAGGCTGCTCCTGGCTCTGACAGATTCTCAGAGTCCGTGTTCTTGACGAGCCAATTTGTGAAGCACTGGGTGGTGTTTTGTGGAATCTTCCTCAATTGGGAATTGTCTGATGTTTTCCTCATGCTTCAACTGGGACAATGGATTTTTGAGAGGAATAGCAAAGAGGGAAAGTGCCTGTCTCATCACACAGAAGAGAAGACACTGTCTGCTACTATTCTAAGACAAATCCTGTTTCGCATTTCCAATGTGAGCGCTCAGTGCTCCTCCAAACCCCAGTGCTCCATTGCTCCTTAGTGGTGGTGATGGACGCCCCATTCATGCTGACCTGGCCTCTGCCTGACAGACTGGGTCTGAGGGATGGAGGGTGGCAGGAGGCAGGGGTCATATGGTTGGAAAGAGACAAGAACACGGTGTGTGGAAGAGTCCCTGCTGGGGCCTCCCATCATTTAGGGAAACAGGCTCTGGGCAGTCCTCATATAGCACTGAGAATCCTCTTTAGGACAATTCTCCCCCACCTCCCTGTATCCTGGCAGGCCCTGTATCCTCTGTATTCTCACCAGCACCCCCTGTCTCCCTTCCCCGCCCTCTCCCAGGTCCCCTCCCTGTCCTGCCCCTCCTTCTTCTCACTCAGGGTGGGCTGTTGAACCCCTTGCCTCTTGCAACGTGGCGGTAGGTCCACTGGCAGCCTAGGAAGGGGCTGAGGGGCGCACACTCCAGCCAGCTTGCGAGACCCTGGCCTGAGTATGTCATCAAACAGTAAAAGCATTCATCCCCAGGACCATGTGGCCTAAAGGAGACCTTTAGAGCAGCAGGGACAGGTTAAGGGGAAAGGTAGGAAGCTCCCCTGGGTACTCTGATGGGTGGGCCGTTCTCCACTCACCTCTGGTTGGAGAGAAGCTGGGGCTGGTCCTGCTGGGATTCAGCGCTCTGGGGAGAGGGCTTCATGTGATCCAGGGAATTCGCTGCTGGAGAATTTACCTGTTGGTCCAAGAAGGGGTTTCACAGCGTTAGCCTGAATCTAATGGCTCAGGAAGATGTTCTTGCTGTCATTCTTAAGGAGGAGAGGCCAGCTATTACAGTTATATAATGTGTGGCCAAAAACAAATTTAGACATAGTTATGACCATAATGTTGGGCATCAAATTATCATCTTCAGATGGTAGTTTTATGGGTAATTTCCTTTCTTTTTTCTTTCCTTTTTTATTAGTGTGTTATAATTATACATAATAATGCGATTCTTTGTTAAATATTTGCACAGGCACACAATATAACATCATATATTATGTTGTCATATATAATTACATTGATATAACTATATAGCATTATTTATATTTTATATAAATTATATAATAATATAATTTGGTCAGTTTCTTTACCTGGGGCCTCTCCTTATGAGACATTTTTAATTTTTTCTGTATGGTTTCCTTTGCTTTCCAAGTTTACCAAATTTAACATATATTACTTTTGTAGTTAGAAAGATAATGTGTAAAATGTGATCTGACGATTCTCTAGAAATCCTTCCTGGGTTTGCTTCTCCTTGTCTTCAAGATCCTCTTTGAGCACGTCATGTAGGGAACAGCTCTGGAGTTCGTGGGTCTCCACTGGCCTGGTGAGCAAGACTCACAGCCCAGCTGAGCCGAGGCCGACCGCCCCAGGATCCGCCCAGAACCACAGGGTAAGGAAAGCCTTTGAGAAGGCGCTGCAAGGCCACCTCAGGGAGGTTCCTGCTGACCTCCCATCTTCTGGGAGTTGCCACAGAACAGATTCTCGTCACCTCCCTTGTTCTGATAAGGTCTGGGCCTTCTGCCTCCGCCCACTCAGGATAGTTACAGTGTAGGCTGCAAAACTGCTCAGCTGCAGCGGAGAATGGGCTCTCCTGCAACAGGGTGTCCCACCTCCCCGCTGCCATCACCTGGCATTGTCTCATGTTGTAGACTATGGGGACAGGGGACAAGTGGAGCTGAAACCCTTGGCTACTCTGCTCTCATTGTCCTTGTAAGCAGTAACCTATCTGAATCCAGCCTTGCCTGGACACTTCCTGAGTCACACTGGATGACCTCATCTACTGTTCAGTGGCTCAGCTCTCTTGGGTCTCAGCTAGGGCCGAAGGACTCACTCATGCTGAACTCTCTAGGAAGGCTCTGGACCTGGAGTCATAGACAGAACCCAGGGTGCTGTGGCTGTGGTCGGGCATCAGTTATACCTTTATTTCCCCGAACTTCTACTGGAAATTAACAAATATAGATAATAAGCCACAGTAGTATTAGCAGGGCCTGTGACATTGCCACCAAGAAATCACACATATTCTCCTATCATCATAGTTGGCTCAGAAATATAGTGTTCATCATGACTTTGAAGTTATGGCAAATATTGATAACATTTTATCGATAATAAGACACCTAGATCTTATTAATGCATTTAAACGTGCTGTACACATTGTTATACCATAACTTTGCTCTTAAACTATTTTGATACCTACGTATCAATCTAATCGTTTTCTTTGTTCTCCTGCGAGTTTAATTCTGTGCACCTATTCTTCCGTATTGTCCTGTCACATGGCCACTAGGTAGCATGCTGGTTATTGCTCGGCTCTGTGTCCTTGGGCAGATATCCTCCCTGGCTCTCCAGATCCTTGTTCTTAAAATGAAGGGATCAGCCTGGGAGGCAATCATGAAGGGTTCCCCAGCCACACGAGTGGTGTGACAATGTGCACTTTGTCACTTCCATGGTACCACAGCTGAGGAGTTACCAGAGGACAGCTGAAACCAGGATTTACGCTGACACTTCTAGTGAGTTACTTTAGCCTTTATGATATTACAGAGCCCTCTAGGAACGGGAATAGGAAATATGCAAAAATTAATCTGCAGATATATTTTGAGTGAAAGACTAGGAACAACCTTAACAGTCAAGAACAGATGGGTTAAATAAATCAAAATATATTAAAATGTATTCATAAGACGGAACAGTAAGATCCAGGAATGATATTGTAGAATAACAGAAAAACAATTATTTAAACAATTAAGAAAAAAATATTTTGATATTTGAGGACCAATATGATTATATTTTCTAAAAAATATATTGATATATATGTATATATGCAGAGAAAAAAGATAAAATGATATAAAACTAACATGTTAATTGGTTATATTAATTGGTTATATTAATATTAATTGGTTATCCTTAAAGGGAGGGATTAAAGTAATTTTTACTTTTCTTTGAGTTTTCTGTATTTTCTAACATTTCTATAATTAACATGCATATATATGACTGTATCTGAAAAACATTAAATGTGAATGTGTGGAGTCTCTTACACAAAGCAATGGTGGCAGACCCCCTGGTTTTGGGAAGCTGCATCTCCCATCCCTTGCTATCCCATGGGTCATGTGAGGCGCAGGAGCAAGGAAACAATGAACCCTTGACCTTCTGTGTTCCTGGGAGTCAAGTGAATGCTTGCCCTCGTGAGACAGGGCTTAGTTCGTGAGCCTGGGGGGTAAAAGCCCCTCCTTTTCCTGTCTCCTGACCGTCCCCTCCCCAGCTGCCCTGATGCGCCCTAGACCATACCTGCAGGTGAGTGGCCTCTTCTGCCCACCAGGCTTCAAACTCTTTCTGCAGCTTCACCTTGGCTTTGTCCATGAGCAGCTGCAAGTGCTCGATCTCCACCTTCAGGGCCTTCAGGCGGGTGAACATGATTTTGTACCTGCAGTGGGATCAGGAAGAGGTGGTGTCACATTCTTTTGAAGGTCACTGAATCTCAGAAGCCTGGCAGTGCTTCCTGGTGCCTGGGGCCTGGGACCTGGGACCAGTCTGAAGCCTACCATGGCCAGGGTAGGGCACCAGGGTCTAGTCCATCATATAGAAGCAGATGGAGGCATTTTTGCCCAGGAGGGTTGGGAATCCATAATTGAGATGAAGAAACCCTTTTCAAGAGTGACAACCAACTCCCCCCCCCCCCCCCAGTGCTGGGAATTGAACCCAGGGCCCCCAGGATGTCAGGCAAGCACTCTACCAGGGAGCTATCCCCAACCCGTGATCTACTTCTTTTATTGAGCACTTAACTAACGGGGCAGGCATTGCTGTAGGCAGCAAACATAAACAAACTCATTTAAATCCCTGGCACAGATTCAGAACCAGAGGCATGGAGAGGTCAGATAATGTGCTCAGGCAATGGGTTCTATACACAGAACAAACAGAGAAGCCAGGATTTGAACCCAGACAGTCTGGCCTAGAACCACAGTCTGCCATTCTGCTGGTTCATCTTTGTGGTAAGGACCCAAAGTTAAATGTCTGTTGGGGGATATTGGGAATGCTACACCAAATCAGAAATAGTCCACCAGAAACAGTCCAATAGCCGAGCAATTGAGACAATGTGCCTTCGGAGGTGACGCTGAGATTGGAAATGTAGACCGAGGGGATAAGACTGGTGGAATAATGGGATGACATGAGAATAATGGGATTTAGAAAGAAACAGGAAAATAAACAGCCAGGCAGAAGGTGGACAACCGAGGCATAGACCAAGGGGCTGGAGAGCAATGGCCGTGAGTGTGGAAGGACCTTCTGGAAGAAGACAGAGTGCCCAGCTGTCAGGAGTGGCCTGGAGACCAGCGCCAGGGGCTTTGTTCTCCTGGGTGCGTGAATGGGGTGACAGAGTTTATCAGGGTGATGTCACATCAGCCCAGTGCGGGGTGCTGGGTGGGGACTGTGATGCAATGACCCCATCACCCACTTGAGGCAGGGAAGGGGGCTTGCTCAGGCTCTTCAGACCCTCTCCAGGGCCAGGAGGAGCTAGCCGACATGTTGAATGCATATAGAAATGAATGAACTAAGCCGCTTGATGGGGTGATGAGGGAGATTCTGTGATGGCCACATGTTTGTTTATGCATGGAGATCCGTACAGTATAAATAAAATAATTCTGGGCCCCTAAGAGGCTGTGTGAAGGTGTGAAGGTATGACTCAGGAGGGAAGCTGCAGAGGAGACCACCATGGTCATGCTTCTTGCTGCCTCTAGGTGGCAGCAGTAGACAACACTAGCGGCTTCTGGGGCCAGAGGTGGCTGGTCAGCATCTAACCTCATCGCCCAAATGCAGCACGGTTGTGGCTTCCTCCCGTTTTGCATTTGGCTGTGGTTCCAGCCCTGGGTGCCTCCAGGTTGTCCTTAAGGCCTAAGGAGGCAGGGGTCAGGCTGTGTATGGAAAAAAAAAATGGGCACCTTTTCTTCTCTTCCTCCAGTTGTGACCGCAGTCTGTCTTCCTGGTCTGATGTCGAGGGAAAGGCCCTGTTTTCTGAGACTCCTGCAGAAGGAAGATGTTGGTGGGTTACTCCAAGAGGAAGAAAGGCAGAAGGAAAAGCATGAGATAGACCCCACGTGCATCCCCAGATGAAAGGGGACCTGTGCGTTCCTCTGTGGCCTCTGGATGGCAATCTCTGATCGCTTCCAGGATTGTCCTTCCTGCTGTCCCCCCACTGCCCAACACCTGTCACCGGAAGAGAATTCTCTCCACCTCTACTAATCCTCTTACTATTGGGCTCAATTATTTCCTCCTGAGTCCCCAGGGAAGATGCAAAACAGTATTTCCCCATCCTCTGAGAAAGAGCACTCCTCACCCCAAGAATCCTCTCTAAATGGTCACATCTTTCTTTGCACCAATTCCTTGCACCAATTTTCCAGCTTCAGAAGCACGTCTTCTGCTTTCACTCCCTCTAACACTTGGTTCTCAAGCCGGATCACACAGGTGATGTTCATATGGAACCAGGGCTGAGGAGGAGCCTTGGCAATGCGCCTATG
The DNA here is from genome assembly GCF_048772815.1 of Callospermophilus lateralis. NCBI lineage: Eukaryota > Metazoa > Chordata > Mammalia > Rodentia > Sciuridae > Callospermophilus > Callospermophilus lateralis. The sequence goes on along the minus strand of NC_135310.1, from coordinate 115,356,945 downwards.
GCATTCAGCAGCGACCAGCGGGGGCTGCATCCCGTGTCCCCCATGCTGACCACGTCCTGCTCCCACGTGGCTGCCTTGGGGAGCCTGGCTGCCTGTTCTGCCTCGTTGCCTGTCGACACCTGGTCCTGTCCCTGCCCAGTGTGTGGGGCTGTTCATTCTCCTGGAAGCTTCTTTATGGTGTGCTATGACTCTTAGTCCCAGAGAAGACGCCCCAGAAGCCACAGCACCCTGATTTTTATTCCATGGGGGGCAGAATGAGTCCACACAGAATGGTCCCAGTGTTTTCTGGGCCTGACCAGACTTAATTCTTATAGTACTTATTTGAGACACATATTATTTCCATTTCACGAGAAGGACACTGGGGTTCAAAGAGGTTAAACTGCCCGGGTCATGTGACACTTCAGGAAACTGGATCCAGATCCAGGTGTGTTTTCTGGCAAGGACCTTGGATTTAAAAATTCCTTCTATGACATTTCTCACAGATGGCCATGTGATTTCTGCTCAAATACTTGCAGAGATGGGGAGCTCAGAACCTTGCAGGAGAGCATCCTCCACTGCAGACTGCACCGTTTCTCTCACTTCAAGCTGAGACCTTCCCCACCGACTTCTTTTCACCGCTACTCTGGTTCTTTGTATCAGCATAGAACGTCCTTCTTCTTAATTTCAACAAGAACAAAATACCACGTGTGTCTGGAGCTTTATCTCAGGCTGGCTCTGCCCGATTCATCATCAGCTGGTTACTTTCCTACTTATCTTACATACAAAGCCTAGGCCTGACTTCACAGGAGAAATAAAAATGGCCAACAAATACATGAAAAAATGTCCAACATCCCTATCAATTAGAGAAATGCAAATTAAAACTACACTGAGGTTTCATCTCACTCCAGTCAGAATGACAATTATCAGGAATACAGGTGACAATAAAGTTGGCGAGGATGTGGGGAAAAGGCACACTCTTACGTGGTTGGTGGGACTGCAAATTGGTGCAACCACTCTGGAAAGCAGTATGGAGATGCCTCAGAAAACTTGGAATGGATCCACCATTTGACCCAGCTGTCCCACTCCTCAGTTTATACCCAAAGGACTTAAAAATCAGCATTCTACAGGGACACAGCCACATCAATGTTTATAGCAGCTCAATTCACAATAGCTAAGCTGTGGAACCAACCTAGGTGCCCTTCAACAGATGAATAGATAAAGCAAATGTGGTTTATATATGCAATGGAATATTACTCAGCCACAAAGAAGAATTAAACTATGGCATTTGCTGGCAAATTGACGGAACTGGAGACTCTCATGCTAAGTGCAATAGGCCAGTCCCAAAAAACCAAAGGCCAAATATTCTCTCTGATATGTGGATGATAACACCCAATAAGGTAGAGGGAGGGAAGAATAGAAGTTCATTGGATTAGACAAAGGGGAAGGAAGGGAAGAGAAGGGGATGGGAAAGAGAGTGGAATGAATCAGAACTTTCTTGTGTTCAGAATTAGGATAAGTTAAACTCCTTGTATGTAAACTATGTCAAAATACACTCTGCTGCCACGTGTATCTAAAGAGAACAAGGACAAGAAGCCTAGGCCTGGACATGACACTCCATTTAGGTCTGAGAGGTTCAGAGGAGACAGGGCTCCTCGTAACTTTTAAAAAATACATGCTCTATATTTCTGTGTGGATGAAATACCAACAGCGACCACGAGCTGAGTGCTTTCTACTTACAGGTTCTGGCCAGTCGAACTTGGCACTGGGCAGATCCTCTACTCAGGTTATTGCTAGTTGTCAAAATTACCTGCCGGGACGGTGTGGCCAATCTCATGCAGTCAGGGTCTTGGTCCAGAGAGGGCCAGAAACAACCCAGGGTCTCCCAGCTGGTAAGTGGTGAGCTGGAATTTGAACCCACTTTCCCCCCTTGGTTCCAAGCGTTCAGGCCTCGGCAGGCAGGCACCCTCCCCTGTCCAGCAGGTCTGTCCTGGGTGCCCCTAATTAAAAGCCTTTATGTTTTTTGAGCAGTTGTCTAAATGCAGCCCCAATTTCCGTGTGACCGTCCTTTTGGTCCCAGCTGCAGCCCTTCATGTTTACCGGGGTCTAGTTCCCTGAGAGAGCCTCGTTCTGTCTCGCCATTATTCTCTTCCTTTGGCCACCGTAGTAGTGGCTAGCTGTCCCTTTTGTGTCTTTGACTCATTGATAAATACACTAAATGAATCACAATCCTGTCCTTTATCTCTCAGCAACCGGCTTCCTCTTTTCTTTGTGTGAAGTGACGAGTGTCAACTGGCTCACCAAGTGTCTTATCCTGTCGTCTAAGTGAAGAGATGCAGATCCCAGGGACCTCCCAGCTGAGGACTACCCTGTCATCCGTTGGCCCTGGCGAGGCAGATTGCCTGTCCCCACCACACCTGCGCCCCGAGTCCCCCGAGCTCTGTTCAGATTCCTCATGCAGGGTATGGTCAATGCCACGCACATTTGAAGAATCCCAGACCTGATAGGCGGAAGTGAGTACCTGCACATCAAACTAAAACCAGCGGGGCTCTAAGTGGGCAGAATGTTTCCTCTCCCGAAAGCCCCAGCGTTGGGCCCATCTTTCGGCTAGCCTGCTAATAAAGAACTGGGAATGCTCCTTCTCCTTCTCACACCTTTTGACCTGCACCAAGGCACCCCTGAGCAGTTCCGTGAAGCCCCGCGCTCTGGGGCCTGGCTGCATGTCCTGGGCTGCGAGAGGGGAGTGGAGGAGGGGTTCTGGATTTGCACAGGGGCATCTCATCTGGCTGGGGGGGGGCCGTCTGGTGGGCCTCGGGAAGGCAGCTCGGAAGGCTGAGGTGGACTGGTCTTCCCTGTGAAGCCTGGGGCAGCCCAACACGAAGGCAGAGCCCTGCTGTGGGAGGGACGCTTTGGCCTCACCAGCGGCCAGCTGTCGCTTCTGTGGACATGCTGCAGGACATCCTGGGCACCTCACAGGGCTGGAAGGGCCTGGAAGAGTACTGGGGGGCTCAGAGCCTCGGGCAAGGGCAACATTCTGATGAAGGAGTGAAAAGATAAAGTCAGCTACTGTCTGTGGAGTCGCTGGGCACCTCCCACTCATTGTCACCACTCCACAGTCAGACCTTGTCACTTCTATTGTGCAGGCAAGCAGATCAAGGCCTAGGGTGACGAGGGGGCAATGCCATGGAGCTGCCTGGTGGAAGGGCCAGGCTTTGGACCAGCCTGGCCATGCATGCACTACTGCACAGCTGTTTACTGAGTGTCGACCACGTGCCTGTCCCTATCCAGGATTCTGGAGGGGAGGAAAGACCCAGACCAAGAAAAAAATTGAGTCTATGGTATGATGCGGCAGGTGAAGGGTGCTATGAGGAAAGACAAAGCTGGATAAGAACATTCAGGTAAGGCACGGCGGCCATGCTAGGTAAGGGGGCCGAAGAGCCCTTCTGAGGAGGACATCAGAGAGAGGGACATGCATGAAGAGTGGGACAAGCACACAAAAACTAGGGACAGCAGACAGCAGCGAGTGCAAGAGGCCTGGGGTGCGGGCCTTGGAGGTGCAGACCAGCGATGCAGAGAGCGGGAGCTGAGGTAAGCGAGGAGACGCGGCCAGACCTCAAGGACCTGGTGGGCCAGGCTGAGGCCTGCTGCTCTGAAAGAGATGACAGGCGGCAGGGACCTGGGGAGAAGAAAGGGCGGATCTATTCCTTTAGAGCTAAGTCAGGCAGCTTTCTGCTGCTCCAGACAAAGCCACTCCAAACCGAAGAATAGCTAATGCCGTGTGGCGCCAGGATGTGGAGCCCTGTTGAAAGGACCAGGGAGAGAAGGCTGGGGCAGCGGACCCTGGGAACCAGAATGAGGGCACAGTGTACCCCCGAGACACAAGCTACCCATGTTGCCAGGGCAACCAAGTGGGCCTGTGGCCAAAGGTGATGTTTGCTTAGTGAAGTGCATTGTCACCTCCGGGAGCCAGCCCTGGCTGCTTCTGATGTTCTTTGTGCTGGGTTTCAGTCCTCTCTGAAGAGGAATAGGGCTGGGAACTCAGGGAGGCAGACAGAAGCTACCGAGCAAGAACAGAGGGCAGAGCTGCTAAAGGGCATTTGGGCTTTGTAGGTCTCTGTCCCCTCTGGACATGCCTGGGACAGAACCTCCAGTCACCTGGCAGGAGGCACAGGGAGCCCTCCTTTCAAGGACAGGATTCTGGCTGGGACAGTAGCACAGGAGGCCACAGTCCTGCGTGGTCCACAAGCTCACACTGCTAGTCTGTGGGGGCATCAGCTCCAAAGTGACACAAAAGCAAGAAGAAAGGGTTTTGTTTGATGCTGGCAGCTGTAGATCTGAATGTCACCTAAGGGGGAAGCCCTGAGCAGTCAGGGTAATTGACACTCCAAGCTGGCAGGAAGCAGGGTGGTGGGGACGCACAGTCCCAGGCTGACCTCATCTCTGGTCTCAGGTGTTTGGGAAGTGGTAATTCAAGGACAAGAGGGGCTCTTGCTGAGAAGACCCCCTTCCATGGACACAATCCCAGCTGGAAGGCCTCTGAAGCTCCCCTCCCCACTTCCCCAGGCACTCTCCCCCTCCCCCTCCCGCACAGTTGCCCGATGTCTGAATGTGCACAATCTCATTTCTGTGGTCCAACAGTTCTCAACTGGGGGTGCTCATCAGAATCACGTAAGGAGCTTGTAAAAGCACAGAGACAGCTGGGCCCCACTCCAGACCCACCCAGTTAGAATTTCTCGGGAGGGTCCCCCCCAGAGATTCTGATGCCTGCCCCTTGTTAAGAACTCGTTGGAGGCTTTGAACCCTTCCAGGGCAGGACACAGGACCTGCGGAGACTACAGGACCTGCAGAAGTTTTAGGGGATGGTGTGGGAGCTCGCAGGTCCTCGGTGCCCCTGCCCCCCTTCCAGACCCGTGGGGGCCACTGTGGTAGGAGGGAAAGGGGGCACAGGGCCTCGCAGTAAGGAACACCTCTGTCAGGTGGAGCGGCCTGCGCTTGGCTCTTGCAGGTGCTCCGTGGAATCTGAACAAGGAAATGACGTCCACTGCTACGTGGGTCAGGGCTCACGTGGGTCAACCTATGTGAACCTCACAGCTCCCACTCCAGGCAGGGAAGTCACCTGTCTGGGAATCTCGCTGCTGACAAGGAGAGCTAGGGTGAGAACCCAGCTCTAACTTCAAAGCTGCCGTTTTTGGCTCTGTCAGTGACTCCAATAACGAGGGAGCCACGGGCAGATCACTGAAGTCTGTGTTGCCTCATCTCTGGTGTTTGAAGGTGATACTGTTTTCCGTGAGTGCCTTTCAGATCTGGGGAAAGCCTCAGTCTCTTTCCTGGGTGCTGGTCTGTGAGAACTGCCCTTTATCAGCCCAGATCCATGGGCTGTGCCCCAGTCCCACGAGGCATGTGCATCTTGCCTGCTGGGTGTAAGCACCTCTCTGCCCACCAGAGCCTGCCACTCTTCCAGGTTGGATGGAAGACCCAGGCCAGCCTGCCCCATCTCCTTGACCACACTAGGAGTCCTCAGGGAGGCATTGTTGAAATTTCCAACCATGTCCCGAAAGCTGAAAGGGGCCTTGCGGGCTTCCGTAGAGCAAAGGCCATGGGATCCAACATGGCCAGAGCTTGGCCGGAGCCCAGTGTGGGAGGAGGCAGTGAGCTTTGTGGATCTCTGGTGGTCGGCAGACGACAGGACATCAGAGCCAGGGAGGCACCCGGCTCATGGTTCATCTGCTCAGCAGCGCTCTGGGCTTCCTGGGGCCAAACTCTCACAGAGCTGCAGGTCACCCAGCCTCACCTTGGTGAGGAAGTGGGTGTCTATTCTCACGGAGACTGATGTGTCAGGAGCTCAGTTACCACAACGCTGAGCAGCTCAGAGGCAAGATTCTGGCTCCCCAATCAGACCATTTCCTGTTTAATGGCTCAAATTGATTGTCGCCTGGGGTAATCACACGCTGACGGGTGCTCAGTGCCACCATCCGTCTTGGTGTTGGCTTTGTGCGACACCTTGGCAGGCCCAGACTTCAGGGTATGACGAATAACCCTGCGGACACGTGGCGGTGCCTGATAATTCGCCTCTGTCACAGACCTGGCACTCATGGCCTCTGCTTTCCCCTCTGGGTGAGAGGCCGCTCTCCGAGAGGAGAAATGGCTGTGCTTTAGTGTGACCAGGGACAAGCTGCTCAGAGCAAGCCACAGCCCAGGCGGCTCCTTGAAGACCTTCCCTGTCTCTTCCCCTGAATACTCCAGACCTCTCCCTCCAAGGCCATGCCCGTACCATGGTGGCCTTTCTCCTTTGGCATTTGCTCTTCCTGGCCCACCGTGTTCCCTGTGGAAGGCTCAGACCATATGGTCGGAGGGTCAGCATGCTCGAGGGTCGCCCAGCACCATGGGGGAGACTCTTGGGCCATGCTCCACATGCAGGAAAGACAATCCTCATCTTGCTGCTTGAGGTTGGCTTTGTGGTCACCTTGGCTTAGACGGGAGCGCTCTCCTCCTCGCCTCTCTCCACAATCCTTTCTCCTGGACCCCCAGATCCAGGGTTTGGTTTCTAGGCAGCCTTTCTTCCATTGTAGCCACTCAGAGCCTGGCATGGCGGCCTCGGGCTCCCACCCACAGCACAGCTTCTCTTGCAGCACCTCTCCTCCCACCCAGGCCCTCATATGGTGAGCCCCTCACTCCTTGTCAGATATGCTCATAGTTCTGAGCTCAAAGCCATGTGTACCTTGTAATTCTCCCTCCTGTCACCTCCGCCTCACTGAGTGACCCATGGTGACCACATGTCTTGGTCTGAGTGGCTTTCCAGAGAGATGGCAGTAGTGGGAATCTGGGCATCTCTAAAACTCAGTGACAGCTGTAGCCCCTGGACCTGGCAGCGTGGCGCGTTCTTAGGACACCTTCCCCTGGGGGAGGAGAGTCTCTTCTGCACCCGTGAGAGTGAGCTCAGGCCTTTCTCCTGTGAAGACCCTGGATGATGGTGGCTGGTGGCTTCAGTCACTTCTCTCCACAGGCCTATGAGGGAGATTTCAGGACTTTCAGGAATTGAGCTGAAGACTCTTAATAAAGCTGTCTCCCTCTATGTTTGGAAAATGTATCTAGTGAGCCAATTTGTAAATCAGTCTGTTCATTTGGCAACAATTCATCATAAATTTATCATCAATTGGAGTAAAAAGTGAGCTCTGAGACCGATTACCCAGTAGAACCGGCTCATTTGTACAGTAAGACGGCGAGATCTGGCTCAACAGCCCCCACCCGACCATAGAAAAGGTCAAAGTGGATGAATGTTAGAAGACATTTTTTTAAGAGCTTGCAGCCAGCCTTGAGGCCCCGTCCTCTCCTCCTTGGGGTGCTGTGTGTGGGGTGCTTCCTCTTCCCTCAGAGGCAGCAAGGGGGGCTCCAGAGAGACCCCTCGGAAGGTCTCACAGAATCCCAGGGCCTGGGGGGCAAGGAGGGCGCAGTGCACTGGTGTCTGAGTCCCCTTTGAAAAGTCTGGGGAGCAGGATCTGGCTGGCAGTCTGCTGGGAGGGGATCCAGGCGTCCCCACGGTGTTCCCGTGGCTCCCGCATGGCCTGCGCAGGTGGAAGACTTGGGCTGGGGTCACCTTGAAGCCGTGCTGTGCTGGCGAGTGTTCAACAACCAGCTCGCTCTGGGGGTTCGTGTGTCATGCCTGCCAATGTCTGTGGTATAATACCCTGTCATGGCCGACTGCAAGCTACCACAGGATGGTTCTGAGTTCAGACTCGGAAAGAGGTGTGCGTCCGGGGCTCATGGGGCGCTGTGTGGGCTCCAGTGCACTGGGTGAGTCCAAGAGCCGTTTTAATTGGGTCCCTTGGGGGAAGTGGAGCCTCGGGAGAAAGAAACCTGAGGTGGGCCCCAGGACGCTGGGGTGGTGCGCTGGACACACAGCGGCTTCTCCGAATCCACCCTCCCTGTCCTCCCTGGCCCTGCTGCCTGCCCTGGGAGGCTGGCTGGGGTGACAGCAGGCTTCCTTTTCTGCTTTCTGGCTGGGCTCAGCCAAAGGGCATCATCAGCAAGGAAATGGCGGGTGTCTCCCCCCTCAGGTGTCTGTGCCGGGGGCCATGAGCTGGAGGTGGCCCGACAGGAGGCCCCAACGCCTGTCCCATCGCCAGGGCCCTTCTGCACAACCCTTTCTGCCTGTTCCAGTAGCTGCTCGCTCCTGGCCCCTCAGGCCCAGGGCAGTCCTGCTCCTGCCTGCTGCAGTGTCTCCCTCTGGGGTGGCCCTTCCTGTGGTCTCCCTACCCCTGGCTCCCGCCTTTGTAAACAGGCGGTTTTCAACTCTCTCCACAGCACCTCATTTGAGTTCTGCCATCTGCTTCCTGTTAGGACTCTGACCGTGAAGGTTCTAAGTCTGAACAAGGTGCATGCCCTCTGGTCAAGGGACATGCTGGTGAGGGACCACCAGAGACTCATGAAAGGACCCCAAAGGAGGAAGAGTTAGCTCTGGCCTCCACCAGAGAGCCAAAGCCATGTCACAACAGCTCCAGTCGAAGGAGGTCTTTGCCAACGCCCCTTCTGTCTCCCTGTGTCCTTCTCAGCCCTCTGGGGGACACTGCGCCTTAGCAGGCTGAGGGAGGACGTGAGTGGAGAGAAGTCCACGACCACCCACCCTGCCCTGTTTCCTCAGGACAGCTGGCTGGGCGAAGGGAGAGAAGTGAGCGAAATTCCAATTATTCAGAGTGCACTTATCATAGAAAATGCTGATTTTTGTTGTTGTTTGTAATTAACACTGAATGGCCCACTGAGGTGTGGGGCTGCTCAGTTTCTACCTGGGGTAGAGGCACTATCCCTCCTATGATGGGGGATTGTGGAGGAACAACAAAAAAGTCACCCTCATGAGCTCTCCCTGGACCGCGCACCATGCCCGTCCACCGCCTGCCGCCAAGGGCCTACTAGATGTTACAGCGGACCTGGAGGAGACAGTGAGAACTGGCACGTTTCTGTTTTCACCTTTACATAATATTGTCCTGACATAAATGTAGTGAGGAGAATTAAGATTAATCAGAATTGAATTTAGAGTCGCATTTTATCACCTCTTCTGTCACAGTGATTCCATTAAAACAGTTATTTTGGTTTGATCTCCAAACCCTTGGAATCTAATCCTTTTTGAGTTCTGGGAATTATAAACATTTCAAATACAAAAACGTTCAGAACATGCTATAAATAACATCCCTTGCTATCTCTATAAAAACCTAAATACTCGGCCACAGTTGTTTCCGTTTTCATTCCTTAACAAAACATGGTGGAATTGGTGGATGCCTCTTCTCCCTTCCACAGTCCACCATCATCCGACTGAGATAACGCCATCCTGATGGGCGCGTGGCCTTTGTGCTATGCTCTACATTCTCACACTATGTTTAATGTCCCTTAAACATTAAAGAGCAACTTCTTGACCAAAGAGGTAGTTGCACAGGTGCACCCTTGAGAAATGCTTATGGGACTGGACACCTAAGTTTGAGGCATCTTTCTTATTTATGTTATCTTTCACAACAAAGGTAAGATGCTCCCGCTCCCCCTAATAAATAGCACTGAAATTTTTGGAATTTACATAAACAGTATCATTCTATACATATTCTTCAGCAATATTCTTCTTTCAATCACTATTGTATTTTTGAGATTTACTCACGTTGCTAGGTGTGGATCTAATTTATTCATTTTAAATTCTCTGTGGTGTTCCATGGCATGAATATCTTACAGCTACAAGCTCATTTACCCACCCCTGACCAGGGACTTTGGGATGTCTCTGTTTCTGTTTTTGATCATTTGTTTGACTATGTGCAATGATAAGAAGAATGCTGTGATACGTGTATCCTTGAGCAAGTATGTGGCACTTTCTTTTTTTTTTTTGGTACCAGGGATTGAACCCAGGGGCACTTGACCCCTGAGCCACATCCGTAGCCCTTTTTATTTTTAATTTTGACATAGGGGCTTGCTAAGTTACCTAGGACCTCAGTTGTTGAGGCTGGCCTTGAACTTGTGATCCTCCCCCCTCAGCCCCCGAGTTGCTGGGATTACAGGCGTGTGCCACCACATCCAGCTTGTGACACCTTCTTAGGTAAATGTTCCTAGGCACGGACTTCCTTGGATGGTTTCTGTGTTTTTAGCTTTACCAGAAATTTCCAGATCATCCCTGAGTGGTTGTACGTGGTCCTTAACCACCAGGTTCACTTTCCTTGTTTCTCTTTCCCTTTTCTTATTTGGAGAACCTTGACTAACACACAAACTGGGTGCTCTTATTCCTAAACCACAGTTGCACTGCAAGACTGGCCCCAGGGCGGACCCAGTCCCCGGGTCTGCAGGGACTCAGTGGGTCTGATGCTGTGGCACTGGGAACTGGGCGGGGAAATGAGGTGAGGACTCCTCACTTCAAGCCTCCGTCACCAGCCTGGAAATTTGTGTCACTGAGGCTAGCCCTATGTTCACGAGCAACTGTGGATCGGAATTGACTAGAGACTTTGTCCCTGGTGTCACAGACCTGCCTGAATTCTTTTGGAACCAACTCAGATGTCATCTCACCCCTCTGGGGAAGCTGCTTCCTTTACATCCCACCTTTTCCGAGGAATCGACATTCTCACCATTCATTTCTGAGAGGATTGGGACACGGCCCGTCTGTCTGGGCCTGACGTGTCTGCACGCGTGCCCACACAGGGCTCCTGCCTGTCTAAGGAGGTCTGGACTCACAGAGCTCATCCTGTGCTGCCTGAGGGCTGAGGAGGGCTCAGGATCCACGTGCTCTTGTCACAAGTAATGAGTGTGTGCCAGAAGGTTCCGGGGACTGTGCTGGGCACTGAAATATCACCGGTCCAGTCACTTCCTTTTAAGATGCTGGAACCTAGGCACAGTGTAGCTGCCCGGCATATCCATGATGTATAAAGGCAAATCCGTAGATCTCACTGTTTTTTTCAGTAGACACTTATGGAGCACCTCCTGTGTGCGATGCTGGGCGTGGTGCTGGGAAAGAAAGCCACTCTGTCCAGTGGGGGTGGGGCGGCCAGGAGACCTCACTGTAGGAGGGTTTGCCCAGAGCTCTGTGTGGGCCGTGGGAGGTGGCACAGCTCTGGGAAGGGAAGTTTGGAATCTGCCCTCCAGAGCCACAGGCCTGGAGGGAGGAAGGTATGTTGGGGGCTGGGGTGTGTGGCGGGTGCTCTTCCTTCAAAGTTTCATGGCAAAAAGACAAGAGAAGTCGTTTGGGTGGAACTGGGTGGGGGAGATCCGGGCCCTACTGCTTGGCCTGGGCTCTGCTTGCTCTCATGCCTGGTGCTGATGGGGCCGTGGAGACCAGCTTCGTCTCACAGAGCCCACTTCACAAACCAGTGCTGGGGGGCTCCCCTACTCTGCCCCAGCAGTGGGCCCCGTCCACCCCGGCACCCCTGGTCAGTTTGCGCTCTCTCACATTGTTGTCCTCAGATGATCTCAGACAATTTTACAGCAGATGAGGGGAAGTGGCAACAGTGAGGTTTCTTTGACAGGAACCACAAGAGGTCACTGCAGGAATTCTGTTAGAGGCAAAAGGGCTCCTCAGAATAACACGTGTGGCAAAGCAGGAGCCGTCCACGTGGGGTCTGTCAGCCTCCATGAGGCCCCTGGGGCAGGGGTCTGAGTGTCACCACCTGACTGCAGGGTTGGGCATGCACACCAGCAGGTGGCAATCCAAGGGCCCCAGGTGGTCTCACAGTCACAACGTCCCCTCTTGATCCAGGAGGTCTTTACCCCTGGTCAGTGAGGGGCAGAGAGGGATGGGGAAAGACGGGCATTTAAGAGGCAGTGCTGGTGGGGAATCCTTGGCGCTTTGGAACCTGCCAGTCTCACACGTGTGGCCATTTTCTTTATTAATCCCTATTAGCAGTTCTGTAACCACGTGTGGAACGTGTCCACAGGCAGAGGAAGGGACTGCAGCTGGCTGTTTTCAGGAGCTGGGTCGAGAGCCAAGAGCAGAGCAGGGTGCTGCCTTCCATCCCGCTACCTGTGCTGGCAAGTCTGGAGCCCCACAGGGCAGTGGCAGCCCCCCAGGACAAAATGATTGTTGGGCCACTTACCCCAAGGGGCCAGGCCAGGCCCTGATGGAGTGTGAGCAGTGCAGGCCTCCTGGGCAGTCTCAGATCCCACGGCTGAGTTCCCAGTAGGTCAGTTAGGTGGCCCAGGACTGAGGGTCCCCTGGGTGTGAGCTGGAAGTGCGCTCCAGTGGGAAGAGCCTGCCCAGGCGGAGGGCAGGTCCAGGCCATGGTGTAGGTCTGAGGCAGCAGGACTCTTCACTCTCGCTGAGGGACTCACGTGTGTTGTGGCCTCTATTTCTCCTAAATGGCCTTCTTGACCAGGACTTCCTCGTTCAAATGTTCAGTAGTTCAGCTGCTGTGAGTGGAATGTCAGATTCCAGGCTCTCAGCGAGATGCCTTCCCTCCACTCTGTCCCTTCACCTGCCCCAGGTCCTTCCCCAACACACACACACACACACACACACACACCCGCCACATACACACCACACATGCCAACACATATATACACAAACACCTCAACACCCCCCCACATACGTGCCACACACCCAAGTACATATTACATGCACATGACACACAAAGAGACGTGCATTATACCTATACCCCCCACACCACATACCTCCCACCAGCCCACCTCCCCAACCCCCAGCCACTCCACACTCTTCTCTAGGGTTCTGAACCTTGTCCACCTCTGAGACTCAGCCCAGTCCCAAGGTGTTGGTGACAAGCCCCAGGGGCCATTCCTTGTGGTCCATTCCAAAATCGATGGCTGGTCCTCCTCACCTGACACATTTCAAATGCTGCTTGGGAGTGTGATGTGTCTTTAAAATCTTCACCATAGGCATTTGTTAGAGTTTTGATTGTGCACTGAACAAGATGCAGTCTCTGATAACTATTGCTCAGAGAGAGATTTAAGAGAGAAAGGCCACAGCCCACATTCCTGGAGCTGGATTCTCCCAGTTTCATTCCTGCTATGTGTGACCATCAGAAAGCAGAGTACCTGGGTCATATTATCTCGGTTGCTCGCATAAACGTTTTCCATGAGTTATGCTTTAATGTCAGGCCTCTAGCTTTTATCGAGGGTCGATATGAGAATCATCTGGTCGAACAACATTTTGGTAGCTTTTGTAAAACTGCAGTTGAAGACATCGTTCACTGTGCCACTCAGTGTCCTTTACACAAGGATCCACACGATAAATTCTGGCTTGTGTTTGGTTCCAGGAAGAAATTCTATTTCTGCAGATAAATTAGTCAGTATGCTTCTTGCTGTCAGAAGATGAAAGCTATGTAACTCTGGGTGCTTCTCTTCTTGCTTAGCGGCTAGACGAGGGAGAGGCAAATTTATTGCCTGTGTGTGTAATTTGCTCAGCTGTGGGGTCCAAAAGCACTTACTCCTTCTACTTCTTTTAAATGGACTTATTTTATTTTATGTTCAAATGTCTCATTGTACTTTTGCGAGATGTGTGAGTCTGGAAGCCATCTGGGGACGCATTCATTTGCCCATTGATTTGACCAATTTATTGCTCGTTTTGGCTGCTGGGGATACAAAGATGAATTCGGCTGCACCCAGTTTTTAAGAAGCTCACATTTTAGTGTTCAGAAAAGCTATGGAAATAAATAATTGCAAAACAAGCTGGTGCACTAAGAGATGTTTGAGGCCGGGGGGAAGAGCAGCCGTGGGAGGCGGGGTCAGAGAAGGCTTCGCGGAGGGGTCAAGGTCAAACTGGTTTTGTTGTGCCAGTGGGAACAGGACAGTGAATAGAGGAATACATGCTTCTGAATCTGAAATTTGAAAAGGGAGCTCTTGTATCTATCTATCTATCTATCTATCTATCTATCTATCACCTATCTATCTATCTATTTATTGTATATGTCCCCTCACTTTGGTTAGGTTGGAAATTCTAGGAGGGCCCCACTGGATCTGTGCCCCTCTGTGGGCTCCAGTATGCTGGGCAAGGTGCCCAGAGCAGGTGCAGTGTGATAGCTGGACAGAGACTCAGAACCAGGCTGCTTGGCTTTGTATTCTGAGCTGAGCAGAGTTAGGCAGGTTTGCTTAACTCCTCTGGGCCTTAGCTGTGAAGTGGAGATAATAATGATGTGTACCTCATGGGGATGTTATGAACATTAAAGAAAATACACTTAGAGAAATTATACACATGCCCAGCTCATGGTAAAATTCTCAAGAACGCATCAGCGTTATTAACAATCCTTTATCGTTTAGGGTAGCTGGGACGACCGAGTGGCACCCACACGCTGGAGTTCAGCAAGCCCTCTGGACTGTCCTTTACAAGTGATGCCTGCATTAAAACACCGTTATTTTATTGTCTCCTGAAGGAGTTTGTGGGAGCCAGTCTCTCCAAAAGTCCTCAGTCACTTTTGATTGTGGATGATGCCCTTAGAACTGGTCACTGATCTTACTTTTCAATGCCCAGCTCTAGCTCTCAGACCTAGGGAGCCTACAGGGCCGGAGCTTCTCCTGCCTTATTTCTATCTTCATTCATTGCCCTGTCCACTGCTTTTCAAAAAGACTGGGGTTGGTAGATGTTTATAATTCCTGATGTTCCTCAGGCAGGTGGTAAACAGGAAGCCATGGTCTGGACTTTCAGCCAGAAAAGGAGTAGAAATCCTTATAAAACCGTGTGTGTGTGTGTGTGTGTGTGTGCGCACACACACACACACATACACTGCACACACAACTGGCCTTCAGAGGGGTACTTGTCTGTTTGCCAGTGGTGTGGTGGTGTTAAATAGTTGCTCTCAAAAAAAAAAAAATGCCTGTTTGCCTGGCACCAAAGCATATGCCTGCAATTCCAGTGTCTCAGGAGGCCAAGGCAGGAGGATCGCTGAGTTCAAAGCCAGCCTCAGCAAAAGCGAGGTGCTAAACAACTCAGTGAGACCCTGTCTCTAAATAAAATACAAAATAGGGCTAGGGATGTGGCTCTGTGGTCAAGTTACCCTGAATTCAATCCCCAGTACCCCTCCCCCAACAAAAGGCTGGGTTTTATAACAATTTATCATCAATTTCTTTGGTGTAAATTCTCCACCATGTCTGATTTCCTGCTACCAGTGTGATGTCACTAATGTAGGCTTGAGAAGAACGTGCTCAGCAGCATACAATCACCTAGTCTCTTCACTACACTATATAGTGGATGCAGGTAATTTAAATGTTGTAAATTAATTAATGAATCTTTTGTTTAAAGATTACTTTTGTTTAAAAATAAAATTCATTAAATTCTAAGCTTACAGAATTTGATTTTCAGTATCAACCATATTTAAAACACCTCCCCAAGTTCCTGCAACATTAACATCTCGGTCTAAGGTATGAGATGAGCTGACTGCCCCTTGCCCAGGGTTTGGTGACCCATCACCCAATCGCCACCTCTTGTGGACGGAGCCTCCCGCAGCACCACTAGGTCTTTTCCTTTGTGGTTCGCCATTGCCTTTGTACCTATTTCCTTGGGCGCGCATCTGCTTTTACACAGAGACATGTTCCTATGCAAAATATGTGGGAAAACCTCATCTGCTATTTCCCCCAAACCAACCGCACCTACATTGATGGATATTTAGGAGCAGGCAGGTGGGGGGAAAAAAAAGAGAGAGAGAGAGAATAACAGGGGCATATTTAAAACCGAGGGAGAGGGAAACTGAAGAGATAGACAAGGAAATCGAGCCAAAAGGGCAGAAGAGAGCAGGACAAACGAGCGGATGGGGCATGTCACATCCAGTCCCTTTGCATCTGAAGCCCACGTGCGAGGGAGCTGCAGGGGCGCTGTCCCTGCCGTCGCCCGGAAGCCCTGTAAACAGTCTGGGGTGTCCAGCGTTCAGCTGCACCAGAGGAGCCCGGCTGCTCGTGGTCACCTGGGACGCATGCGCATTGGCGACTTGCCCCAGACAGGCTCCCGAGGAGCCTGGACCCTGGACGGCGATGCGGCTCTTGGTCGCACAATGGCAGCTGGGGGATGTGAACACTTCTTCTCTAATTGGGATAGTGTGCTTTTAAAACAAACAGGCATAATGCTCTTAATTAAACCTCCAGCCAGGCTGCTTTCTATTTGAAGTTTGCTGATTGCTTCAGGCAGAGCTGGGCCCCGCTGACCCTGGCACCTGCCACAGTTGAGAAGTCTCCAGGGACATGAGCTGGCGACAAGGGCCTGCGGTTGCAACTGAGAACATGCCGCGGTGTTCCAAAGGCCTGGGAGTGACTGTCCCAGCTGGACGGGTCAGGTCAGGGAGGGCCTGTGCTGGGGAGCGGAGAGGACAGAATAGCCCTTGCCCCGAAAGTCACAGGAATGGCTTGCCAGGCCCCCGGAGTGAGTGGCATTTTTCATATCATTATATCTCACAAGCCAGGGTCATGAAGGCTAGAGGACAGGCCAGAGTTTTGAGGGCCGGATGGCAGCTCTAGGGGAGGACTCCACATCTAGGGGCCTACCCAGGGTGAGCAGGGGCAGGGCTTGGAGCCCAGAGGGTGCACTTGACAACTCTTCCAACAGAGGTCATTGAGCCTGCCCAGGACCAGCTCAACCAGCTATTAGCCCAGGACAGCTGGCCAAGGCACTGAGCAGAGAGTCAGTCCTGCCGTGCAGGCCCCTGGCCACGGGGGCGGGGGGCAGGTGGTCTGAGCCCTCGGTGCCAGGGTCAGCCGTGGGAGCATGGAGCGCCAACCAGTGTGGCTTGGGCTTGCTGCTCCTGTCTCTGGTGCAGTCAGTTGTTATTCCACATTATCATCATCAGTACTTCTGAAAGGCGGTGACCCAATCTCCCTCAGAATCAAGTTACTAGGGTCCACCGGGCCAGCACTCATACATTCAGGACTCTGTCCCGTTTCCCTGCTGTCGGCCCTGGGTGCTAGATTTCTCTAGCTGCAGGTCATTGCAGGGTCCAGGCCACCTCCAGGGGATGCGAGAGGCTGGGCCCGGCTAGCTGGGGAGGGGAGGACCCCTGCTCTACCAGCCTTGTGGAGAGCTGCACGGTCCCTGGGTGACTTCCTTGGGTCACATATCAAAAGGAGGCGCTCTCTACAGATGCTCGCTGGTGAGAGGGTGTGAAGGGCCTCTTGGAATGTGACTATGGGTTTAGTGTCTGCACGTCAGTGGCTGAGGTCCCCATCGCTGGAACTCGGAGAACCGGGTGGAGCCCCGGTTCCAACACTCACTGGACACTGGACCCCAGGGTGGGGATGGCAGAATCTCCTCCACCTGGCAAATGCACCTCTCTCTCTGGACTTGTGAGGGTGGAAGGGGACAGTGCACATCAGGTGGCTGCAGACGGGCCACTGTTTTCATTATTCATTGTCACTGATGGGGCAGTGACAATGGCTCTAGAAAGCTCAGAGAAGGACCCGGATGTAGGAAGTGGACACAGGGGATGTGGGTGGAAGGGGCCTGCAGCATGAGGCGGGGGCTGGAAGGTAGGAGGAGGCAGGTGCTGAGGACCAGGAGCAGAGCAGGGGTGGGAGTGAGGGCCACCGGGAGCCATGCCCACAGCAACCCTGGCTTCCCTCCCCTCCAGGGCTCTGCTCCGTCTCCACCCCCCACCTCCCTTCCCGCGGCCTTTGCTCTGTACTCACCTAGTGCCACCTGCTGTATGTGCCGCCGGGTGATCTCCTCCTTCAGGTGACCTGTCAAAGACAGAGTGAGTCACTAACGGGTCTCCAGTGGGCTGCAGGAAGACCTGCCTCAGGAGCATGTGGCCAGCTAATCGGGGAATGAAAGGTACAGATTCAAGGAGACGGAAGCAGGCACACCTTCCAAGGAGAGCCCCAACCCCCATTTATGTCCTGGGTTGTGCTGAAAGAGGATGCTGCCAGGGCAGGCACTGGCTTGTCAACACCAATATACTCCTCACCCTTGGACTCAATCACAGGGCTCTTTTGTCATCTGTCACTCATAACCTTTGCTAGGGCCCTACTCTCTTAAATAGTTCTTTTTGTCTGTTATTAATGAAGGGGGAGGCAGGATTTCATCTTTTAATAATTTATCCACTTCCTTAAGAGATATGAAACTGTGTCAAATTAAAAAAAAAAGAGTAGTTTTAGTTGACAATAATCTTAACAGTTGATTAGTAGGTAAAAGTCACATAATTTTAGGTTGCATCAATAAAGCTATAGTGGCTTGAACAAGGGAGGTGATATTCCATTGTATTTTGCAGTCTTGAGATCACAGTTGGTATTTGTTCTGGGAGCTTCCTTCACAAGAAGAATCAAAGGATGGGTGGCTAGGATGGTTGAGAGATCTGAAATTATGCCATTTGAGAAACAATTGAGGTGACCTGAGGTATTTGGAGGGAGAAGAAAGGTTAGAGAGAGAGGAGGTAGAGAGATAATGGCTGTCTTTGGATAACTGTATGCTGTCATATGGATGAAGGAACAGATTTATTTTGTCTTCCTCCTGAGGGCAGAAGTCAAATCCAACAAAGGCAGATTTTGGGGCTCAAACAGAAGGCAGAGAGCTCACAATGAGCACTGTTTCAAAATGGATTAAGTTGTCTCAAAATGGATTAAATCTCCTGGCACCGCAGCCAGCTCCTTCTGGAAAGTGCTGGCGCAGAAGCTGGGTGATCATCGGAAGGATGTCCTGCCCCAGGGAGGAGCGGAGCGTGCTGGCCGGGCCTGCTGGCCCCAGGCTGCCTTCGTCCCACCCTCCCGATTCCAGGTTGAGGGTGGCTGACAGCGCCCTGGCCTGCTTGTGTCTGGGGTGCAGCCGGCTGGTTAGGATGTCAGTGCTGTCCGCATCACACGGCCCACGTGGAGGGGGCCAGCCCGTGGGGGTTCCGGGGAGCGGGGTTCCACTGCTCCCTTGTCTGATATATTTCTTTCCTCACGTGAAGCACATCCTACAGCTCCGAGGCTGCAGCTGGACCAAGGAGCTAAGCCATGAGCAGACAGGGGAGGGTCACGGGAGACCTGTCACTCACACAGTGCCAGGACACTGCCAGGACAGCACGATGGGAGGGAAGGCAGAGGTCACGCCTCCTAACTTCCCAGCTGATTCAGGATCCTCTGCAGACTGAGGTGGCCTCTCCCCTGCGTGTGGGTCCAGCCCGTCCCGCTGAGGAAGGCGCCCAGGAGGGCTCAGTCCTGCCGAGGGTCACCTGCTTGCCTGTGACTTGCTCAGTCCTCTGCACCAGCACAGAAAGGAAGGCCCCTCGCTGGCAGGGACAGCCCTTCACCCGGCTCAGTACACCACGCTTTCTCTGCTTAGATTGCTTTGGTTTCTTTCGCTGTGGCGGTGCTGAGGGGGACCGGGCCTGTGCGTGCCGGGCAAGACCTCTACTACCCACGACACCCCACTTCCTCCCTGCTGAGCCTTCCCAGTCCCCCGGGGGCCCTCAGAGGCCTCTGCCTCAGCACATCGCCACGGGGGAGGGCTTGGGTCCCTGCGTGTCTGCCCCTTGCCTTCCGTGTGTCCCCACTGGGGCGGAAACTGCAGGAGAGGAAGCCTGAGGAATGACTGCCCCCCAGTTCTAGGTGGGGGAGGGCAGGGGCTTCGGGGGAGCTTGAGGGGAGCTGGGGAGGGCGACCTGGCTCAGTGGGGAATACTGGTGAGCCTGAGGTCACCATGAAAATGACCTGACCCTGGGCCAGCCACAGCCACAGTTGGGATCTCCTGGCACTCTGTGTGATGTGGCCTTTACTGTCCCTGTCAGTGGAGTGAAGCAGCGGGGGAGCACAAGGACGGTGCTGGCCGGGCTCCGGTCAGTGGGTCAGTGGCTGGGCTCTCAGGAAGCCTGGCGCATCCGTGCTCCCAGTGCAAGGAGATGCAACCGCGGCAAATGCAACACACCCCGAGAGACCTCTGGGTTCAGCGCGAGGCACGGAGCTGCTCTCTTCTCCACCTCGTGCACAGCTCAGGCCTCCTCGACCTCTGCTTGTGCCTGCATGTCTGGTACAGGCACCTCACCCTCGGCCTCTCCCATGCCTGGGAACTGCCCTCCGGCCAGCCAGGGAGTGACTTGCTCCTTTAACGTACATGCTGGGCTCCCTCTGCCCTGGAAAGCTGCCTCCCTGATGGTGGGCCTCCAACCTCAGCCTTGCCCACAGTAGGTGTTCAACCTCCCCAGTCCCCACTTCCCTGCTCCCGGGGAGATCCTTCTCCCAGGCCCTGGGGAAGCTGCGTTGGGATGAGGGGCTCGAGAGTTCTCCATAGCCCCTGCTCAGTCATGTACATAAGGGGGGATTTTAACCAGGACTGAGAGTTCTACAAAGTCCTCAAACTTAAATACTTATTCTTAGGATCAGGAGGCACCCCTAGGGGCCGAAACTGGGTCTTTATGATGTCGCATGTTGCTGAACGCAGCTCTGAACCCGCAGCCACACTCAGCTTTGGTGAAGGGACTCACATTTACCCCTCTGCCCCCCATGGCAATTTTTTGGAGATCTCCCCAAACAAGCTTCCCCAAATAGCCATATGGCTGATGTCTAATTGCATTTTCCAGCAGAGCCATCCATCAAGTGAAGATAGCAGTGTCTGTAATCTGCTGGATCTTGCAGCTCCACGGGTGTTGGCAAAAGCAGGGGTCGAGGGGGATTGCAGAATCCACTGAGCATGCAGCTTGCTGTCATTACCACCGTGATAAATTTGCTGGTTTTGGCCTGGGTTCCTGGACACATCCCCATCCAGAGGTATGGAAAAGAGATGAAACGGAAACAGAATTCCCAGCCCGAGGCAGGAGACAGTCTAGGAGGGAAGCAGGGAGCCCAAATCAGGGTCAGACCCAAAGTGGGGAGGGCAGGGCAGGAAAGCGCACAGAGGAGGGTGTTGGTAGTCAGCAACTTAAACACTACCTACGGGAAACACCTTCTCTCCCTTTCTGTTCGTTAATTGCTGGAGTGGGTGGCAGTGAGGGCGGAAAGGCACTCTGTGCTGCAACCATTCATAGGAGATGTTTGGCCCTGAAAGCAGCCACACGCAGGGCCTGTTCTCTGTTACAAACTGTACAGAATCTGCACAACTGATTTTGAACATGGATAATTGGTTTTTTTGGTTACAACAATTTTCCTTAGTGCTTCACACTTTGTTTTGCATGCATATTAGTTTGAGATCATTCACGAAATGAAAGCTGCTTGGCCAGGCCAGAGGACAGCAAGCCATTTATGACCCCTGACAGGGCTGTTGCAGGCTGCTTCTGAGATGTCTGTGACGCTGTGCCTGTTGAGGATGTTCATGTTGCTATCAAGCAATAAACATTTATTACTCATCTACTATATGTTAAGCACTATGTTCTAAGTACTGTGGAAAATACAAATTAAGAGAAAAGTCTACCCTAGCCAAAGAAAAGTAGCAAATAGGTGATTTGTATGCTCTTGCTTTTAAACTCTGGACCCATGGCCTATCTTGCTTCCTGTCATGGTTGCTATATTAGGTTGTTGTGTTACTATAATAAAACACCTGAGGCAAGCTAACTTAACAGGAGGTTCATTTAGCTCACGGTTTTGGAGGATGAAGTACAAACAGCACGGTTCATGTTCTTGTAAGGGCCCCCACTCAGCTGTGTCACCTCAAGGCAATGATGGGAGGAAGAGATCACATCACCAAAGAGGAAGCCAGAGTCCCACAGTCCCTTGAAGGGCATGCCCCCAGTGACCTAAGGCCCTCCCAACAGGCCTCACCTCTTGTGGGTCCCACTTTCTAACATTGCCACGTTGAAGACCAAGTTTCCAACACGTGAACTTTCAGAGACACATGTACACCACGTCCAGACCATAGCAACTGGTTTGTTTTTCTGCTGAGTCTGAGCTTGGCTCTTCAACGCAGCATACCGCACAGCTAGAGCCAGTCACTTGGAGTTGGACTTGGGATGAAGCAAACTCCTTTGCCCTTTTGGTTATATCAGAAAGTAATTGCACATTTGGAGGCAGCCAGAGTTGCGTTCAGATCCTAACTCCGCTACTTCTTAGTTGGGTGGCCTACTTAGTATCTCAAAGCCTCAATTTAATCATTTGAAAAATGAGAATGATAACATAACTGCAATAATAGCTGCTTTTAAGAGTAAGGGACAATACGCTGGTGTATATATATATAATACTCCGTGCTAGTTTTAGGTTTGAGGCCTTTTCAGGCGGATTGAAGGGATACCACATTACTAAGGTTGCTTAACTATGAGAGCAGCCGCAGAGGCGAGTTTTCAGGAGGGAAGGGTGGCTTAGGAAAGGCAGGTCTCAGAGGTGATTCAGAGCAGGGGTGCTGCGAAAGGTGCTCAGCCAGAGCTAACAGCTGGGACAAGGTGCAGAGAAGGTCAGCCGTGCACCAGCTTGGGACAGGCGCTGGAGGGACGGCTGCGAGGGGGAGCAGAGCTGGGGTAGGGAGACTGCATTGAGTTCCTGCTCTGGGGTCCTGGGTGATTACTGGGGACTCTGGGCCCAGGTGACACCTCGTCTTCTGTTCAACTATACGACTGTAGTATCCCAGTAAGCTCAAGTTAAAATCAACATCAGCAGTTAGAACTGGGGTGCGCAGAGAACACCCAGACCCCCTGCCTGAGGGGCCTCTTTGAAATGGGAGGTCTGGTTAGAGGTTCTGAATGCCGAGTGTTGATTTCAGGGATGACTTAGAAAAACCGTTTTTTTTTTTTTTTTTTTGTACTAACACAGAGGATCTGTGATAGCCAAAATGTTAGATCCCTAAAGGATGTTTGTAGGGCTGTTTGTAAAAATAATGGGCCTGGAATAAATTAAGTGTGTAATCCTTAGATGGATTTCCAACTAACAGGAGTATAAATCCTTTGAAGGCTTAAAACCATACAATTCATCTCCTCCTTGCTAATATATATTTCATCAGGCTTTATTCAAACGTGTTGGTCTAATTTGAAAATCTGTTGAGGCAGGAACCACCTCTTCCCGCTTTATTTTATGGTGGATAAAATAAAAAGAGAGTATCAAGAAGGACATAGCTGGCTTAGATTACAAGACATATTTCTGAAGTCTGGAAGCAGACAGAAACACAGAAGAGTGAGTGGAGCCAAGCCTTGAGCTCGCAGGGCTTCATGGTTCCAGAAGCAGGAAGGTAACCCAGAGTGCACCGTGTAAAACCGGGGTGAGAGCCAGGCGCTGCTGAGCTGGGGCCCGGGGACTCCCCCGCCAACCTGGGAGTGAAGGGGCCAAGGCAAGAGCAAGCTCCGGACGCTCCCTGGGCTCTGGTTCCCATGGTACTGCCTGCCCAAGGCGGCCGAAAGGCACAACCCCAGCCTCTCTTGGTTGCTAAGCCAAGCTGCTTGCTCAGTCCCTGACAGGACCTGCCACATCCCCAGTGCTGCTGTGGAGTAGGAACTGGTAGAGCTGGTTCTAGACCAGGGGCCTAGAGGGTCTGTCAGGCAGCGAGGACTGAGAGCAGAAAGAAAGGAAGAGAAATAAATAAGACGGGTTTCAGTACAAATGGGCCTGCTCTCCACAAATGACAAAATATAGGAATAAAAGATAATGCTGAAAAAAGATAGCAAAGTCAGTGTTTGGAATGTGAATGAGTTACAAATGGATGTCATTTTCTGGATAGGTAGATAAAGACATTTATTGATGTTGAAACACAGAAGGCTGAGTTAATCTTACTCTTCAGCTCAGGGTACACCTTCCTAATCAGTTTGTATAAAACTTATATATGCATGCATCTATATCTACAAAATGCTCACCACATAGGCATGCGTGTGCACACACAGAGACACACGACACACATGTGTATAGATACGTGAGCATGTGTGGTATGTGTATATCTATGTATACACATGCACACACATATCTGAGCACACATGTATACTGTATGCATGTGTGTGTGTGTGTATTTAGTTTTATCCCCAAGCCTCATGTCCTCATTCTCTTCTTCTTCTGACAGGACACTATGCTAGTAGATTTGACGTATACCCGTTTCTTTTATGTGTCCTTACAGTTTGTGTTGAGGCTTTCTGGGTAATTTTTAATCTATGAAAGTAATATTGTATTATGGATCTCATTCTGTTTCTTACCAATTGGTCGGTACTATGTTTTTGACAGTCACCTATTTTCTGTATGTCACCTGGTTCCCCATTTCTTGCTGCCACATATACTCCACAGTATACGCCTCCACGTTCTACTTCCACTCCTGGGAGCTGAACAGCTGGGTGGTCCCCTGCCGGCCTCGCTCACACAGGTGGTGCTAGGATGACCTGGAACACTATCCTACAAGTCTGTGGGAAATTCCTCTGCAGGGTCTCAGCAAGTCTACACGGAGGAGCCTGCGCCAGTCGGTCCTCCCAAGACCAAGCCTTTGAGGCATGTCGAGGCTCCTCAAAGAGACTGATGATGACAGATACTGTCTTATTAAAAAATGAATACAAAACCACACAACAACAAGCAGGTAGAAATGAAAGAAAGAAGAACAGGTGGGTAGGAAAGAGATTTCAAAGTGAAAAATTGTCATTATAATAAACAAAAACAACAAAGGAGTCAAAGGGAAGAAACCGTACCCTGATATATTTCAGAAGAAAGGGTAAGAGGGAGGGTGGATATGATCGAGGTACTTTGGATCCTGTATGAAAACCTCACGAAGAATCCCATTATTTTGTACACTGTGTGCTGGTGATTATGATAAAAGTAGTGAGCTGGGAGGCAGTCTGGACACACCCCCAGCAGAGCCCAGACAGCCAAGAGATAAAGATGGCAGGGGCAGGTAGAAACCACGGGGAAGAGACGGGATGCCACTGTGTCTAACAGGAGTTTGAGAAAGGAATGGAGGCAGCAGAAAATGGACAACCGTAGAAGACAGAGCCACTGAGATTTTTCCAGAATTAGAGAAAAACACAAATCTTTGGGTTGAACGTGTGCTGAGTATTGAGCAGAATAGTAAGCCCACCCCTGAATACATCACAGCAAACCACAGAAGCACAGCCGGCAGCTCCCGGGGGCCTGCAGAGGGACAACTCACGAGACAGCCCACTCCTCAGTGACATCAAGGGGGGACATAGCCGTCAACGTGCATCTTGTTTGTAGTCGACCATCACTCATGGACGAGGGCACCGTCAGGACAGCCACAGGGGACCAAGAGCCTTGACCTCCCACAGGCCCTTCCTCTCTGAAGGACTCAACCACAGGACAGCCAGCCACAGAGTCACGGCCTCTGCAGCCAGGCTCCCTGGCTGGCACGTCAGCCTCACCACCTACTGTGCCACCAAGTCATTGAATGTCAGTGTCTTAGTTTCCTCATCTGAACAATGAGGTAAAAGATCTGCTGTGTGAGGACGGCATTAGGTCAGATTAAAAGAGTGCCTGGCGCAGGGTAAGACGTAGGTGTCCAAGTTGGTAGGGCCAGCAGGAAGGGAGCCCCGCAGAGAAGGGCAGGGAGGGGGACATGAGGGGAGCAGGAATGTGAAGGTGGTACGTCAGTAAATACATTCAACTCTTGACCACGAGAAAGCGGGCGCGCGTGCCTGTGTGTGCGTGTGAGTGTGTGTGAGCGTGTGTGTGTGTGTGAAACTAAGCAATAAAAATAACAAGGTGGCAATAAACTGACGGGATGTTCCATGGGGAGTTACACAAGCTACGACCTTGGATGTGGCTGGGAGAAGGATGGGTTTGAAATCACTGCAGACATTGTCCTGCTTCCTTTTTAATCCCAGAAGAATAAAAGTATGGACCGCAGCAGCCAAATCAACAGAAGACCAGGAGGAGGCAGGGGTAGTGCCGCAGGAGGGGGTGCCAGGCTCTAACAGAGGGCAGGAAAGAGAAGAAAGGAAGCAAAGAAACGAGTGGGGGCTGTGGACAATCCTGTGCTTAGTCCAGCAAACAGCGGCCAGAGCTTCGCCTGGTGCATGTGTGATTCTGGGTGTGCCCGTGTGCACGCTCTTGTGCATATATATACACATGACCATAGGAGCACACAGTGAGTGGGTATCCACCAGGATGTGAGGGAAGCTGCCGAGAGCGGAGCAGGGCAGAGGGTGGACGGTAGGAGAGCTGGAAGCCAGGCAAGATAAGAAAAGGGAACTGTACTTTATTCCGCAGGTAAGACTTATGGTTTAAGTACAGGTGTATTCATACATATTTATACAAAGAAATTAAAATTGGAAAACCCTCTGCCCTGCCCTCCCAAGGAGGAAATTGTGATGACCCCACAGCACACTGAGATTGTGCCTGGGCCTCTGTCACGCATGCGATGGCATGTGTCACGTGTGCTGTCCGGCAGGACCCATGACTCAAGGGTCAGTGACAGGGACTGGGCCGTGGAGGAGTGCTCAGCCTCAGAGCACGTGTCAGGGTGTTTCGCCAGAAGCCTGACTGAGACTGGGAGAGAGGAGAGGGGAGAGGGGAGAGGGAGTGGGACAGCAGCAGAACTCAGGGACTTTGCCAGCCTCGGGGTGGGAGGTGGGAAGGCTTCCGGGGTCAAAAAGACAAGTCCTTCCCTGATTCTCACAAGAGGAAGGTCCGGGGATGAAACACAGAGGGGAGACCAGGAAGTGGTCTAAACGCTCCACAACTTTTTAATTTATTTTGATTTATTTTTGAGACAGGGCCTTACTATACTGCTCAGGCTGCTCTTGAACTTGTGGGCTAAAGTGACCCTCCTGCCTCAGCCTCCAGAGTAGCTGGGACGACAGGTGTGTGCCACCAGCCCCAACTTGGGTAGATAAATGTCTTTCTGTCTTCTCATTCCAATACGACATTTCAATTCTCTAGAATTCTAGATTCTTCTTTCATTCAGTACGCTAATTTTTACATTTGATGACATAATTAGAGAGAGGGAGGAGAAGAAAAAAGCAGCTCACTCCCAAACTATTATCAACAATTTCAAGGAAAAACACCATTGGAACTTGCCGATTTCCTTCCAGGGGAATTTCCCAAGATCTCCTTGTCGCTTGGCCCTGTCAGAGGGAGGAGGACGTGCCCAGTAATTGATGAGCTCTTCGGCTTGGGATGAAAACACCAGACAGCAGTCTGGGCTTTCAAGACAGCCCCTTTCTTATCATCAGGGAAGGACAGGATGATCACATTTTGAGGAATGCTCTCATTTATAAAAAATGACCAAATTATACCATGTGTGGGCGACCCAATTTCTTTTCCTATGGGATATTCACTTGGCTATCCAAGTAATCATAATAATCATACAAGATTAGCACATTCTGTCGGAGGCTTAGGCATTTGGCTATTGTATACGCTTAATTAAGCTAAGGAGCTTATTGATATCACTATTCCAGCATGTGATAATATTCCATAAACATATTCAGAGAATTACGTAAATAAGCACATTTGTTAAAGGCTCAAACAAATACGGAGATCCAACTAGGTAAGCAGAAGGAACATTTTTAGCTCAGCAACCAGCATGAATTTTTAAATATGAAACATCTCCGGGAGTTCAGGTCTGGTGTGTGCGTTGGCATCCATTCCAAAGATGTTACTTTAGATGCTTGGAGGGTCTTATCTCAGCAAGGGCAGGATAGAGCTGGCTTCAAAGGCCTTCCCTGGCTGAGTAGCTGTAGATGATAATCGTTCGCTGTGTTGGAAGGTGAGATTCTGGATGCTGGGATGTTGTGTGGGTCGAGGGGCAGAGACGGGGCGGCAGTGGCCTCTGATTTCCATCCGTGCAGGGATATCCTCTGGAGTGCACAGGAGCGTTTGGGTTCCTCTACTCCAGCCTGGGCAGGACAGGCATATTCATCCGTTCCCAACATCCCTACTTGCAATGGAGGCTGGTTTGGAGAGGCCCCTCACTGACTGCAGAGGTCGAGGGCAGGATTCACTTAAGGGGCATAAAATCAACTGCAAGCATTAAGATCTTTGATTTTTCAATGAATATAGTTTTAAAAACTTGGATTAAAACATGAAAACAGGCAATTTTACATTGCTCTTTATGATAAATAATAAACTCAGTCCAAGAAACTCAATTCTACTTACTTAATTTTAAATCAGCTAGTGCTTAAGGGCAAAAAAAAAAAAGTCATTGGGAAGAAACATGCCCCAGTTAAGGCTTAGTGCTGGTCCAACTTCCAGCTGGCCTGCAAAATAATTGCTTTACTCAGAACTGGGTGCTCATCCTGTGAGAATTATTCTCCATGTGAACAGACGGGTGGTCAGGAGAAACATGTCAATGAGAAAGTTCAGAAGTACAAGACGAAATTGAATGGAAATGGATTCAGCTTTTCAGGTTCAAAAGCGAGTTTTTCATGGGCTGCATGTACACACTGCTTCTTTTTGGTGTAATGGGCCAGGTCCTCGGTCTAATCTGTGAAGGTCCCTGTGCTCTGTCTCTGCAGACACTCCTGTGGGGTTGAGGAATTTGGTTGGGATTTATTAGTGCAACCCAGGAAAACCACTCAAGGGAGCCAAAGGGGTTGGGCCCAAAGACAGGAGCTAGCAGAAATGCTGGGAAATCATGGTGGTGCTGAGAAGCCAGAGAAGGGTGACTGACCCTCAGAGAGAGCTGAAAGGTGCTGAAGAGTCTTCAGCAGGAGGGGTGAGAAAGTGGCAGGGTAAGTGCACAGGGAATCTGGAGCCCAGAACAGTGGAAAGGACATGGGCTTTGGGCACAGGTGGATAAGCATTGGTCACAGGCACTTACTACCTGTGACCTTGGGCTGCTTAATTACTTCAAGCCTTTCTTCATTAGAACAGAGTGATGGCAGCAACCTTGCCTGTTGCTGGAGGAATTAGATAAAATATACCTACAGCAGCCAGGTGTGGTGGTGCACGCCTGTAATCCCGGTGGCTAGGGAGGCTGAGGCAGGAGGATCGCAAGTTCAAAGCCAGCCTCAGCAACGGTGAGGCACTAAGCACTCAGTGAGACCCTGTCTCTAAAAAAAATATTAAAAAGGGTTGGGGATGGGGTCAGTGGTTAAACGCCCCTGGGTTCAATCCCAGTACCAAAAAAAAAAAAAAAAAAAAAATGTATCTATAGCACCCAGCACAGTGCCTGGCACACAGATGCAGAATAAGGGGGTAGCCGTGGTGGTAGTAAGAGGGGTAATCATTATAAGTGGCGTGGCTCGGATGACAGGTGGCCCTGTCATTTCTTCATTAAGGACTGAAGAAATCCACTGCTATTGTTCCTAAGGCCTTGATTACCTTGAAATATGGCTCGGCACCTGCATGTCCCTTGACTCTCAGGCATAAATTCACAAGTCACCGTGGCCCAGTAGACCTCCCTGTGGTCCCCCTCTCTCCCGTGGGGAGGGGCAGTCCTGTGTCCTTGCAACAGTGCAAACCAGGGCTGCACACAACAGCTGAGGCCCTCAGCAGTCACAAACTCCACGGCAACCTTCAACAAGTTTAGTTCATATTTACTAACTTTCTGCCAGTTACCCTCAGATTCTCCAGGACTTCCATTAGTAATGGGGTCTTCCATATTCTTTTATAGTCCAATAGGATTGATTTCTGTAATTGGAAGTAAATGGCTTTTTAATAAGCTTGCTAGAAATGCTGGTGGTAATGGTTCTGTTGTCAGAGCCTGGGATGATTCTTACCCTCATCCTGTTATTTTCTTTCCTTTTCTTCTTCCCGAAAATAACACTAGACCTCCTTCTGTTTCCCTTGTGGCTAAACATTTTCAAAGAGGGGGGAGGTAGAGATGAACGTGCCCACCATTTTGCAGAGGGTGCTTTTCAGGAGTGACAAATTCAGGAAGAACATCGTTTTCCCTCCCTGAACTTGACTGCTGCCTACATGGAGAGCCCTGTTTCATCCAGATTTCAGCCACAGTGGAGCTCAGCATTTGGGGGATGCGTGGAGAATAAGGAAACCTGGGCATTAGGGCCAGCAAGGAGAGGCAAAGCAGATGGCCAGCCCAGTAGGAGGCTCTAGCCATGATGCCTTGGGAGAGAGGAGGGGAGCTGAGCAGGGCACACCCTGTGCGTGTGTAAGCAGAGCTGATGCCCCCGGGTTGGGGGCTCATCTCTGGGGAGTCAATACCTCCAAGGGACAACATCAGGAAGGCAGTGAGCACCCAGGGGGAGAAAGACAGGCCTGGAGAAGGAGCTGCCACGCTCCATAGAGAGGCAGTAACTTACAAGCTCTGTGCTGAAAACTCAGGGGAGAAAGATCCTGAAAATCTTTCCATGTCCCAGAAGCAATACAAGTGGAAGTTGTGACAAGTTGGTGAATTCACTGCTAGTCTATGTTTTTATTTTTGTGGTGGTGGGGATCACACCCGGGGCTGTGGGCACATTAAGCACGTCTTGACCACCGGGCCACATCTGGTCGTTGGAGTTCGTGACTGTATTGGCTTTAGCATCCTGTTTTGGTGAATATACATATTTTGGTAAGGACTTCCCTAGGTTTATTTGCAAACTTAATCTTGTCTTTTATATAAAGGCTTAATCCTTAATTATAGCTTTACCTATCAAAGGGATGTTCGGCTCCCTGGGGATGGGTGGACAACTGCACCTGTAAATTAGATGTGGCAGCTGGCTGTCTCGGGGCACCCTGGGGCACAGCTCTTGTTTATAATCCTCACAGCAGTGGAGACTGGCTTGTTTTCAGCTTGTGGAGTACACTGGTGGTCACCTGCTCCTGCAGCCTGACAAGTGGGACCAGACCTTTACATTCTTTGAACTTGGGAAGATTAGCATTTCCAGAGTTAGAAGCAGCTTCTGCCTTCTACAGAAGAGTCTGGATATTATCTTGAAGGCAAACCCAGCTTGGCTGCAGATAATCTAATCATTTTAATGGACCATTTGTGGTTTGTACATGTAAAGATCCAGTTATTTCCGGAGATGCTCTAAAAACGAAATGATCCAAAATACGTGCTATGATGTAAGACTCGGGTGTTTTGTTCGGTGTTCTGTGTTTAGAAAAACAGACTGGGTGTTTCTTCAACAGAACTACATGTCCACACAACTATAGATATATTTGTCCCTTAAAAAGCAGTGTTTGTGCTCAGATGTTGTGAGATGTGCCAACTTGACCAGACTATTGTGCCTAGATGTTTGGGAAATGCTTGTCTATATGCTGCTTTTGGATGTGATTACCATTTAGATCAGAAGACTTTGATTTAAACGTAATTACCCTCCCTAATGTGGGTGGGCCTCATCCAATCAGTTGAAGTCCTCGTGAGAAAAAAGACTTGAGTTCCGCAGAGGAAGAAGAAATTCTGCCTCCAGACTGTCTTTGCTTTGACGTGCAATGTTAACTCCTCCCCCGAGTGTCTAGCCTGCAGGCCTGCTCTGCAGAATTTGAATTTGCTAGCCTCTACAGTCTCATGAACCAATTCCTTAAGTTAATCTCTCCTTATATATGCACATCCTATTGGCGCTGTTTCTCTGGAGAATCCTGACTAACGCAGATGGTGTGGTGTGTGTTCTCATCAGAATATCTGCTCTACCAAACTGGGAACAGAAGGTGGACCACGGTGGGATGAACATCCATGCCTAATCCTGTCTCCACCTTGCACTTGAATGGAGGTTCTCTTCCAGGTACTTAGTAGCGGTCACAAAAGTGGGGGTAAGATGCTGCTAGGATTTAGTGAGCGGGGGCCTGGTCCAGCGTAAACAAGAACTGCCTGTCTCAGCAGACCAATGGCACCCCCACTAACCAGCAGTGCTTTTGAGGAAAGATGGACAAGCCGCTGTTCGGTGGGGGCAGCCCCCCAATGACTAGCGACAAGCTTGTGTCATTGAAAAGGGATGAGCCCATCGCTTTGGGGACAGACTGCTGTGGTCTTGTCAGGGCTGTGAGTCTAGACAGGTCCATGAAGGGTGACTATGTAAACAGGCAGCTGGTTCCAAGTCCAAAGCAGGTTACAGCTTGAAGGGCGCCCGGCTGAGGGGATCTGGGGGCCTCCAACAAGGAGGCCCGGGAGTCACTGTGCCAAAGCCCTCCCTGAGCCCCATTTCCAGAAGGAGCTGTCCGTCACTCTCCCAGAAGCCTCCCATTGACCCCAGGCCTCAGGGAAGTCAGCCTGGTCTAGGCAGAGTGGTGGCCAGGCCCACGGGGTCCTTGAGTTCTGGCGGTGGCCAGCAGTAATGGTGCCACCAGAGGTCAGTGTGCCCAGAAGATGGCAATCCCCGCAGCCTGGAGCAGGACGAGAAAGCCAGAGAGGAGGGCTCCAGGCACAAGCCAGAGCACTCCAGGGGCCGTACGTGGAGACCGCTCAGGAGCAGCCCAGGGATCTGTCCTGAGAGGTGGGCTGATTTCTAGAAGGAAAGCCAGAAGAGAGCCATAATAATTTGGGAATAAAAAGGACAGACAGCTCTGTTTGGCTGTCCCAGGCTGGTGAGCCCTGGGACATGTGGGACTCATTGGGAGAAGTTTTCCTTAATGCTGTCACCCCTCCAGGAACAAGAATGGGGTGGCTTCTAAGGGCTGGCGAGAGGCGAGAGGGCCAGGCAAACTGGAAAGGGCCGGCATTCTTTCAAACACAGGCTGGACGGTTACGTTCCTAACTCCTGCCAACCCTAACTCACAAACTGCTGAAGAAATGAAATCTGGTTAAATGTGTTCTTTCTCGCCCTTCTTTAAAATATCAAAAGCTAATATTTTGCAGACGGTTCTATACTGGCCACGCTGGCCAGGCCTCGTGGGGTCCAAAACAAACACACCTGATCTAGATTTGGTCAGCATCAGGAGGCCAGAGAAGTGGCCAAGGAATTAATAGAGGAATCTGAGGATCGTTCTCTATCCCAAAGGGCCTCAACTTGAAATAGCTCTCGCTTTGCAGGGGTAGTGGGCACGTGGCAGGAGAGGGGAGAGGGCTGCGGGGGGAGCTCAGGAGCCCCTCCAGCTCTGTAAGAGGATTCTGATCTGTCACCGGAAACAGGTCCGACTCCTTCACGGCAATGGATGTTTGTAATCTCTTCTCTTCGCAGTCAAGGGTATCGGTGAGGAGCGAATAGTGTGACATGCAGTTTCTGATGAGGTCTTTGCTTTGGGCCCTGAGATGTTATCTGCTTGACACAGTATGCTTGACGTAATGGTTTTCTGTACCACAGAAACTTCAGGAATCTGTTTTCCATGGATTGATTACATGTCAGCAGACTAATGTCAACCATCCTTTGTGGGTTATTATTTTAATAATGTGGGGGTGTTTAGTGAAATTGGTGTTTTTTTAACCTGGCTTTTAGGAAGTCACCAACTATGCAAATACAGGGGGGCAAAGGATGGGTGAGCCCAGATCTTGCACATACAGCAAGAATAGAGCCAAGGAGCTAGATGGCAAGCTGAACACCCCTAACTCCTAATGGTGTGACATTATCAATAAGGACAGAGACTTCTAGAAAGCTGTCAAAGGGGCCCAACTGTTCCTGCAGTTCTTCAACTCACTTTGATTCTCTCAGCTCAGCATCATCTAGCTCCTAGCGTCTTCCCTGCACACCCAGGTTATCACCTGGGGGTGCCATCAGGTTACCCCCGATCCTGATGTGGCTTCTCTCTGAAGCAGAGGCAAGTAGTTTGGGAAATGCTCCCTGGAAACACCATGAGAAAGTGGGGAAGTAGCATGGGGGGAAGCAGCCAGCAAAGGGAGCAATCGCCATCCCGTCACCACATGGCAACTGGGGCTCCCTCCTGCAGGGACCTTGGGAGCAGTGGAGGACACAGAACTGAAGAGTCGCTCCTCCTGAAGAAGAAGGAGTTGGGGTCAGTGACTTTTCAACAGTCATTGGCTGAGGCCTGCTGGGGGGTGGGGAGGCGTTTCCCCAGTGCCAGCCCACCCCATGTGCGTCTCTCGGGTGGTCGGGGAGTGCTCAGCAGGAGGAGGAGCTGGCAGATGAAGTCATGCTCCTGTGCCCACATAAGCTGGAGGGATGTGAGTGGGGCTCTGAGAGCTTCTGCCCTGTCCTGTATGTCTTGTTCTTCATCCTCCTTGTCTGAAAGATATTACTGCTGCCCACAGTTAATATAGCCTCTTATAAACAGAGCTGATTCTTTGGCAGCAAAGCCCAAAATGAGAGAAACAGAGGAAATTAAACTTTCTAGCCAGTCTCTTGCCTGATTTCTTACAGGCCTGGCTGGTGTTTTGGGGGTCTGGTTTGCTTTTCGGGTTGGCAGATGGGGGTGGTTTAGCAGCCCCTCATTTTGCATTGAACATAATAGAAACCAGATCCCCGAGGACATGGCTCACAGTCTGCAGGCTTGCTGCCTTAGTTTCCCTTTTGGAGGGACACCTGGAAACGGGTCTTCTTCATGAGATCAGCTTTGACCTGGCACAGTGACGATGTGTGGCTAGGGTGCCCAGCTTCCCTTCCAGCAGCCTGGCAGAGATGGACACCACCTGGGGCATGAGGGGCTCCCCTCCTCAGGCTGGGCCCTTGGCCTAGGTCACACTCTGTTCTGTGTCTGGAAGAGCTTTGCGGCAATATAGGAAGCCAGGGAGAGGGTCCCTGGTGTAGGATGAAACACTGTGACGACGTAAAGAGAGACTAAAAAGTAATCCAACTTCTTTCAAGTGGAACCCAGATCAGAAAATCATGAGGCACTTTTACGAAAGTCACAGATACTCCTGGGTTGGTCATAAAAGGGGAAATCGTACCACAGATGATCATTTCTGATAAACTGACCCCGAGCCTTTTACAAGGACACTTGCTTGTGGTGACCCATGACCCCGTCTGGAAGGCCTGGCTGAGCAGCCCCTGCTGGATTACCAGGGGGCTTTGCAGAGTAGCTGCAGGCACAATCCGGGGCCTTCTCTGTCCTCTGTTCTTGACCAGCTTGTGAGTACCTGGAGGCTGGGGGGTCTCTCCTTCCAATCTTGCTCCCCACTAGGCCTCCATCTTAATGGTGCACAGTAATTGCTGAATGGATAGATCTAAGTCCTGGAGTTTCTGCCCACAGTCTGACCACAGAAGCCCTCCACTTCCTACTTGCTCTGCCTACACTGAGGAAGAGCTGTGGTTAAAGCTCCTACTGTGTTTGGGGTGAGGAAACCACCTCCCCACCCGTACTCCTAAGCCACACACCATTGCCTGAGGCGCACTTTCTAGAGAAATTAAAAGAAAATTCCGTCCTTTACATAAGATCCACTTCAGAATTGCAGCTGAGGCGTATGGTTTAGCCTTCCCCCCATCTTCTCTCCTTGGTGGGCTTACGGGGTTTTGTTTTCTCCCTGCAGAGGTCGGGGTGGAAGCCAGGGCCTCGTGGTGCTGGGTGGGTGCTCCACCACCGAGCTACACCCCAGCTCCTTCTGTGAGTTTCAACACAAAGACCTGCACAGCCACGGTACCACCAAGATTCCCAACAGCGTGAGTAACCCCAACTCCATCCTGTCCTGTTGGGGCCACACCCTCCTCCCCCTCCTGCTCTTCCTCACTGTAGCTCATCTGTTTTAGAATGTCGCCCAACTGGGATCAGGTTGCAGAGGGCTTTGTAAGACTGGCTCTCACTGGGCACCATGCCTGGGAGATCACCATGTTGTTGTGTATTTCAGCTTCTGTTCTTTCCATTGCTGAGTGGTATTTTATTGTACGTACCAGTTACCCACTTACTCGCTGAAAGAGGACACTTGGATTGCTTTGAGTATTTGGTGATTATGAGGAGAACTGTTACAAATATCTGTGGCTTGGTCTTCATGTGTACTTCAGTTCTCATTTTTCTAGGGTAGGTAGCTGAGAAATGGACGAATTGTTCTCCAAAGCGTCTGTCCCATCTGACCAGCAATAGGAGAGTTCCAGTTAGCAGAACTCGCCAGCACTTGGCATTGTCCGTTCAAAATAATAATGAAAAGAAAATCAAAGCGACCGTGGTATCTCAGCATTGTTTTAATTTACATTTCTCTGGTGACAAACGATGTTGAACATTTTTGCCTGTGCTCTTTTGCCACTCCATATCCTCTTTTGGTAAAGTGTCTGTGTCTTTGGCCTCCCCCGAACCTTTTAAAAATAAATGAGCTGTTTGTTTTCTTTTTCTTTTTTGGGGTACTGGGGATTGAACTCAGGGGCCCTTGACCACTGAGCCACATCCCAGCCCTATTTTATATTTTATTTAGAGACAGGTCTCACTGAGTTGCTTAGCACCTCGCCTTGCTGAGGCTGGCTTTGAACTCGCGATCCTCCTGTCTCAGTTGTGTGAGCCGCTGAGATTACAGGTTTGCACCACTGCACCTGGTGCTATTTGTTTTCTAAGTATTGAATTTTGAGAGTTTATTTCTTTTTTATATTCTGCATCCAAGTCCTTTTACAGATATGGCGTTTGAAAATATTTTCTTCCAGTCTATTGCTTGTCTTTTTATTCTCTCAACAGTGCCTTTTACACAACAAAAGTTTTAAAATTTGATAAATATAGTTTGGCACTTTTTAAATTTTACGGATTATGCTTTTGGTCTGATATCTAAGAGTTTGTTGCCTAGCTGGTCATGAAGAGCTTCTCGTATACTTTCCTCTAAATTTTATAGTTTAACATTTTCCATTTGGAGCTATAACCTATTTTGACTTGATTTTTGTATGTACTTTGAGGTTAGGTTGAGGTTTTAATCTATTCATTCACTTGTATATGGATGTCCAATCGTCTCAGCGTCACTTGCTGAAGAGATTATTTTTTTCTCCTGGCTTTGGCATTTTCTTGAAGATCAATGAGACTTAAAGAGTAGGTCTATTTGTGGACCCTGTTCTGTCTCATTGATCTACGTGTCTCTACTTTTGACAGTGTCAGCACTGTCCTGATTACAGCAGCCCACAGTTAATCTTAAAATCGGGTAGTAGGGTTCCTCCAGCTTTCTTCCTCCCTTATAAACGTGTTCTGGTTAGTTTAATTCCATTGTCTTTCTAGATAAATTTTAAAATTACCTTTTTTATAGCTACAAGACTTCTGCTGGGATTTGGATTAGAATTGTGTTAAATCTAATGATCAGTTTAGAGAGATCTGATATCTTTCCTCTATTGAGTTTTCCAGTCCATGAACACAGTAGCTCTCTATTTATTTAGGTCTTTTTTTAAAAAAAATTTCTTTCATTAGAGTTTGGTAATTTTCAGGATAAGGATCTTTCACATTTTGCTAGTTTTAGATCTAAGTATTTCTTCCGCTCTATTTTTTGGAACTACTGTAAGTTATATATTAATACTCAACTAATGTAGACATATATAACTACACATTATATATCAAATATAACACGATGTGCTTAAAAGTAAAAAGTAATAAATATTTAATTTTGGTTACTCCTAGGGTTTGGATCATACATGTCTCCCGAAGCTCATGTGTTGGAGGCTTGGTCCCCAGCTGACAGCACTCTTAGGAGGCAACAGAAACTTAGGGGGTGGTGCCTTATTAGGTAGTTGGAGGAAGTAGGTCACTGGAGGCACGACCCTGTAAGGTATATTGGGACCTGGGCTCTTTCCTTTCTCTCTGCTACCTTATCATCATGAGGTGATGCTTACTCCAACAAGTGTTCCCTGCCCTGATGTTCTGCCTTGCCACAGGTCCAAAAGCAGTGGAGTCAACCATGGACTGAAATTTTGAGTCAAAATAAACCTTTTCTCCTTTTAAGTTGTTTATCTCAGGTATTTTATCACA
Source organism: Callospermophilus lateralis (assembly GCF_048772815.1). Lineage (NCBI taxonomy): Eukaryota > Metazoa > Chordata > Mammalia > Rodentia > Sciuridae > Callospermophilus > Callospermophilus lateralis. The sequence goes on along the minus strand of NC_135310.1, from coordinate 115,319,577 downwards.
GTGACACAAAACTTACTAACACAGTCATTAATTGTTCATTACTAGTATACAGAAAAATATTTTATCACAGTGACACAAAACTTACTAACACAGTCATTAATTGTTCATTACTAGTATACAGAAACATGGCTAATTTTGGGGGGCAAACCTTGTATTCTCTGAACTTGCTAAACTGTTTTTTGTAGAATATTGGAATTATTTAAGTGGACAAATGTGTTGTATATGAATAGAGATAGCTTTACTTCTTACTTTCAAACTCCAGGCCTTTTATATATTTTGCATAATTGCACTAAGACTTTGAAAGCTGTGTTAATAGGAGTGTGGAGAGTTGACAAGCTTGTCTTTTGCCAATCTTAGAGGAAAAAATGGCATTGTCATTGACCAGTAATTATGATGTCAATTATAGTTTTTAACAGATGGGTGTTTCTAGTTTGCTGAGAGTTTTTATTATGAATGAATGCTAAATTTTATATAATTATTTTCCTGCATCAGTTGGGTTTTGGTCCTTATTCTGTTAACATGGTGGATTATATTGATGACTTTTTCAATATTGTACCAGAATTATATTCCTGCGCTAAACCTCATTTAGTCATGGTGTATTAGTCTTTTTATACATTGTTGAATTAAATATGCAGCATGATATAGTTAAAGTAGTTACTAATCATTATATTTAAAGTAGAACTCTACTTGGGATTGAAGACAGCATATAGTTGGGTTTTTAAAAATTCATTTTGTAAATCTCTGCCTATTTTTGAGTGTATGTTTATGGTGGAATATAGCTTTCTTGTGATGTCTTTGTCTGGTTTGGGATTAGGGTAATACCGGCCTCATAAAACACGTTGAGAAGTGTTTTCTCTTCAATTCTATGGAGTAGACTGTGTAGAATTGGTGTTATTTCTTTAAAAAATGTTTGATAAAATTATACAGTGAGCCATTTGAGCCTGCAAATTTGTTTTTTGGGAGAATTTTAAGTATGAAGTCAATTTCTCCATTAGCTACAGAGCCATCCATGTTATTTCTCTCTTCTTGTGAGAGTTTGGTAGTTTGTGGCCTTGAGGCAATTTGCTCATTTAATCTAAATGGTCAAATGTACAGAGATTACTTATCTGTTCAAGGCCTGTGGTAATATCCTCTCTTTCATTCCTGATACACTTATTGGTGCCTTCTCTCTTTTTATCAACCTGATTAGATGCTTATCATTATTATTTTGATCTTTTCAAATAACCAGTTTGGGTTTTATTGATTTTCTTCTTGTTTTTCTCATTTTAGTTTCATTGAGTTTTGCTCTTATCCTTTGTAGCTATTGGAAATTATTGGGATTATTTGGCTTGTTTTTTTCTGAGATGGAAGCTAGGCTTATTGATTTTAGACCATTTCTCTTTGCCCTCTAAGCATTCTTATAATTGCAATCCACACATTTTTATGGGTTTTATTTTTATTTTCCTTCAGTTCAAAGTATTTCTAATTTCTGTTGAAACATGCTTTTTGACTCATAGGTTTTAGAAGTGTGTTGTTTAATTTACAAGTGTTTGGAAATTTCCATTATCTTTCTGGTGCTGATTTCTAGTTTGATTCCATTATTGTCAGAAAATGTACTTCGTGTTTTTTGGAGTCTTTTAATTTTGTTAATGTTTGTTTTATGACCTAGTAGATATTTGTTTTGGTGAATGCTTTCCATGTATCTGAAACAATGTATATTCTGCTATTTTGGGGTGAAATGTTGTATAAATGATAATTAGATTCAATTGATTGTGGTATTCATTTTGTCTATGTATCTGTTAATTTTCTGTCTATTGTTGATTGCTGAGAGAGGATTTTTAAGTCTCCAACTGTAATTGTGGATCTGTCCCCTTCTCCTTTTGGTTGTATCAATTTTAACTTCATGTACTTTGAAGTTCTGCTATTAACACATTTGATATCCCTAGGCCTTCTTGGTGAATTCTCTCTCTTATAATATTCCTCTTTGTCCTTAGTAGTTTTCCTTGCTCTGAAGGCTACTTTGTCTGATGTCAACATAGCCATTCCAGATCTCCTCTGATTAGTGTTTGCATGGTATATCTTTTTCTATCCTTTTACTTTATCCACCTATATTATATTTAAAGTAGGGATTTTCTAGATAGTACATCTTTTTTTTCCTAATCCATTTTGCTAATCTCTGCCTTTTAGTTAGTAAGTCTGGACTGTTTTGATTTAATGTAATTGCTGGTATGTTAGATCTAGGCCTACCCTTTTCTTGTTTCTGTTTGTTCTGTTTTTCATTCTACTATTTCCCATTTTTGTTTCTTTTAAATTATTCACATGTTTTTAGCATTCCATTTAAATTTATTGATTCAGGTTTTGATCATACTTCTTTGTACATTGTTTTTGGTGGTTGCATTAGGTATTAATATACATGCTCAATTTTTCAAGGTGTACCAAGAATGAATGTTTTGTCACTTCAAGAAGAACTGGAAGCTTTCCCAACACATGGGTCCCTTCACCCTTTCCTCTTAGATGTTGCAGTTGTCTTCTTTATCATATATGCATATATTTGAAAATTCCATCAGTGTTTTAAGTTTTGCTTCAAACAATCATATGTTTAAAAAAAGAACATAAGAGCAGAAGAACAGACTGTTATTTTGCTCAGAAATATACAAGTTCTGTTGGTTTTCCTTGACTCCTGATGGCCCACTTTTCCCCTTTACTCCTGATCCCCCCTGGTATTATTTCCTTTCCATCTGAAGAGTTTCCTTAGCATTTCCCCGAGAGCAGGCCTACTGTCGACAATTCTCCTAATTTTCCTTCCTCTGATAATGTCTTTATTTCATCTTCTTTCATAAAGGACATTATCGAGGGGTATAAGATTCTGGACTTTAGTTCTTTACTGTCAGCATTTCCAAAACGTTGTTCTGCTCCCAGCATTTCTGATGTGACCTCCACAGTCATTTCAGTAGTGGTCACCCTGCCTCTGTCAAGATTATTTTCTTTGTTTTTATTTTTTAGCATTTTTATCCAGCTGTGTCTCGGTGTGGGTTTATTGGAGGAAGTTTGTATTTTTCATCAAATTTGGGAAGTTTTCATTCTTTATTGGAATTCTTCTGCACCTGTATTAGCCAGAGGGCTGAGATGAGAGCAAGTTCTGTTCTGGACTTTCTTATCTCCTTCTGGGAATGCGATGGCATGAATGTTAGATATTTTGTTGTTGTCCCATGGTAACCAGAAGCTGTGTTTGTTTTCCAAAAACAGCTTTATTGAGATAATTCATATAACATAAAATTCACCCATTTATAGTATACGCATCAATGGTGAGTAGTATATTCACAGAGTTAAAAACCATCCCCATAATCTAATTTTATCATCCCCACAAGAAACCCCATCCCCACTAACAGTCCTGCCTATTCTTGTTCCCCAGCTTTAGGCAACCACTAATCTGATTTCTGTGCCTATATGTTCTGAACATTTCATAAAGTGAAATCAAATAAGTGAAATCAAATAAGTGAAATCAACTAAGTGAAATCAGTGACTGTCTTCTTTCACTTAGCATAATGTTTTCAAAGCTCACCCATGTGGTAGTATGTATCACTACTTTAAAGTATGACTTTAAAGTTGCTTGAAGTCTTTTTTTAAAAATATTTATTTATTTTTGTTCTAGGTGGACACAATATCTTTATTTTATTTTTATGTGGTGCTGAAGGTCGAACCCAGTGCCTCGCACATGCCAGGCCAGCATGCTACCACTTGAGCCACATCCCCAGCCCCAGATTGAAGTCTTTGATAGTTCTAGTACTGTGTCATCTCAAGACTGGCATCTTTTGATTGTCCTTTCCCTTGTGAGTTGAGATTTTCCTTGGTTCTTCTTATGCCAAGTAATTTTGGACCACATCCTGAACATTTTCAGGGTCTTATTTAAATCCTAAGAAGACTACTAGTATTTTATTTCTACTTTTTAGTTTGTTTTAGCAGACAACTTAGTTAGAGTCAGGTCATAAATTCAAATAAATCTTCTTTGAGCTGTGATTCCAAAATCAGTTTTTCTTTCAGATCTGTCCTGAGTGTACCACTCAGTGATCAGCCTAGGGACCAGGTGTTGGTCTACATCACAGCTTGGTTTTCAAAACTACAGATCTCTTCAGATCTGGTCTCCTCAGAGCCACACCTGATATCCCTAGGCCTTCTTGGTGAGCCTCGGAGTTTGTATAAATAACTAGGGAATCACTGTTTTGATCTCCCTCTTCTGTGATCTACCTGAACACTCTGGCTCCCCGGGGTCCTACTCCTATACCTTTCGACAGAAAGCCGGGGCTTAACTTTCTCTTTGCTGCCCTGCAATTCCCGTGAATGTATCTGCATCTGAGGTTGAGTGGTGGGAGGATGGGGTGGTGGTGGTGGGAAGCACTCAGGAGTCTTCCCATGTTTTTAGCACCATAGCTTCCGGGTTAGGGCAGCTGCTGCTGCTGTCATGCCCCCAGAGGGTTTCCTAGAGGTGCCAATTTGGTGGTACTTGGAATTCTGGTCTCTTTTGCTAAGCTGACTGCTACTGTATACTTTTCAGAGATCTCAGATAGCTGCTGCACATATTCTGTCCAGGGTTTACAGTTGCCTTTGGTGGGAGAGCCGGATGGAGTGTGATTACTCCACCTTGCCCAGAGCCAGAAACGCACACTGGCTTTTTATTGCAAGCATATGTCCATCGCATTGGCCAGGTTCATAGCTAGGGCTGAAAAGTCTCATCCTCAATATGTGCTTCATTTCCCTTTCTTACCATATGGGCCACTCAGTCTTTCTTTACTCAGCCCATTAACCACCCTGTTATACTATACCTAATTCCTCCTCAAAGCTCAGACACTTGATTCAACCACCAGACTGGTTAAATACCACAAATACCACATCTCTCCCATTATCTGCCTTCTGCTCTTGCCTCTGGCCTGTGGATCTGCCTCACATTAAATGCACACTACAGACACTCCAACAGCCTGAATGTAGGTGATATACACCAATACTTTATACATCCATGTGATGCCTTTTGTTATTTTAACTTGTATAATTTTAAGACATTTTTGCTCAACTAGGGAACAAGATAGGAGAGTCTGTGTTATTAGTTACTAGTGACTCAGAAGTTATAGTGAATGCAGTAAGTCAAGAAAATAAAACTAAGGGTAAATATTGGAAAAGAGTTTTCTTTTTTCCTTCTTCATTTTTAAATTTCCTCATTTTTAATGGGTGCATTACAATTGTACACATTGATGGGATTTCTTGTTGCATATTTGTACATGCACACAATGTAACAATATACTTTGGCCCATAGCACTCCCCAGCATGTCCCAAGATTTTTCTTTTGTGAATATATTATGATTGCAATCCTACGAACTCAAGAAATTATAGTAGAAAAAAGCTCAGTAGAAAGAGAATTTGGTAATATGGGAAGGCAGAAGGAAAAATGTATTTCTTTTTAAAAGTAGACTTTTTCTACCCAGGAAGTGGAAAATATACTGCACTCACAAAAGCATCAAAAATTATAATATACCTAGGACTCAATCCCTGGGACTACAATCTTCCAAAGATTGGCAAATTGGGGCAGGTGGGACAAACCTGTCCTGTGATCTGTTTATGTGTGGCTATGGACTGAAAGCTAAGAGTAGTTTATACATTTTTATAGAGTTGGAAGAGAATAAGGAGAAGGAGGAAAAGCCCACAAAGCTAAAATATTTACTATTTCATCCTTCAAAGAACAAGTTTGCATAGAAGTAAAGGCACCAAAATGTAAGAATACATGTACATTGGTGTTTACTACAGTATATGTTATATAACAAAAAATAATGGAAGTAAAGCAAATATATGTCAACTGGAAAATGATGGCATGTGTTGTGACACACCCATTCAACACAAATCAGCCACTAAAAGGAATGAATTATACCCACACTAGTTGATTTGGAAGGATATCATATATACATACATATATGTGTATACAGACACACACACACACACACACACACACACACACATTACAGTGAGAAAGAAAGAGGGAGAGATTTTACATATATTAGCAAAAAACAAGATGCAGAGAAATGTAGACAATATGATTTTTTAACAGACAGGCAAGCTGCTGCCCCCTATAAATATGTGCATCTTGCATCAACATGGAGAAAGGGTTTGGGATGTTAGACTAAGGGGCATGGATGTTTTTGTTTGCTTCTGGCTTTGCCTCAAAGGTTTTTGAGCAGGGTAAGGGGGAGAGAGACTCCCCTGGAGCTGAGGTTTTATAATGCAATCTTCATTTCTCATTGCCCAGAATTCTAATTTAAGTGGTTTACTTCTGGTCACCTGTCTCCCTCACTACCACTCCCTCCCGTTAAGGGTGTTCTCTCATTTGGAATCAGCATCCTTGGATTCTTTTGCAGTTGAGCAGCTTTGCAGCCTTGGCAGCAGTTTGAGTCCAACATGATTCTGAAGTCCTTCATCTGCACCACCCCCCCCCATAGCAGCACTGTACAGTCATGTGTCACCTAACAACGTTTTGGTCAATGATGAACTGCATGCATGAGAGTGGTACCACTAGAGCATATGGCGTACTAGTGTGGGTCCACCGGATGATGTTAGCACAATGTTGAAATCTCCTCACTATGCACGTCTCAGATACATCCCCATCGTTAAGAGATGTGTGACTATGTTCTTATTATTGTCTTGTTGTAGACTGCCCAGGAAGTGACAGCCATGTCCCAGTCAAGGGCTTTCCTCAATTCAGCTCTCCCCTTTGGACAGGACCCCTGGCCTGCTAGCTGTTGGAGCCCTTTCTGCATCATGGCATCTTCTCCTTCATGGGAATTAGCAAAGGCTTTGTTGAGTACCTCAGTGGGGTGAGGAGAAGCTGAACCTCTCACAACTCTCCCCTTTGATGTATTTTTCCCCAATTTTCTTCAAGGAATACATCATTTCACAACCTCCAACATGGACCCGGCCTTGCTTTACACTGCTGATGCAAGCAATTAATAAACTTTATGTCTTTGACGTCCCTTGCCTGTTAAATTTATTTGGTACATTATCCATTTCTGTAGTCATTCCTTAATTATTTGCTTTTGCTTTCCAACAGAAGGGAGTACCCAAGGACCTCGTGTTTGCTAATGAGTTGCTGGGTACTGCTACATTCCAATTATTTATTAGGAGGTTTTCTAGACTTCAATAACATCTCAACATGTGTTAATAAGTTGTTTTGCAAATCACTATTAAATTTAAAAAATATTCAAGCATCATTAACGATGTCTTCAATAAAGATCAAATTAGCAAAATCAGTCTTTACTTCATTACAAAACTTACATTTTCAGCTGTAAAATCACCAAGCTGTGGTCTGGCAAAAGGTTTAACCATCTGTATAAGGAGTCATTTATTCGTGTAGTGGTTACTGGCTACAAGACAAATGATCTGAAATCACCATGTCTGCATTTGACCATTATGTTTTAGTGGCAATCTGTGCCAGGTGACCAAAGTTACTGTGCATATCTTCCTTGGGGCGGTGTTGTGGAGAGGTGGGGGTCAATAATTCCCAGTTCATAAAAACTTAAAAAAAAAAAAAAAAAGAAGAAGAGCAAACAAACCAGTCTAATCCATGACCCGTTTTTTGAAAAATAGGGAATAGTAACTGTCCTAGGGTTCTTTTAGAGATCTTAAGAAAAAAATTAAAATAAGTGACAGACTGGAAGAAAACATCTGCTAGATATTCCATAGACAAAGGCCCAATATCCAGAGGACACAAAGAGCTCCTACAAATCAAGAAGAGAAATCCAGCTAACCAATCAGCAAAGAATATGAGATACACGAATAAGCACTCAATTTCACCAGCTGTTTGGGAAATGCAAATTAAAACAGTAATGAAATACCATATTTTTGCTCTCCAACTGGCAAAAACTAAAATGGCTGATATTATCATGTACAAGTAAGAATGCAGGGAAATGGTACTGTCACACTGACAGGAATATAAACCAGTGGAACTCCTGGGGCAGACAACTGGGAGGACTCATGAAAATTAAAAAAATACACTGTTGTTCCCTCCAATTCTACTTCCTGGCATCTATCTCAAGGAAGTACCTTTGTACACAAAAAAGCATGCCTCATTCGTGACAGAGAAAAACAGAAAAAGTGAAATGTTTGTTATAATGGACAAGTTCAATTGATTATATTTTATTAACCTTCAAAAATGGTAAGAGGTAGAAGCATCCTCACTGCTAAATGAGAAAATCAAGGTGTAGAACAACATGTATATTGTGAAACAAGACAAGATATCTTTGTAAATTGTCTATCATCTTTCTTTACAAATACACAGAAGAGTATGAAAGGAAACTCGTGAAATTGTTGAAGGTGGCTACACGCCTCTGCAGAGGTACAGGACTGGTACTGGGAGAAAGGAAACAAAAGGGGATCTTATAGTTTGATGCATACAATAGTACCTGCTTCCATGCTTGGTTTTGTTTTCTGAGATTTCAGTTATTTGCAGTTAACAGCAGTCTGAAGATATTAAATGGAAAATTCTGGAAATAAATAATTCTAACAGTTTAAAATTATGTGTTGTTCTTCTGTCCAGTGTGAGGAGACCTCACGCAGGGCTGCGCTGTCCCACCCAGGCGTAGATCATCCCTTTGTCCAGTGTATCTAGACGCTGCGCGCGCGCAATCTGCTCATTAGTCACTTAGCAGCAATCTTGGTTGTCTGATGGATGTCACAGGGTTGCAGGCTTGGATTCAAGTGACCCCTTAAAGGGCCAAGGAAAATATTAAAGTCCTTCCCCATCCACCTGCCTGCGGTGACCTTTGTACATCCTTGATCAGAACATCCTAAGAAGGCTGGTTTCTGGGTGGGTTTGGCTCATTCAGGGGGACTCAGAGACATTCACTTATCTCAAGGGTAACACTCTTAGGGATCTGGCTAGTCCTTGGCGGGATAAAGTGTCCTTGAAGGGCTCACTAGGTCTTGCAGGTTGTTAGAAGAAATTTCTTTGTTCTAACTCATATTTTGAGAGCCCCTTTGGGAATAAGAATTGGGGTCTCACCTGTGGAGAGGATGCTCTGCCTGGGACTTCCCAGTTGAGACCCTGTAAGCTGCTCCAGGGCTCCCAGCTACATGACTTGAGGGGCTGGTGTTTCCCCCATTGGGTGATGCATTTTCTTCTCTTCCTGTCTCACCTTTCACTTCTGTTTTTGCTTTCATATTGTTACTAAAACAAACACTATCTTGTATAAAGAGAGTGTTTTTATTGTCTATCTAACAGATCTGACCTGCCAAATTCAGCAGCCGCAAACACACTCAATGCTTTAATAGTACACACCTTATTTGACTTAATAATGATCCCAAAATGCAAGAATAGTGATGCTGGCAATTCAGATAAGCCAAAGAGAAGTCATGATGTGCTTCCTTTAATTATCTTGGGTCCTTACAAAAAAGAAGGGCAAATATTGTACAATCAGATATTTTGAGAGGGACAGAGACCACATCCCCATAACTTTTGTTAATGTGCATTAAAATCGCTCTATTTTGTAATTTCTTAAGGCTGTTTGTCTCTTACTATTTCTATTATAGAGCTGTTACTCTCTTACTATTTCTATTTTAAAAAGTTAAACTTCATCATAGGTATATACACACATAGGAAAAGCCCCAGTACATGTAGGATTTAGTACTATCCACAGTTTCAAGCATCTACTGGGGATCTTGGAAGGTATCACCCACAGGTCAGGGTGATACATTGCACCCAAAAATCCTTTGTGCGATAAAAGGAGACAAAATCATCCCCATCCCAAGAATCCAGGACTACCTGAACTTCAGGTTGGAGGAGCGATCCCAGAAAGGGAGGCAGGCCCTGCCTTGGCTGAGTCTCTCCCACTCCCATGAAGCTCTCTGCCTCCTTCCTTTATTATCTCCCTGTGGGTACAGACAGAGGAAAGGCTTCCTTCGCTGGTTCCTTTTCCTCATCCACTTGAACTTAGAGAAGATATGTGACATTCCCTGGCACCTAGACAGTAGTGACCTAATGCCTGCTTCTTAGTTGGGTTGTGAGTTTTCCTGACATCTGACTCAGGCACTGACCTTGGAACCCAAGAGAAATGGGGTTCAAGTACTGTCTCCACCCCTTGCTAGCTATATATTATTGGGCATGTTTATTAATCTCCCTAAGCCTCAGTTTCTTCATCTGTAATAAGGCAATAGTGGCAATAGCTCTGTGAAAGGTAACCATTTCTGTTACAGTGGGGTCTCTAACTCTTTGACTCTTGCTGGCCTGAATTCTGTGCTCAGACACAGGATGGCTGGCCACTGACTTCTCTGTTTACTCCCGGTGCTTTTAGGAAATCCCTCCTAGTTCTGTTCAAACATTGATACCAGACTTTGGGCAGTCCCCCTGGTACTCCTAGTTGTCTGACCTCTGGCCACCCTTTCAGTCTCACTTGGGCAGCTGCCTGGAGCCTGTTACAACTTTCCCCATATAAACTACAGTGCCGGGCTTTTGTTCCTTGACTGCTTAATCAGGGATGCAGCTGGATGTGCCTGGGAGCATCTTTACTTTTCAAATGTTGTCCAATCGCTGACATGTACCTGCCAGAAGGGGAGTGCTGAGTGACATGCATATTTTTAGCAAGGCTTAAATAAGTCATGGTACAGACGGTACGGCAGAGAGTGGGTCTCGCCCAGGGGGTCATGTCACTACATGCAGCCAGTAGCTAATGAGGCCATCTCCACCCTGGGCGAAGTGGTCGCTGTGAGAGGAGGGACATCTCAGCCTTGCATGTTCTCTGTCTTTGAACGATATTGGTGGATTTCAGCAGGTGCTCATCAATATTTTCAAGGGTGGTCAGCAATAGACACAGCAAATCCTTTGCTACTTGTAGCCATTCCCTGTTCGATTACAGCTATTCCCTGTTCAGTTTCACTGACAAAACCCCTGCTCCACTTCTATCCCGGCTACAACTAATCCCCTTCTAGTCAATATAAGACAATGAAATACATTTTCCTCCTTAGAAGTGAAACAACATGTTTCCAACTATCTTCATGGGCAGATCAGGAAGTTGAGCCCAGCGCAGGCTACTGTATTTAGTCACTTTTCCTTAAGAGTGCTGAGCCTGGAGGGACCACCTACTTAAAGATGTGTCCCTGTTCCCTGGGCTTATGTAGAGCTGACACTTCTCTGCAGGGTCATTCTCAGATATACATAATAGTATCTGCCGGCAAAGTTTTTTTTGAAATACTAGAAGGAAATTATCATGTTGAGGGTGTACATTACTGTTCTGATGAGATTAGAAGGCATCGGCCTCCTTCTGAAAATATGAAATGAGCCTTCTAGGAGGGGAAGAAATTTTATTTGAAGACATTTCATTAAAATGAAAAAGGTTTGGAAAAAAAATTGGTCATTTGAAATAATTCAACCTAGAGTCTCTGCTTATGCCATATTATATAATAAATCCTAAATGAATTGAATGTGAAAAATGGAACAATAAAAAAAAAACTACAAGGATATTTAGGAACGTATTAAAAAGATACTTGGCAATGAGCAAGTCCTTGTTATCACTATTACAGTGGCCATTTCTAAGTACGAAAGCAATGGAGGAAGTCAGACAAGACAAGATCAATGTATTTGACTATGTAAAAATAATAAAATGAAAATCCCGTGATTGATAACACACCTTACAAAGCCAATCACTATTACTGTTGGCAAAACAAAGGGGCAAGGGTAAGGCGCTTCTTTTTAAATTTTATTTATTTATTTATTTTTTTATTAGTGCATTATGACTGTACATCACATTGAGGTTCGCTTTGACATGATCATTGTTGCATGGAATATAATTTGCTCCATTTCAGTCTCTAGTCTTCCCCAATTTCCTCACCTCCTGTTGTTATTCTTCCTCTACTCCACTGGTCTTCTATTATTTATAGTTTTTTAAAATCAGTTCTTTGTAGATGTGCATAGAGGTGAAATTCACTGTGGTATATTCAAATTTGTACAAAGCATAATTTGGTCCAATTTTGGTCCATTCTTCTTCTCTTTTCCTGTCCCTCCATTCTTTCTCAAGCCCCTTCCCCTGCTCCACTGATCCCTCTTCAATTTTTATAGAATTCCATCCCTCTTTTTATTCCCTTATTTTGGTTTAGCTTCCACATATGAGAGAAAACATTCTCGAGCCTTGACTTTTTGAGTGTGGCCAATTTCATTTAGCATGATATCCTCCAGTTCCATGCATTTACTGGCAAATGCCATAATTTCATTTTTTTTCATGACTCAGTAAAACTCCACTGGGTATATATACAATATTTTCCTATTCATTCATCTCTTGATGAGTGTCTGGACTGGTTCTATAACTTTGCTATTATGAATTGTGCTGCTATTAACACTGAGGTGGTTTTACTCCAAAGTATATGCTGACATTGTTTCTTTCATATAAATACTGAGGAGTGGGAGAACTGGATCATAGGGTGATTTCACTCCTAGTTTTTTGAGGCATCTCCACACTGCTTTCCAGAGTGGAGATTGTGCTAATTTGCAGTCTCGTTTACAATGTATAGTGTGCCTTTCCCCCCACATCCTCACCAGCATATATTCTGATTTGCATTCTTGATGACTGCAATTCTGACTGGAAGGAGATGAAATCTCAATGCAGTTTTGATTTGCATTTTCCTAATTTCTAGGGATGCTGAACATTTTTTCATATATTTGTTGGCTGTTTGCATATCTTTTGAGAAATGTCTGTTTAGTTCTTTGTCCATTTATTAATTGGGTTATTTAGTTTTTTGGAGTTAAGTTTTTGAGTTCTTTATATATTCTGGATATTCATCCCCTTTCTGAGGGGTAGTCCCCATTCTGTAGACTCTCTCTTCAGGTTTTTGTTTCCTTTGCCATGTAGAAGCTTTTAAATTTGATGCCATGACACATATCGATTCTCAGTTTAATTTGTTTGCTTGGGAGTATTACTAAAGAAGTCAGTGTCTGCATCAAATGTGAGTGTTGAGCCTATGTTTTCTTGCGGCAGTTACAAAGTACCTGGTCTAATTCCTAGGTCTTTGATTCACTTTGAGTTGATTTTTGTGCAGGTGAGACACAGGGATCTAGTTTCATTCTTCTACATATGGATATCCAGTTTCCTCAGTGCCATTTTTTTAAAAAGGCTCTTTTCTCCAGTGTAGTTTCTGGTGCCTTTGCCAAGTATCAGACAACCGTATCCATGTGAATTTGTCTTTATGCCTCCTATTCTGTTCCACTGGTCTTCGTATCTGTTTTGGTGCCAATACCATGCTTTTTTTTTTTTTTAAAGGAAAAAGAAGTTTTATTACTTTGCTAGCAAAGGAGGAACACAGGAGACTCCTGTCCCAGAGGCTGTGATTCTGTCCATCAGCAGGAACACGGAGCTTTAAAGAGGTGATTCAAAGGCTACATTCCATGTGTTCTCTGTTGGAGTTGGAATTTGCTTGTTAATTTGGGAGACAGTCATTTCTGAGACCTTCCAGTGCCATCCCCAAAGTCTGGATTACTTCATTCCTATGGTGGGTGTGTACTCAAGGGCAGATAAATCTGCCTAGGATGGGCAAGAAGGGTAATTCTGTCTCCTCTGAGATTAGGGAGGGAGAGAGTTTAGGGGAGAGCAGGGAGAGAGGAAGAGAAAGAAACATGTTCACTAAAAACCAAAACAAAACAGCATACTATAATGATGCAGTCACATCAATGTTTATAGCAGCTCAATTCACAATAGCTAGGCAATGGAGCCAACCTAGGTGCCCTTCAACAGATGAATAAAGAAAGTGTGGTGTATACACAACAGTGGAGTATTACTCAGCCACTATGAAAAATGAGTATGACATTTGCCAGTAGATGGATGGATCTGAAGAATATCATGCTAACTGAAAAAGCCAATCCCCAAAAACCAAAGGTCAAATGTTTTCCTCTGATATGTGGAAGCTAACCCACAATAGGGGGGAGGGGAAGAATAAAAGTCCAGTAAAAGGGGAATGACGGGAAGGGAGGGGAGACAGGAAAAGGAAAGACGGTGGATGATTCGACATAATTTTCTGTGTACTTATATGAATACACCACAGTGAATCTCATCATCATGTACAGCCACAAGGATGAGGTTCTAATTATAATAAGACATTCCATGCTTGTGTAATCATATCAAAATGGATTCTACTGTCATGGGTAACTAAATAGGGATCAATAAAAATGTAAAGTGTGAAAAATAAGTTGCAGTTGCAGAGCAGCACCAGGTGGAGCTCTGTCACGTTTCCTCCCTGTCGATCTCTATGCTCCATTTTTATGGACAAGTGGGAGATGACATCTCCAAGCTGCTTCCTGCTGGAAGAGGGTGAAGTTTGGGGAAGTGACCCAAAGTCCTTGTTCTTTGTCAGGTGGGACGTGGACAGTTAAGAGCGTTCAGCATCAGAGCAGCCCAGGGGCCCACAGTGGCAGATGGCAGGTGAGTGGACAAGGCATACATAGGGCAGGGATCACACTAAGACAACAATAACAAGACGCCATGCTGTTCTTGTTACTGGAGCCTGTGGTATTATTTGAGACCCAGTATTGTGATGCCCACAGCATCACTCTCCTTGCTCAGGATGACTGGGGCTGTTCTGGGTCATTTATTCTTCCAAATGAATTTTAGAACTGTTTTTCTCTAGTTCTGTGAAGAGTGTCCTTGGTATTTTGATGGGGATTTATTGACTCTGTATAGTGCTTTTGGTAGCATGGCCATTTTGACAATATGAATTCTGCCTATCCAAGGCAATGGGAGGTCTTTGCTTTTCTAAGGTCTTCTTCAATTTCTTTCTTCAGGGTTCTAGAGTTTCTGTTATCTTTTACCTCCTTGTTAGATCTATTCCCAAGTTTTTTTTTTTTTTTTTTTTTTGCGGTCACTGTGAATGGGATAGGTTTCCTGATTTCCTTCTCAGCAGATTCATTGTTGGCATTCAGGAAAGTGATCGATCTACCCAGAGGGAACCATGAAGATATAGAAAACTTAAACAGGCCAAAATCCAGCAATGAGATTGAAGCAGTGATAAAAAGTCTTCAAACAAAGAAAAGCCCAGGACCACACAAATGCTTGGCTGAATTCTAACAGACCTTTAAAGAAGAACTAATGCCAACCCTCTTCAAATTATTCCATGGAATAAAAAGGGAGAGAACACAGTCAAATTCATCCTATGAAGCCAGTACTACCTTGTTACCAAATCCAAAGATATATTAAGAAAGAAAATGACAGACCCATATCCCTGATGAATGTAGATGCAAAGATTCTTAATGAAATATTGGCAAACTGTATTAAAAAAGATAGTACACCATGATCAAGTGGGTTTCATCTGAGGGATGCAAGGTTGGTTCAACATTTGCAAATCAATAAATGAAATTCACTACATAAATATTCCATCACCCATTTATATTGAAAGTATAACTAGAATAGAAGGAACTTACTTCAACATTTTAAAGACTATATATGACAAACCCAAGATCAATGTCATACTGAAGGAAGAAAAACTGAAAACATTCCCTCTGAAATCAGGAACAAGACAAGGATGTCCAGTCACCACTCCTATTTAACATAGTTCTTGAAACTCTTGCTGGAGCAATCAGATAAGAGAAGGAAGTTAAAGGGACATGAATAGGAAAAGAAGTCAAATTATCTCTGTTTGCTGATTATATGATTCTATGTTTAGAAGACTCTGCCAGAAGACTTCTAGAGCTGATAAACAAATTCAGCAAAGTAGCAGGGTACAAGACAAACATACATAAATCATTCACTCCTATACTGCAGTAAGGTGCTTCTTTGAGAATGTGGAAATTAAGGAATTAGTGTCACCCAAGAGGGTGCCAGATATCCATCATTGTGCCTGGATTACCCATTCTTTTTTTGAAAAAAGAGAAACCTCTTGTCACATACTTTTTTGCCTCGGTGGGTCTCTTTCTGGAATACGATACCATTTTTCCTCTCTGGCCACAGTGCCTGGACTAGGGGGTGGTTTCTGACCCAAGACAGAACATTCTTAAGCCTGCCAGTAGCTCCTATCCTGAAGGACTAGAAAACATCAATTGGGTCAGTAGGCTTCTCTTTTTTATACTTTAGTTAAAAAGCCAAGCAAATAATTAGCTTATTTGCCTTGGGGACTGAAAGATAAAGGATACTCTCAGGTACAGTTGGGGCCAAGGGAGATAAGTCATGAGAAGGCAGCAGCTATGGTCAGCAGGGCTGGCAGGTTGTGACAGCAGACAAGCACGGGTAGTGACAGGCTCCCAGGGGGCATGAAGAGCACATGCTCTGGGGCACTGTGGTTCCTGATGACTTCCAGGTCCTAGTTCTGGCTCCCATTCAGTTTAAAGGGGCTAGCTCTTAATATAGTGTCCTGATGAGATTTTTCAGCATCACTATACAAGCATCCTAAATCTAAGCTCAACTGGGTTTCTGTTTCTGAAAATCAAGGGCCAAACTAAAAATTACTGTTTTTGTGATTCAAAACACTATGCAATGTGACTTGGGGTTCATCATTCAGAGGTGGTGTCATGGGAGAAGACACATCTCCAAAGACAGGTCCCAGGAGTTCTCAGAGAAGACTTGACTCAGCACAAGAGGGGTGTTGGAAAAGAATTTCAGCATGTGCCAGTTGATGGCATAGACAGAGCTTTATTTAGGAAAGTAGATACATATTCAGGGAGAATGGGGCTAAAGCAAGGAATATACTTTGAAAGGAGATGCGGGCCATCTCCAGAGGGAGAGACGGCAACCTGTTGGTGTAGGGTGTTAGTATTTATAGAGGGCTGGTGCCAGGGCAGAGTTGTGTAATTTTCCTCCAGTTTTTCCTACATTTGAACACTGCTCTCATTTTACAAGAGCATGGTTCAAGGGCACGGGTCAAGGGCATGCCACTCAGGAGATGCAATTGATTTTGAGAGCTCTGTGCATCTTAGTGGCTCATGGGCATTTCCTGTGAGACTCAGTATATCTCCCCCTTTTTCCAAAATCCCTATCTCAGTAGGGATGGGATATAATTATATTTTAGTAAGAAAACATATACCACATATTTAATCTTATCTGGAGAAAGGGCATTATATATAGAAGGTGACTGGTCAGTCTGGATAGTAGATGAGGCAGGTTGTAATGGGAATGCACACGGTCCATAGAGGACAGGGGCTGAACCCAGAACTAGAACTGACATAGACATACTGGTTCCTGTGAGCAATGGACACCCTGTGAATCTTCACCACTATGAGAACCTCTCTCTCAATACTGCCTACTTGTCTTTGTTTTGATTATCTTTGTGGTTGGAGATGTCCATTTATCAGTCTTTCAATAACTAATCTAGTTTGTTCCTTGGGAGGAGGTGCTTTAGATGGAGATGATTAAGAGTTCCTGCCTACAAAAAAATATCCACCCTGGTAAATTGATGAATTGCTTTTTAGGCTTGTAGTGTATGATTGGCACAGGTCAGTCTTCCTAAGCCCACTGAGCTGAGGCCAGGTCCTGGGCCCTGGTTTACTCACTAAGGTAAGAGTACTCTGTCAGGACTCCAGGAGGCAGCCATCCATCTTGATTTGCTGCCATTCCAACCAAATCATTGCTTCCTCCTCTGTACAGGATGATTATTAGTGTTACCGCTTGTCAGTGAATGCACTCTATAGCCTCCAGCTTGTATCAAATCGTGTTTTTGTTTGATTTCCAAACTATGACAGCAAAACATTCAATCAATTTCATGAGGACATCAGTCATACCGGTTATGAGCTGTCACTCAGATAACTGCATGTCTTGGAACATTCTGCAATTTCAGTGACACCGGAATTGTTACAGAAGGGACCTTAAGAAGTCATTTTTGCTCTTTTTTTCTCTAGATACCCTGAGTCATCATAGAAAGATATTTTCCTATTCTGCTTTTCAAGATTCCCAGGATCTCTATCCATTTAATTACCTTCTTGACAAAATGTTCTTTCACACAATCAAATGTATTTTCAATCTAACTGAAAATTATTCCTTCTTTCTTGAGTCTCTTGAATACTGAATTACAATTTATTGGCACTTCTGTATAACATCAGATAATATAAGTAAGCTCTCTTGCACCTATGTTTCTTTAGCAATAATTAGCTCACCTGCAATTGGCTAACAGGGAAATGACGTTATATAATTTCCATTCTCATTTGTTCATATAGGATTTTTTCCCCCTAATGAGCTAAAGTTTTGCAACACCAGATAAAAGCAGCTGAGTGCAGGAAGCTGGGGAGAAGCACAGACCTGAGCACCTTGTGCCCCTCCCCACATTCCCTTCTATGGTCCGGGGT
Source organism: Callospermophilus lateralis (assembly GCF_048772815.1). Taxonomy (NCBI): domain Eukaryota; kingdom Metazoa; phylum Chordata; class Mammalia; order Rodentia; family Sciuridae; genus Callospermophilus; species Callospermophilus lateralis. The sequence continues at coordinate 115,301,318 of NC_135310.1, read as the reverse complement.
AGCCACATGTTTGCTCTTAGAAATGCTGATTACAGAGGCTGGGGCGGTGGCTCAGTGGTAGAGCGCTTGCCTAGCATGTATAAGGCACTGGATTTTATTCTCAGCATCACATAAGAGTAAATAAAATAAAGATCCATCGACAACTTTAAAAAATATATATAAATGCTGATTATGCCATTCTTCCCAGCTTTGTGTGGCTGTTCATATCTCCATAATTTAGCATCCTCAACCTTCCTTATATCCTCTTCTATCATGATAGCCTCATTTTGGAAAAAAATATTTGATGTTTTATATGGTATTTCCTTATGTATCAGGAACCTATCATGCCTACTATGTCATTATTGTTACTGAATGGTCATTGATAGAATTCTAGTAAGAGAAAGCATGGATTTTGAGAGTTCTTCCTCCAATCTTAATTTTTTTACAATCTCTGCTCTTTTTGTTTTTATTTTTCCATATTTTTTATTGGTGCATTATAGTTGTACAAAATGGTGGTATTTATTGTTACATATTTGTATACATTATAGCAGAAGCACCTGCACTTACAATGAGTTTTAAATTTTTCCTATTCATAGTCTTCTTGTTTTTTTTTTTTTTCTGGACAAATAAGTCTGTTACATTTCCTAATAGGAATTATCCATTCTTTTACAGATGTCTCTTGTTCCAGGCCACCGATTTCTGTAATATTTGTAGTGAACATGATTTTTGTATACCCAGCATTTCTTCCTTTGAAGAAGGATGCCTCTTTCATTCCTTACTAACCCTGCTCAGTGTCTGCAGTGGTGTGGATGGGCTAGGCGCTCACCAGAGGAGCGGCACACGACCTAGGCCAGTCAATCAGAACGCTCCGAGCACCCAGAGGCAGGGAGGATGTTCAGAGAGGGCCCACAACAGAAGCCAGGTAGATGGTTCCTCCCTGCAGGGACTTTGGCCAATGTTGTTGGGAAAGATCATTTCTTAGAACTATTCTACAGACCACGTACACTGGAGCTTCCAGGGGTACCTTGCTACTTAATGGGGAGAGGCCATCAGACAGCTTAGTTAAGCAGAACTAAGATATGGAGAGAGAAAAGGAGAGGAGAAGGAGAGAGAACGTATTCAAAGCCAGATTTACTCCTTAGACTTCTCAGTTACATGAGGCAATAAATTACTTTTTATGCTTATAGGCAAACATCCTGGCCTATGCAAACTGGATGCAAATTAATTGAAATTTTTAATAAATGTAATTTAAACATCAAACTAAATACTCTAATACACAAACTGGGTTTATATCTAAAATAAATTGGTAGTGAATCACTTAATGAAGCAAAAATCTACTTGTAACATCTTAATCATCACTTTAGCTGCTTTCCTCTGAATCATCTCTCTTCTTGTGGAGAGCAGGAGTTACCTAGGAAACGCAATGCAGTGTGGGCCTGGGATTGTTGGGCACAGAAGGGAGAAGTTTTGGCTTGCACATTTCTTACTTTTGAGATATTATCTTTTTTTTTTTTTTTAACTTTATAGCAATAAACTTTTATCTCCTGGTCTCTGATGACATCTATGCCTACCCTTAATCAGGCTTTCTCTAGTTTTTATTTGTGCAGGTTATGGTACTTAAGCATAAATACTTGGTTACATCTAATTTTACTAAACCTCATCTAAGTTCACTCTTTGAATTCTTTTGCATTTTCTGAAGCATCTATAAACCCATCCAGTTGGAACCATAAGGAACCTGAAGACGTACCTTCACTGCTGTTCTCCAAATGATAAAAAGCAATATCTGAAACCCATATGGACACTGAATCATACCAGAGATGCTGTATGCCCACAGGAACCTTAAGGCAAACTAGAAAAAGTAGGAGTTCCTTCCTCCGGGCAGGTGTGACTAGGAGCAGGTGCATATGGGACGGTGAACAAGAGCAGGCCCATCTGCTCCCACAACCTGGGCCTCCTCCTGTATCATGTCACAAAGAGTCTTAATTTTCTTGGATTACGCCTGTAGCACCTAACCAGGGTCTAGGTTGAGCCTCTCACTGGGCATATTATGTATGATGATAAAGGCCAAAGATTCAGGAAAACTGAGTAATAGCTTAGGGAAAATTTAAACTTAGCAAAAAACATAAATGTTAGGTAAACTTGAACTTGTGGAGATAGCATATGGGGCTTAAAAGTTTTGGGTTTGGACAGAAGTGGATTTTAATTCTAATTTCACTGAACTCCATTTTTTGAAAATTCTGTAAAATAATGAAAATACCATTATTTCATAGAATCTAAGACTACATCTACCTTAAAACCTATTACAGAGGTTTTTTAATGTGAAAAAATTACCAAATGGGATGACTAAGCGTATTCTCATATCACAGGTGTTAGAATCTATGACATATGATAATACATGTTCAGGTTTGGAATATTTCCATAGACTTTACTGGTTGAGCATCCCAAGTCTGAAGATTCAAAATCCACCATGTGGCTCTCAAACAATTTCAGATTTCAGAGCATTTTTGATTTTTGAATTTTTGGATTTGGAATGTGCAACTAGTACCCACCTTAAAGGTCATGTCTTCCCTGTGAGGATTAAATGAGATAATGTAGGCCAAGTTCTCAGCCTGCCATGGAGTAAGGGCTCCATAAACGGTGGAGGCTGCTATTGTCCTTGCTGTCCTTGTTATTTGAAGCTGGCAACAATAGGAACAAAAGGGTATACTTAGCTCAGGTCATCTAGCAAAATGAAATGGAGATTATCTTTTTTCTAGGAAAAGATACCAGAAGCAGTAAACCTCAAGCAAAAACTGAATGCAGAACAGGCAGAGAACTGAAAAAGAGGGAAATAGTCCTTTTTATCCTGCTGATAAATCTGAGAAACGATTTCCTGAATCCCAAATGTACGCTGGAAACATTTAAAAGAGTATTGTTCAAATCGTGGGTTGGAGTCCTTCTTTGAATTAGGAAGTAAAGAAAATTGCCAGAACATTTTGCGAGTGTTTTCAAGTGTTTGTTTTTTATCTCACCTTTCACTAACAGCTCTTCTAGTACACTGCCTAGGATTTTTGAAAGGATTACCCAGCAGCTCACTAGTGAAAGCCTCCTGGGCGGCCTTCTGCGGTGGTCATTTTCATTTAGGAGGGCCTGGGGGGAGGAAGAGGTGCCAGGGGTGTCAGTCAAACTCTTTCACCCACCTCCAAAGCACCTGGCCCTGGCCTGCTTTAGGAGTGGGCCTCACACCAACGAGCAGCCTGTTCATTGTCCTTTGATGCCGAAGACAATGCAGTGGTGGGACACTGGGAAGGCGAGTGCCAGGATCCTGGTCAGTCAGAAAATGCCAGCCCGATGCCACTGCCTTTACCGCAGGTGGCTTCTTGGCCCATGGTTGGCCTCACTGCATTTTGGAACACGCAGCAATGGAGGCAGAGTGTGTATGAACGCGCTCACAGCATGGATGGTGTGATGAAGAGCGGCCGGATGCCCTTCTAAATGGGACAGGTAAAGACAAGGACAATGGCTCTCCTATACAAACAGAGACCCGTTATTTTTCAGGGAGAATCTAAATTGGTTATTTCTTCCATTTCTATTTCAACTTGTTTCCATCTCAGGATTGATGGCAACAGTTTACCTACCTAGTTGGGTTGGCTTCTAAAAAGGAAAGGCGTAATATGGACTGACCTTGTAAAAGTGGGATATTATGTGGTCACTACTGAATAGGAAGCCTTTAGGGGTTTTTGAGAATGAAACTCAAGAGGCAATTCTAGGTCACAATATCAGAAAAAGCAAGTTGCCGTGGAGACAGTGGCCTCTGAATCTCTAAACACATGGGTTGGCCAATCCATAGAGCACAGCACAGATTTGGTTCCCTCTCCGTGCGCCAATTACAAATGCACTGCCTGGCATTCCAAGCCCGCCTCGGGGCCCAGAGGCAGGATGTGGCCCAGCTGGGAGCGGTGCTGAGTCACCATCCCATGTCATGGTACATCTGTGCTGTGATCCTGCCTCCTGGATTCACTCAGGCACTCCTTGGGGATGGCAGACTCCACTTGACTTATTTTTTTTTTCCCTAGGAAAACTGCAATCACATCATAAATTTCCTAAAAAACATTTTTCTTAAGTTTGTCTTGGAAATTTTAAATATGTGTACCCATTTCACCCATACTCCCTTAATCTTGACCTGATGTCTGAGATACTATGATGGTGGCTACTCCTTGTGGTCAAGAACTGCAACCCACCAGGGTCTTCTTGGATCAAGAACCCAATTTGAAAGGTGGTGGCCAGGAGGTGGGGCTTAGTTTGCAATTTGCATAAGATGAAGAGGGAGTGCCATTGGTTTTACTAACACCACTGGACCAGCCAGTTCTCTGTTAGCAATGGAAGCTTGAGTCTCAAAACTGGTGTGAGCTCTACTGGTTATTTTCTGAGCATAACTTGCATAGATGTAGACCTGCCTAACCTTGAGAATATGGCAAACTGGATCCATCAACACAAATTTCTACACCAAAATTATGGAGAACTTGGGGTCACAGAATGTTGACAGATGGGCTTGGATCCACTGAAATCTGCTTCCCTTTTCCTCTCTGCTTCCTCTCCATTCCGGACAGCCCATGCCAGCTAGAACACCCCTACCCTGTTTTCCAGGACTGGGCTGCCCCTCCCCAGGGCCTCTGCTTTCCTGCCTGAAGCAGAGGGTGCAATAGCTTAGTATCATTTTCCTTATAGGTTTGGGTCACTGACCTCTTTGAGAGCTGGATAAGCTCTAGATATTATCTCCAGAAAAAACACACATATCTTGAAGCCCCAGTTTTTTACATGCAGTTTTAGGGAGTTGGGGAATCAGGGCAAGAAACAGGTTTGCAAATTTTTGTGTGTGTGTGTGCCAGGAATCTTCTAATAGTCTGAAGAAGATATTCTCTTTCTCTGAATAATGATTTTAGGTGAATAAAATACCTAGGCTTATAGGAGAGACCAAGTATAATGAAATAATTTACAAAATTTTGAAACTTTCTGATATAGAAATACCTATGTACTTTCATCTAAATGGATTAAATAACAAGATCTAATGGTAAGTCTAGTAACCACTGCAATTTTGAAGTACCGATGAGCAGAAAAGATGTTTTACAAAGACTGCTACATTGTGAAATGAAATTACTGTGATTTCCACTGATGGCAGGTGCTGCCAATTCTGCTGGGGTCTGCTGTCTACATCCATCACTGCAGGGAGTGCTAAATTTCAGCTTCAGGTTCGTGAAAATCCAGGGGCATGTGTCACCATCCACAATTCTGAACTTTAGGTCAACAACCCCTGAGATGCAAAGATTCTCTGTGACTTGGGGCCTGGCAGCCGCACTGTTCTGCCTTTATCACAGAGGGAAACACCAGGCTCTGTTCCCAGACTTAGATCAGCTGAGGCTATCATCATTTCCTACATTCTGCAGGGCAAGTCGAGGGGACACTTACAGTAGCTTCTGTCCTGCCCCTGTGGAGAGGGGAAGATGGGGTGGGGTGGGAACTGGGGGGTCACTCCTGCTTTCCTGAGCAGAGGTGAAGGCAGAGAGATCTCCTCTGTGAAGCTGCCTCAAGTCTGTCGAGTCCTGTAGCTTAGGGTACGGGAAACCTCTTCCTCTCACTTTGAACAGGATTTGAAGCCCTCAGGCATCAAGTTTGCCACTTGCCTTCATAACGCCTTTCCAGACGTGCTCTCCTAAGTAGGGGATCGCTGCTCGGCTGCTTGTGTCCCAGGCAGACACGGGAGGTTATTTTTGCTTCTCTTCCTCCCACGGCTTTATGAGTGGGGCTGAAAAATGCACACCTGGGCCCCAAATGCTAAGCCTGAGGTTTGGCAGGTGTAAAGGTGTGTCACAGCGCTTGGAAATACGAAAGAGCATCACTATCATCATACAGCAATGACAAGTTGAGCCACTGTCAGAACAGCAGGGAAAGGCGGGACTTTCTCATTGGTGTGCTAGAACTCAGCCTGCATGAGGATGAGGAGTTCAAGTTCAGATAAAAGGAAGTGCGTTCCTGATGGGAGGTGGAGGGACAGCAAACTCCCCAGGAAGAGCCCTGAAAGCAGCTTCCTTGGCAGGGCCTCTCCTAGAACTAGATGTCGTGGCTACTCGGAGGCACACCATGGTCTGTCACCATCTGTCAAAGAGGCTCGCACAATGTCATCTGCTTACCAATTTTACTTCTTGCTTCATTTATACTTTCTCCCAAGGCCTTTGCTTCAGAAAACCTAGAGGGGGAAAAAGAGAAGAATTTACTTTTTTATGTTCATCCTACATTATGTTTGAAAAAGAATAGATTTCTGAGACATCTGTAGACTATTATAAAACTTTATTAAAAGACATAAAGGAAAATCTAAAGAAAGTGAAATATATCAGGCTTAAAAATAGAGATAAAGTTTGTATTATTATAGATACCATGAATTTTTAGTCTTTCCAGCCTAGAATTTTCATTCTCATATTCTTTAATTTATGGTTTTGATTTTCTTTTGTTTTATGCTGTAAGGGTACCAGAATAAAGCATGCAGTAAGGTTTCTGTGCTGTGATCTATCAATCATGGTACCAAGGTCTTAGAGCCAAAAAAATACATACTTAAATAGTTTTTTTCCTGATTATAAAGTAATAAATCATAGATCAGCAAACTATAACTGTTCATGAGACAAATCTAGCCTGCTGCCTGGCTCTGTAAATAAGGTTTTCTTGGAGCACAGCCACACCCACTCATTTCTATACCGTCCACGGCTGCTTTTGTGCCACCACAGCTGAGCTGAGTAGCTGGGACAGGGACCGCATGGCCTACAAAATTCAAAATAGTTACTCACTGGCCCTTTTCAGATAAAAGTTTTCTCACTCCTGCCATGTATGATTATTGAACCAGAGTTTGAAAATATAATTGAAGAAAAAATTCAAATAGTTCCCTACACAGAGATAAGCACATTTTCACAGACATACACATCTAGGTTTTTTTTTTCCTAGCAAGTTTCTATAAAGTGAGCTCATACTATACATAGGATTTTGTGTCCTGATTTATTTTGTTTCACTTAGCATTTTAAGTCCTTCCCTATGGCTTTAGAAACTCTGATTTTTGATGAATGCATACTAGTTCACGAGATGGTCGTGCTGGTGTTGAATCAACGAGGCCTCTATATTTTCTAGCATCAATTCGTGAGCTACCTATAACAAACCCAGCGGTGCGCTCAGGAGGGACCTGGCCTCTAGGAGAAGCAGGTAGTTCAGTTCTCTACAGAGTGGACCTGATGAAATGTTGGTTGCCTTCCCTTCCTCTCCTTTCTGCCATGAAGGAGGTAAGGAGGTAACTGAAAATCTATGAAACAACATCCACGCTATGAGTGACAGTAAATCACTGTGCTATCTTGGGAAACCACAGTGATGCCACTGGAGTCGGACTAGAAAGGGCCTTTCCCTGAGTGGGGCCAGGAAGTAGGAGAGCGTTGTGCACAAGGTGGGATTAACTGGGGTTTTGTGGCTGCATAGGAGTTTTCAGAAAACTTTTTATTCTGAAAATTTCCAAATATACCCAAATAGAAGAGTAGGACGAGCCCTCACATACCTTGTGCAATTTTATTTCGATCATCTCTATCTCCCCATCCTCTTCCCACCCTCCCAGATCTTTCTGGATCCCACTGAATCCCAGCCCTCCTCATCACTGTCTCATCCATAAACACGGAGCTGTGTAGGACCGTGTCAGAGGCGGTGGGAGAGGCATCCCAGCAGGGAACGTAGGAGCAAAAGCCCCCTGCTCTGTGCGGAGTGGGGGAGCAGTGCAAATCATGTCATTGCCATCTTTCTGAATCTATCTGCTTCAGCTGGGCTGCAGGAAGGAAGTGTCCGGGGAAGGGGACTGCATTTTCTCTTAGAGCTGGGTTTCTAGGAACCCCTCCTGGCTGCCTTACTGAGGCTGTTCAGTTCAGGCTCAGAGGAGGTTATGGAGGTCTCCTCCATAACTGTCCCCTTCCAGAGGGAAGTGCAGTGAGTCAGAGCTGCTCGGTCCAACACACCGGCAGCAGGAAGTGCTGCTGCTTGCTGCTCTGGGCTCTGTGGGCTCCCAGGGGTCTCTGCTACTGGGAAAGGGTAATTTGACATTTGGTCCACGTCACAGAGTTGAGGACTGGCTTCCTACTGTGAGTTCTGCAAAGGGAGAGACTGTGATTGATCACAGCCAGGTCCATCCCCAGTACCTAGGATTTAGTGGGATCTGATCATTGCACAATGCTGGAGGAGCCAGTGCGAGTCTATAAAAGGGAGGACACTCGGAGCAGAAAGGGCCATCTCCACTGTGTAGTGACCCAGGGAAGCCCTGTGGGCCTGGGGTGGAGGGGCTTTTCCACTGGAGAGCTGGGGTCTGAGGGTGGCACTGTCTTCTTGGGACCATTCTCCCTTCACTTTGCCAGTTGTCACCACTCCAGGCCACCCCCATCCACATGATCCTGGTCAAGACAAACTCTGAGGGGCCCAATCAGAGGGAGAGGAGGGAGAGATGAGGAGGAAGGCGGGAGGCTGAGAAAGCAGAGGGAACCCAGCATCGGGGCCACACTCTGTCCAGCCTGCCCGCGCCTCCCCACCTCCCCAGCCAGCCCAGGTCTCCAGTCATTCCCCGCTCCCCACCACTGCTCCCTGGTGAAGTCCTGCCCACCTGGCCATTTCCAGGGGGAGCTTCCCAACTCCTGACCTTTTAAAAGAGGCCCATCCCCAAGGATGAGCTGGTTCAGAGGGTAATCTGTGTCAGAGAAGTGAGTGGCTGACTCTCCCGGGGCACGGGACCCTAAGCGGAGCTCCCTGATGAGGTGTGGCCTGTATCCGGAAGGGCTTCTTGAGAAGGGGCGGGAGAAGGCTCCATGCCTCAGCCAGGACCCTGAGGAGCCTCACCTCAGGCTGCTAGCTGCATGGTGACTCTGGGGCGGGGACAGCGTAACTGAGTGTGGTACAGTACAGAGCCGGCAGGATACTGCATTCGCTGGCACAGAAAGGGGCTGGGCAGGGGCGGGTCTGGGAAGGGAGATCTGGTAATGCAGTGCCCTGGCCGTTCTTCACAGGGCTGGCTCCCTGTGACATCCCCACAGTGCTTCTGTCCTGTGCCTGGAGACATCCTGTGACACTAGGGAAGCACTGTCACTGGCTTCCCTGGTGTTGGTCCTCCTGTCCTCTCCTTCTCTCTCTAACTCTTTTCTAGTCTTTCTTTTTTGGCAGACTTTTCCGCCTGTTCTTGAACATGGTAATCCTCAGGATTTTGTCGAAGCCCTCTTCTTGCTTTTCTGGCTCTCTGCAGGCACCCCATCCACGCCAGTGTCTTTGCTCTCCGTTGTTACTTCCTGATTTTCCACCTCAGCCCTACCTTAGTTCCTGAGCCATGCAGACCCTGTCTGTTGGGTGCCCTGCAGACGACTAAATTCATTGTATCCCAGAAGAACTGGTCTCCTCCTCTGCCCACTTCCCTGTTCCTCCTCAAACACAGCTCATGCTGGTGACCTGCATGCCTTCCTTTGCCCTGTCTCCCATGAGCCCCTTTGCTGAGTCTTGGAGTCTGAGACATTCTGCATCCTCAACACCTTCCCAGAGCACTCCACTTTGCTTCCTCTTGCTTCATTTGCTTTAAAGCAGAGAGTGGTCATCTGGCTTCAACCACAGCTCAATCCTCCCGCTGGATTCACCTCTCCTGCCTGCATACTAGTCCCCACACCTGAGCCTCTGATCCTCAAGTGCAAATGCCTGGTCCTGTTCCTTCCTGCGTCAGACTCCTCGAGACATTCCCAGGGACCTCAGGACATAGTCCACATTCCTTAACGGGGTGAAGTAGACTCTTCGTCTCTGAGCTCTGGCTCCTGCTGCCCTCTCCAGCTCCTCTCTCATCACCCTGCCCCCCTCTACCTTTCCAAGTGGTCTGGAATCACTTTCAGTTCCACCAAGTGTCACATTCTCTCTCTCACCTTGGGGTCTTTCACCTGGCCGATCTCCACCTAACTCCTGCAAGGTCTCTTTCTCTGGATAGTTCTCCAAGATTGTACACGTCTGCAATGGGTGCTGCCCCTGGTAGTGTGCCACAAGGAATTAACCTGTTCACTTGATTTGTTTCACTTTTAATATCGTAAACTCTCTGAGGACAGTGACCATGGCTGTTTAATTCACTCTTATTTTCCTGAAGCTTAGAACAGGGGCTCACACTCGGTAAGCGTTCCATAAATATGCGTCAATTAAAAGCAGCCAGGCTTGTGAGGAAGCATGTGCACACAGGCAGAGCCCCAGATCAGGAGTCAGCAGGCTTGGATCACGTGCCTCCTGCATGTCTTAGCAGGAAGGGCTCAGATTCATCATTTCTAACATTAGGAGGAGATGTCTCAGGGCTGGGTTGATGCAGCAAGTACCCAGGTGTGTGTGTGAATTATGAGTATCCTGGGCAAGGAGAAACCCTGGGGAGAGGGGCTGAACTGTGATGGGGGGCTGTTAGCTGCAAAGAGTAACCACAGACAACAGTGGGTGAATGTCAGTCTCTAAGCAAACCAAAGGATTGGAGGAGCTCCCTGCAAGTTAATGTCAAGAACTCAACATGGCTGCCAAGCTTCTAATCTTCAGAGAGAAGGAGAAAACAGGGGGATGGAGGTAGAATCTCATGTAACTTCTTGGACCAGTTCCTGGGAGAATCCTGATCTGCCCTTGGTGTGTGGCAGGCAAAGTGATGAATAACTGGGTAAGCAGCTGTGAACCCAGCTCCGGGTTCTTCCTAGGGCAGTTAGAACCACCCTCTATTCACTGGGCACATGGGCAGTAGTTGCTGGCATTCATAAACCACTGGGTCCCCAAGAACCTCAGCAGCCTTATTCCCTAGCATCTCAGTTGAAAGGGTATCTTTATTTATTTATTTTTATTTTTTATTTTTTATTATTAGTTGTTCAAAACATTACAAAGCTCTTGACATATCATATTTCATACATTTGATTCAAGCAGATTATGAACTCCCATTTTTACCCTGTATACATATTGCAGATTCATATCGGTTACATATCCACTTTTTTACATACTGCCATAATAGTGTCTGTTAAAGGCAGCAGAATACTAAAGGGTATCTTTGATCAGTGGGCCAACTATGCTGTTGGAGGACAAGGGGCTTTGGTGACATCTATTCTAGTCTTGTTTTTGAGATCAGTTAACCTTGTATGCTACTTTTTCATGGAGTGAGTGAAACACTCTTCGTATCAGAGTAAGGCAGGGGACTGGGCCTGTATTTTGCCATGTCCTGTCTCTGTGAACCTGTACGCGGCCCCTTAGCTGCCTCTGTTTTATGTGATGAAGTTCCACCCTTTGCTCCTCATGCACTTTTTAAAGACACCAACATTCCTTTTCTTTGTTAAGATGGCCGTCCTGTCGCCTGCTCCTCCTGGACTCTCGAGCAGCTTGCTGCCGGTTCTGCTACTTCTGGGAAGGATCAGTTTTCCCAAGCAGGTTTTTCAGCTGCTAAGATTCCTCAAAGCCAATTTCAAATTGTCATTGTCAAACAAACCCGAGTTTTTGGAGTACCATTTTTGTATCCAGCATGGTTTTTTTAAAAAAAATGTGGGGAGGCTGAGGAGATTCTAATCTAATCTCTGCTCTCAGAGTTTATGATTCTAGTTCAGCAGACAAGGTGTAAATACAAAAAACAAGTGGGAAAAACAATAAAGGTTAAAATTGAAGCCTAATAGGAGCCACCTACCTCCTATTTGCCACAGTGTGATTTCCAGATGGTGCCCAAGATTCCCCTCCACCCTCAGCCCAGTGTTCCTGTTGGCTTTCGATTGGTGTTCTATTTTATGTTGGGAGGATCCAACTGAGTGAAGGGGCGCTTTTCTTGGCTTAGTTCACATTATCAACGCCTTTATTTCCAATTGCAGCTAATCTCCCCGTTCATTACCTCTTTTGCTATTTATTGAGACTCGGTGTCTGGGGGTTCAGTTTGTATGAAGGATTTGCCACAAAAGAAACTTCACTGTGTGTTGCCTGGGCACTGATATTTGCCAAGCAAGGGGTCACCAGCCTCTCTCCATTTCATTCTACACCACGAGGATGAGTCATGCCTGGAAAAAGTAGTGACTGTGAATTGCAATTGTCCTCTACTGAAAAGTCTCTCGGAAGAATTGGCTCTCATGCTCTTGTTCATTGAAGGGCGAACATCCCACCAACGCGCCAGCATCTTATTTCTGTGTCACAGACAGGCAGCACAACTGCCCCCAGATTAGGGGCCAGAGTTCCGTGCAGCAAAATATTCAGGTAAAAAGGGAAGAAAAAGCCTTCTTTTAAGTGTCATGGAATGCACAAGCCATTCATTTTCCCCTCGTGCAATTTGAAATCAGGTCTTGTACTCTAAGGGAGTGGGGAGAATCAGGCGGCATTGTGGGTCACCAATAATCCAATCCCTACCTGGGGCATTAGAACCTGCTTGCTATGGCCTAGAGAGACTTCTGAATCGGGGGGTGATTAATCCCAGGCCATCTTCTGTGCATTTTGCCAACCGAGACATCAGAACACAGAAATCCATCAGACCACAGTCACCCCTGTGAGAAGGGGAGATGGAGGCTGAGCTGGGGCCCTGCTTGCTGAGGGCTTTAGAAAAGTGAGACAGAGTAGAGACAGGGAAGTGACTGAGTGCCCTCCCTAGCCAAGCCCCTCTGGCCTGTGTCTATTTCTAGGACTGGCCAACAGATGTCCACACAGGAGCACTGTGGAAGGGTCAGGGCTATTGGAAAAGCCTTCCTCCAGGCCACCCCGACCACCTGGGGGCTTTATTTTGGTGTCTGCTGTTGGATCGCTGGCTGTGCAGTTTTTATTATGAAGACATTTTCTCTTGGTTCCCTGCCTTAAGCAGCTATGAGTATATAATATCTAATGATTGAATAATCTCCATGAGGGCAAACATAAGCACCAAGCCTGAGTAAAGAGTAGGATCTGGATTGCACTTTCCTACCCCTGGCTATGAAATAGTCCCTTAATGATTGGGATCATAGTAACATTAAATAGATGTAAAATTTTTTTAAAATGTGGGCTGGTCTCCTGACTTTTCATTTGATTTAAAAAGCCTGATTTGCTGCTGGGAAAACCTCTTTGCAGAGTAAAGCTTGGTGAGTCTAATTAATTCCCTTGCAGGGCAGCCAGGGGCATGATGGGATCACTAGTGTCGCAGCTCTCCTGAGTGACCTCCATATGCTTAAGCCCCAAACATGTTTGTTGCCTGGGTTGTCAGAACTCTACCACTAGAGTTCGGTTGGCTCTGTATTGATCAGAAGCCTTGATGAGACCATGACATGCTCATCCTGCCCCACCCTCCTACTCCCCACTGGAAATAGACCCAGACTCAGGTGTAAGCCAGATCCAGGAACAGGCCTGTTGTAGTGTAAGAAAGACAAAGCATGTGTTCTTCTTATGTCAGTGATTCTTAAACTTGAACACACAAGAGTTAAATAGTAGTTTTTCTTCCCCCCAAAGTCTTGCATATTTATTATTGAAACAACCAAAACCAGTACTCCAGCACCCTCATAGCTTAAAAAAAAAAAAAAAAAAAAAAAAGATGAGATTTCCAGTTAAACATGCCCAACTGTCCCAACAGTGGTGACATTTTCAGATTGACCTGGTAAGATGATCGTGACTGTGATACAGAGTAACTGCATGCGCCATTTCATGTGTAATTCCTTACAGATGCAGCTTGGTTCTCCTCCAGGGTCCCCTCTTGGGATTGTACCTGATTTTATGACCAGTTTTCATATGAATCCATTGGGTATTGGGCTAACTTTGCTTTTATTTCTTCGCCAGGAATCGTTTGATCCTGAAGTTCCCATGAGAAGACGTGGCAAGGGACCAAATGAAATGCATGCACCTCAAAAGGTGAAGAGTTGGTAGATTTTTTTAGAGTTGGTAGATTTTTTTAATCTGTAGAGTTTGAGGGATACTATGTCTGAGGTTCTGGATTTCAAGGTCTCCAAACACAGTCTAAGCCAGTGGTTTTCAGATCTGGCTGTTACTGGAACCCACTTTTTAAAAGGGATGCTCAGACCCCAAGTAATTACATCTGAAGAGCTGGGAGTCCAGCCCAGGTTTTGGAAGGTCTTGAGAGCTCTGCGGGTCATTTTAATGTGAAGCCAGGATAATGAGCCATGGTGTGAGCCAAGCATCCGCACGGGCATGGACACAACTGAGGGCTCTTAGAGGTCACGGCTGGACGAGGCAGTTGTCATGAGGTTGACATGTTCATCTTCAGACAGACAAGGGAGGGGTCCGGCTCTGCGCTGTCTAGCTGGCCCCATCACAGAGACATGGCTTACAGGTGGGATAGCACCGCGGGGTTTGTGAGGGCCTTGTGGGCATGCTCAGGGCTGTGCCTGTGCCCTTCTCCGCTCTTGGGAGAACGCCCTCAGCTTTCACAAGATTTGTTCTCTCTCCCTCCCCGATTCCCTGGTTTTGTTAATTTATTCTTCCCTTCCTTTCAAGTCCACTGCTGGGCTCCGGCGCTGTGGTGAAGGACACGGCAGCGTGCGTTTCTGCGTGCTGGGTGTATATTTGTGATTGACAGGGGTTGTGTTCCCACCCGGGGTGTGCTGCCAAGCTCGATTCCGCTAGTGTGTGACCATCTAGTCCACGTCCCACGTGCTGCGTGCTAATCCACGGGTTTCCCAGGATCTCACCCATCTACAGCCTCAGTGAGGGACACTCAGAGTGTGTCCACTCTTCTCGGCCACCAGCAATGTTGCTGTAAGCACCCTCACGTGTGTCCCCTTGGGAGCCAGCAGAGCATGTCTTGGGAGCTGTTGGGTCACAGGGTTACAGACTTTTTGACTGAGACAGCTAGACTGCTTTCCAGAATGACCGTACCCCTGTCACTACCACTGGAGTCCTGAAGCGATCGATCTTTGCCCCTGCTCAAGTGTGACGGTCATCGGAACTGTGTTGGCTGGGCCCTGGGACCCAGGGCTGTCTGCCTTTGCTTTTCCTCCTCCCTGCCTACCTTCTGCCCACTCCCTGTGGCAGCTGCCTGGGCTCTTCATCTCCATCCTCAGGCCTGTCACTCTACCAACTTCTTTGTCACAGAGGAAACAGAGGTCATCTACTTCCCTCCCTCCACTGCTAAGTGTACCAGTGTTGGCCTGGTCTTGACTGGTTTTCTCTTCCTGCTTCCTCTGAGGGCTAAGCCCCTGAGCTTAAGATTCCCTGTCTTCCAGAAGCCTTGCTGCCTTGACACCTCTCCTTGTGTCTCAACCTCTCTTTGTCACTGGCTTGCTTCAGTGGCCTAATCTTGGCCACTTCCTCCCCATTCTGAAACCAGCTGCACTTCTCCTTAAGCCCCTCCACCCCTTTTCAAAAAAGTGTCTTTCATCCAGTACAAAACTTTTGAATGCGTTTTCTTTTTCGGTGCTAAGGATGGAACCCAAGGCTTCAGGTGTGTGGGACAAGTGCTCTGCCGCTGAGCTGCACCCCGGCCCAGGAATGCACGGGTCCCTCAATTTCTTCTCATCCTGATCCTTCAACCCAGCCCTCCTCCTGGTGGTCTTCTAGATGCCAAGGCACATCCCACCCACTCCTGCCTTCCTTCTTCCTACCATCTGACTCCACCGACAACGCTCCTTCTCAGAGCTGTCTCTCCTCTTGGCTCCCAGGACACAACTTTCTCCTGGTTCTCTCCTCTCTCTGCTTCTTCTTAGGCCTCCTTCCCGCCACCCTTCCTTCAAAGCTTTCCCCTCTCCTGGGTACTCACACTGCCACAAGTTCTCCCCTACTTCTCAGACTTCCTTGAATTGTCATCGAGAAGCAGATGCCTCCCAAACCTGGATCTCTTTTTAAATTCAATCTGGTTGAAAATGTACCGTGTGCTGAGATCCAGAGCTGCATGTGATCTATAAAAGTTCTCGGCCTGGAGCTCTGTCTTCTGAGCAGTCTAGATGTGTCTATCTCACAGACAAGCTTCAGCAAATTATGTATCTATAAAGTTTTTCTACTGGGGTCCAGAATCTTAGCTCCAACTGTGGTCTAGAGAATGTACCAAGGGCCCTGAGTCATGAGATGTGCATCTACGTTCTTTGACTAATAAGTACAGGACAGCCATCGGCAACACCTGGGGTTCTAAGCATAGATTTTTTCCCCCTGCCTTTGGAACAGGCATCGATAAAGTCTAAATTAATAAGTATTAATGTATGGCATGAGAATTGTATACAGAGTGAATGCTGTTGGCACCTGCCCCCGTCCTAAGAGTTGCTCACCTGACAGTACTGGCTTGACGAGGCTCACACATGCAAAAAACAATCCACCAGGTTGGACATGATTCAATGCCCATCTCCATGAAAACTGTGCCTTTCTTACAGAAGTTACCTTGGGCAGATTAGGAAGGACACAGCAGCAAATTTTGCAGGCTGGCCTGGCCCGCCTCCCGGGGCCAGCTGCTCTCCGAGACAGCCTTACCTTTGTTTCAGAATCTGTTTGTTGTCATCGATGGTAACGCTGTCAGCGTGGTCCCTCTTGAAGATTTCAAAAGCCTCCTGGCGTCCTAATGACATTTCCTCTCTCATCCCTGTTAGGAGACACAGGCAAATGGCCTCAGTCACAGCATCAGGATCCGATTAATTTCATTGTCACTTTAGTCAGACCGCAAAGCCAGCCCTGGCTCCAAGAGGCCCATGGCAGAGAGGCTCTGACCAGACAGGTGGCCCCAGGCTATTCCAGCTGGCTGCTGACCCACTGAGGAGGCCCTTCCAGCCACAGGACACCCACTGCACCCTGCAGGGCTGTGCCTGCATGTCCATGTGACTTATGGGGGATGGGGTTTGGAATGTCTGATCAGAGGAAATGAAAACCAGAGCACCAAGCCCTGGACCGCAGGATATCTGCAAATGCACTTTCTGCCATCTCTCAGGGCCACATGGCTCCTGGGTTCCTGTCATGCCCCACTCTGGCTTTCTGTTAAATTTCACCCTGAAATTGCAGGCATTTAGTGATAGGAATTATAATACAGACTGGGAGATACAGAATCTAGAAATTTCTGACTTAGTTTCCACATAATGATCCATGCTTGCTTTCTGTGGCTGGTGAGGGATCTAGGACCTCCCCGGAGTCAACTTCTCTGTCACAAGACCATGGCAGGAGTCCCTAGCTGATGTCTCAGCATTTCAATGTCCGGCCTGCCATTGCCACGGCAGGCCAAGCCCACTGTGAGGCCCTGCCCAGGGCTCAAAACACAGAGCCTTGAGTCAGAAACCAGGTGGCACCCCGCACCAGGACCTTTTCCTCCCAGTCTCCCAAGGCAAGGGTCAGTGCAGGTGCGAGTCTGAGACGCCCCTCAGTGACAGATACCTTCACAACTGGGTTTTGAATGAATCTACATTATTATTATTATTATTATATTTTGGTACCATGAATTGAACACAGGGGTGCTCAACCCCTGAGCCACATCCCCAGCCCCTTTTTAAAATGTTCTACTTAGAGACAGGGTCTCACTAAGTTGCTTAGGGCCTTGCTAAGTTGCTGAGGCTGGCTTTGAGATTGTGATCCTCCTGCCTCAGCCTCAATCCCACTGGGATTACGGGTGTGCACCATTGTGTCCAACTCAGAGACTTTTAAAAATGCTTCAGCCCTTGGTTCCTATGCCTGGAAGTCCTTTTCCCCTGTTTCCACCTGCAGCTCTGCTTATCTTCAAAGCCCTGGCTGAGTCTGCCACCTCTACAAAGCTGTCCCCAAACCCAGGCAAAACAAATCCTCCCTGCACTCTGTCCTATTCAGGCACCTGTAGCAGGTACAGTCGGGTGGACATCATCCTTCATGACAATCCTTTCTGGGGAAATGCAAGTTTCTCAGAGGTAGAGATCATATTTTTATGTGAATCTCTGGTGTCTCGTTGGATGGCTGGCACTGAAAAGGTGCCCAACATATGTCTACTAGATGATCTGGTAGGAGCGAAGTGGGTAGGATATGAGCCTTGCTGTAATTGCCACAGGAACACCGTCCAGGGCCATGAGGCTGTGAGGCCTAGGTTTCCAGAGACTCGCTCATCTGGGGCACATACAGCATCTCTTGCCTGGAAAAACCCGGCTAAGTCCCATCTCCCAGGCTCAGCGAGGAACTGGACCAGCTCATCTGACACCAATTTAATCATTACTGTGGTAAAAATAGCACTAGGAAGAATGTCTGAATGGTGAGGTACACAACAACACCCCACCCTTTTCCAATCAGAAGCAAATGGGCATGGCTCATTTCTGTCTCCACATCTGTCCTGCACACTCCAGAATCCGGTGGAGCTGGGAATTGGTTGGTGTGAGACTCTGAGGATGGGCTCTGAGCACGAGAGATGTCAACACCGGGCACTTTTCACCAGCAGAGCCCGTGGGAGTCGAGGGGTTCATTCCCCACTTCTCCCCTGGCCCTGGCCCATGTCCAGTGGTAACAATGGGTGCCTTTACTGCACGATAGAATCAGATGGTGTGCTTGTGTCTGGGAGAGTCAGGGAAGACGAAAGCTCCACGGGCACCATAGTGGAGGTTTTGGATCCCCAAAAGTGCCCCTAGGGATCCCCAAATTGCCTCCCACAGAGGGGTGAAGAGAAGGCTTCTACCAACCAGGTAGTGGCAGTGGTGGGGCGAGGCATGGAGGATGGATCATAAAGTGGCCATGAAGGAGAAGGACTCGTGGACTTTTCTGTGCTCGGCTTTTTTGTGGAGCTGACAGTGTGAATGGGCAGCTGGGTGGGGAAAGAGCCCACTCAGGTTTTCTAGCGCTCAGGGTACCATAATGGCAGTCAGTCCTGGGAGAACCTGAATAGTCCCCGGTCTGCCCTGAGTGGACGGTGGGAGCAGAAGGCATATGAAGTGTGCAGAGGAGGTAAGCTCAGGAAGTTCGTTTGCAATTTTTAAAAAATGATCTTAAAAGTTCTAAGAAATCTGGAGCCAGCAGCATAACATCTTATATATGAATCATCAATCACCAAAGATTCAAAATTTAGTAAAGTTCACATGTGGGAAAGTTGCATTGGGAATTACTTAGGGACCCTGCTGATGACCAGGAAGATGGCATTAGCTTTCCTCCCGCCATAGAGAAGTATTCTACAAGTAGGGTTTCCTGACTGCGGTGATCACAGGTGAACTGTGATGGTGGTATGATGGCCTTAATCCTGGCTAACTGGCTCCCTAGGTGCCTGCCCGGGGAGGCCATGGGGAGAGGCTGATCTTGTCCTAGTCGGAGAGGAAAGAGGCAAAGCAAGGCCGAGATGCCTACAGAGCCTTCAGGGAAGGCTACCGTAAGGGGCATGAGACTGGGGTCCACAGACAGAGGCCCATGGGAAGGACCCCACAAGGAGCTGAAGTGTGCGGGCTGAGTCTCCGTCTCAGCCTTCTCCTGTCCGTCCCCTTCTGCTCATTTAGAATCCATATTTGACTTTTTTTTTTTTTTCCATTGTACTAATACATCAGAATCTCAGTCCAATTTGGGGTCACTCACAACATTAATGAACGACTGTTTCCCACAACTTTTCATTTATTAAAGTGATGTCTCAACTTATTTTTCCTCTGAGGATTTAGAAAGCAGGCTCTTTCTCCTGTGACAAGCTCTCGTCCTGAAGCACACATTGTATGTGTTAGGAGCAAGAGTGTTTGAAAGCCCACCTTGCTAATGAGACAATCATCTATTTATTTATTCCTTCAAGATGTGTTTATTTATCTTAGGTGCTGTGCTAGGCATGTGACAGAGATGCAAAACCCAAGAAGGCAATTAAAGCTTTGATCTTTGTGTTTAAAGAGTTCAAAGTCTAGTCAGAGAGAAAGGAAAGTGAACAAATAATTACACTGCTGCGAGCTGCAGGGAGTTGTGTCCAGCACCAGGAGATAGGGAGGAAGAGGGGCAGGAAAGTCACTCTGTCGGGGACAGTGGGGGGAGACTGCTGGAGGAGGGGGCATGTGACTTCATGTGAAGGGATTCTGAAGTTGGTGCACCATTTGCCAGGTGGGGATGAAGAACCAGTGGAGCGGGCAGAGAAGTGTGAATTAAAAGGGCAACCTGACCAATACAGGTGGTTCTGCCCCTCCATGGGAATGACATTTGCATGGTTATAGAAAAGGAGGGGAGGTAAAGGTTGCCCAGCTTTTAGAGGCAATTAGTTCTGGTCGTCAATAGATTTTTCCAGGGAAAGTAGGTCTGATGGAAAGGGCAAGGTGGGTGGCATCCAAAATGGCCTGCTAGTGGATTCACCCGTGAGCTCAGACTCTAATTAGTGCCTATTTTGCCCAAAGCTTTATATTTTTTTCACAGTATTACAGAAAACCAGAACCCTGAATTCTGTTGACTATTTACATAGTGTATTTGATATGTTAATAAGTTCTGTTAATTATTTATAGAATTTGTCAGCTCCAAGGGGCAAGGATTCTCGTCAGTTTTGTTTGTAGCAGTATTTCTAGCACTTGACCAGTCTTGGGTACCATGAAGGAACTCAACTGTCTTCTGTTGATCCCAGGGCCTTGCACATGGTAGACAAGTGCTCTGTTACTGAGCTACATCCCAAGCCTTTTCGTAAATGAGTTATTTTGAGACAGAATCTTGAAAGTTGCCTAGGCTGGACTCAAACTAGTGATCCTCCTGCCTCAGCATCCCAAGAAGCTGACATTACAAGTCTGTGCCACCATGCTTGGCACAATTAGATGTCTTTTGAATGAATGAGCGGGCAAATGTCTTCCCTTTTGTTAGACTGTGTTGCTACTGGGGAAGTGAAACAGGTCGGCACTGCCCTCCACCACCATGCTCCTGGGGGCGTTCATCCCCTCTGTGATGTGTCTTAGAAAATTCAACAGCATCTTCTCCCTATTACAGGTTATTGCGCTCAACAGCCCACTATTAGAGATGAATTCCAACTCCAAGAAGCTTTTATAAAAATGCAACAAGCTTTGAAGGAATCACTATTTTAGGGTGAGCAAAGAAAAATTCTACAATTTGTTGACAACTAGCTAACAGGGCCTACAAAGACAGACCTGCTACTTTCTTCCCAAATTGGTCTGTCAGAGTCAGCTCCTCATCAAGGGGTAGGGTCTCCGAGTGCTGACCTGCTGTGCTCATTTCTAGCTCTTGTTTGTGTTTAGTGAATTTCAGCCACAGGTCCCAGCACTGAATCCCAGAAAGTACGGATGATGACGAGGGCCTGCTGGCTTGCCGAGCTGCAGGGCCACGTAAACCTACAGGAGACGCCCCAAACACAATACTGCATTTCCAGGTTGTGGGCTGGTGGAAAAATATTTATAAGACTCAAAGGCATAAACTCTTCTGGATTTTGATACTGATTAAAGAGCACTTTGGTAGAAATCGCAGTCAACAGTTCTTAAAAACTAGCTTTGGAGTTGGATTTCTGAAAATATCAGGCATCCAAATTCACATGTGTTGGCCTCTTATTTTTTAATTTTCTCTCTCTCTCTCTCTCTCTCTCTCTCTCTCTGTATAATAATATATATATTTTATTTATTTATTTTTTAATTTGGTACCGGGGTTGAATTCAGGGGCACTCTACCACTGAGCCACATCCCCAGCCCTATTTTGTATTTTATTTAGAGACAGGTCTCACTGAGTTGCTTAGGGCCTTGCTTTTGCTGAGGCTGGTATTGAACTCTTGATCCTCCTGCCTCAGCCTCCCGAGCTGCTGGGATTACAGGCCTGTGCCACCCTGCTGGCCTTAATGCTCTATTTTTTTGTCATCCTAAAATCCACTTCCTTATTTTGTTAAAGAATATAATTCAGCACTTTGGAAGCCCTCCCCACCCCTAGCACAGGGTCCCATGGAAACCGAACGGCGAGGACAAACAGGGACAGGGGAGTTTGAGCTACAGCCCGGGCCTGCTGTCTGACTGCCTCTAGCCTGGAGCACGTGGGCCACAGCTTATTTTCCTGGCTGCTCCCAAACACCCGACTGCTGCTGAAGCTATTGCTTAAAAATCGACAAAAGTCAAATGATGGAGGGTTGTGTTATTCATGCTGAAAATGATTTCCTACTCAGAGCCAAAAATATATTTTCTTTGGGAGACATTTATTCATGCAAGACTTCAGTTTTCTCTGACTAAAGAAGAGGGGAAAAAGAAGACCAAGGGGGAGTGACGAAAAGTGAGGGGGTGGCTTCCAAAGGGAGGGGATTCAGAACACACAGTTTGAGTCTAAACGTACAGGGGGCTCAGGGCTGGGTGGGGGACCTCTGGTGCTCAGGCAGGAAGGAAGCTGGACTGGGAGCGATGATTATCTACAGCTTGATGGCAGAGACTTTAGAAATGGAAGGTAAGGGATGGCTGTGATGGAGAGAGAGGACGGACACGCCTGCGAGGCTGCGAAGGGACAGGTGAGGGGCTATGTGTTTGCATGTATCTGATATAAGGCTCTGTAGACGTGGACATCTCTCAGGGTGGACCTGGATGTGACACACAAACATATTCTCCCATAAATAATCAGAAAAGGACTCCAACCTGTGTGGGCTGAGGTCAGAACCAACGGGCCAATGGAAGGAGGAGGAAGGATTTAGATGAGAGATGTTGCAGAGCCAGGGGCAGGACGATCTGTCAAGGTGGAACGTGAAACTAAAAGACCAGAGGTCAGATCTCTGGGACTGACCGAGGAGACTCTTCTAACCTACTTCCTGCTTTTGATTGACAACTTCTGGAGTGGGCTAGTGCCAGGAGAGTTATGGGGATCAGAGGAAAGCTCAGAGATCCACACCCTGGAGAAGGGTGCCTGTGACAAGGATGTCCCCAAGGCCACAAAGAGGAAATGATGGCTACAGCTAGAATGGGGAACAAAGGACCCACTGATGCTGGATGACTGACTGCATGGGAGGGGGAGGGCTGACCCATCTCCCAGGAAGATTAGAAGGGACTTTGGAGATGCTGCCTTTACCTTCCTGTCCCTTCTGTGGGGAGGGTGCTGTCCCTTACGAAGGAGGAGTCTTCTGGAAGGCACATGAAAGGCAGGGCTAGCTCTGTGCAGGCTGGGCCACCACTTTCCCTCCTCCGTGCAAGACTCTGCTCACCCCTGGCAGCATTCTTGGCTGGGGAAGCTGATTACAGCATTAGCGTTTCCCGCAGCGCTCTTCGGGCAGCCTCCACAGTCAATCATCCCGGGCACAGAAGCTCTTCCTTTAATAGATGGCTTCCAGATTACCAACCAATTAAATGACAACTGCCATTTAATAATAGTCACTACTGTCACTTTGATCATTCCTGGGCTGCCCGTTCCGTCACCTCAGGAGCTGACATGCACTGACACGCAGGCGGCCCCCTGCCCAGCACGTCATCGCCCCAGAGTGCCTGGATCACTCAGGGGACCCGCCGAGTGGATGCCGAGGATCCTGCGCCCATTTCCCCCAGCACCAGGGTGATGGGGGTCACCGCAGTGAGCGGTGCCAGTGGCCGTGGTTCTGTTTACTTGCAAGGCCCAGGAGCAGCCCAGCTACAGTTTAAAGGGCTGCTGGGTGGGTCCAGCAGGATATGGAATCTGAGGATGAGGAGAAGAAAAAAAAACCCACTTAGCCACGGCCAAAGTGGCTGCAGATGTGGAGAACAGAGATCAGATCTTTTGGAGTGACCAAGGCCACTCATCTAACCTACTTCCTGCTTTTGATGGACAACTTTTGGAATGGGCTAGTGCCCCACGACCTTGGGGTGAAAGGCCTATGCTCGACCCAAGTGCTATCACCTGGGCTGAGGTCCTTGGATTAGGACTTGCGTTGGAGTTTCCTGGGTTGCCACATGAAAGATGTCAAAGGAAAACCTTTAATTAGAAGATTCTTAGGGCTGGCTTGGACCAGGCCGGAGCAAGGCGGGCTTGGCAGGGGCTCTAGGGAGGAGAGCAAAAGGAAAATCTGAAGTGGAAAGCCACATAAACCTTAGGAGACCCACCCAATGGTGGCACCACATCTAAATAAATCAGATGGGCTCCTGACTCCCGGTGCCAGAAATCACACATCCCACCAGCAGCCCACACAGGCCCTGAAGTGCCGACCTCGAGGACTGGGTGGGGCTAAAGGGGCAGAGCTCAGGGTGGGCTGTGTTTCCCTTTTGTCTTGGTGACTGTCTGATTCACCCTCCTGCTGCTGCGACTCTGTGTTGGCTCTTCCCCTGGGCAGGTGAAGAAAGACCCGGCATGGCATTGGAGTGGACACCCTGGAGAAGCTGAAGGACAGCAGACTTCTAAGCAGTGGCCCTCAAGGCTTTCTGCAAAAACAATGCTCATTTTCCCTAGCCTAGCCCCTCTGGAGTCTTTATTTTATGAGCGTTCTCATTCAGGACCAAGTGCCCGTGTGGGCTGCCTGGAGAAGCCCGGGGGTAGATGCAGCCTATCCACTGGGCTTGGAAAGCAGCCTGGGTCATGTTGGCACTTCTGGGTTTTGGAGTTAACTCAGGAATCTGGAGGCCAGCAACGTTTCCATTAAATAAGACAGCACGCTGTGGCTCCTGCTGCCAGGCTAAACTGGATCCCTCCTGTCTGCTCTATTGATTTTAGCCCATGGATGTGGCAGCCCTGAAGAGCCTTGGTGTCTAATTCCATGCCAAAATTTGGACCAAGCCTGGGAAATTGGGTGGCAGGATGTGTGTGTCCTTTCTTCTTGTGGGGAGCAGGGCAGGTGACTGACAGACCCACGGAAGAGAAAGGCTGGATACCTCTTCAATTTAGAAAGAGGCTGCAAATTCTGCAGAACCTGAAACACACAGGTTCCCTGAAGCTAAGCTGTCTTGGGCCGCTTCCAAAGGACTGGGTAACAGGGTCCTGCCAGGTGGCTGCCCCCTGGTGAGTCTAGTTGTCCTGTCAGCCTGTGCTTTGGAGACAGTGACTGAAGTGTTGCGGACATGCCCTGTTCTCTAGAAATGAGGCACTTCCTATCTATGCCTCATGAGGAAGAGTTCCACTCTAGTCTCAAATTTATCTTCTTATATTTTGAAAAAGAGAATTAGAGAACTACCTTCTAGCTCAGTAGCAAAACTGCCTGAAATGTGTGTGGCTTTAAGTAAAATTCTGTTTCCATAGCTCGGAAGTAAGTATAAGGCAAGACAAAGTTTAAAGATGCTACTACTGTTTTTAAGTCATTTTGGGATATATATATATATATATATATATATATATATATACACAATTGAATATTACTCAGTCATAAAGAAGAATGAACTGATGGCATTTGCCAGTAAATGAGTGGAACTGGAGACTATCATGCTGAGTGAAACAAGCCAATCCCCCAAACCAAAGGCTGAATATTCTTTCTGATATGCAGATGCTAACTCACAATAAGTAGCGAGGAGTTGGGTGGGTGGAGGAAAGAAGAGAAGTTCACTGGATTAGACAAAGAGGAATGAAGGGAAGGGAGGGACATGGGAATAGGAAAGATGGTAGAATGAACCGGACAGAACTTTTCCTATGTTTGAATATGAATACACAACCAGTGTAACTCCACATCATGTACAACTACTACAAGAATGGGATCCTAATTAAATAAGTTATACTCCATGTAGGTACAATATGTCAAAATATGCTCTATTATCATGTATATCTAAAGAGAAAAAATAAAATAGATGAATAAAAATATGCTACTGTTTTTTTGGGGAAAAAGATGAGGAAATCTTGTGTGTGTGTGTGTGTGTGTGTGTGTGTGTGCGCACGCCTTCTACACATAATAGGGATTATTCCCTATTTCATAAACATTAACTTGATTTCCACGACTCCAGTGGTGTTGGTGAACTAAGCTCATCAAGAACTCGACGTGGGCTAGAGGCATTACATCTGCTCTCTCATTTCTTACCATGACCCTGTCAACCAGATAGTAGTTGAAGTTGAAAGAGTTTAAAAGTGACTTTAAGTCAACAGTTGGTAAGTGGCAAAGCCATAACTTCATCTTAAGTTTGTCTGACTTCAAAATTCTCCATTTTTCTTTTTTTTTAGTGGGAAGGGCATATTCATTTTTAAGCTTTATTGAGTTATGTATAATTGACAAAATCGTACATATTTGATGTACAACATGATTTGATAGATGTGCATGTTGTGAAATGATTATCACAATCCAACGAGTGACGACATCTCTCACAGAGTTGTCGTGTGTGTGTGTGTGTGTGTGTGTGTGGTGTGGGGTGTGTGTGGGGGGTGTAGTGGGGGGGGCCGGGGGTGTGTGGGTGGTGGTTGGTGGGTAGGGGGAGAACACTGAAGACCTACCCTTAGTACTTCCAAGCCTAGAACCCAGTGTTATTTAGCTGCTCATTTTATCCCCCAGGACTTAAGTCATCTTATAACTGAAAGTTTGCACCCTGTGACCAACAGCTTCCCATTTCCCCAACCCCTGGCAACCACCATCCTTCTCTGTTTCTATGAATCTGACTTTTTCCAAAATGCTCCTTTTTCCTGCTGTGTTGCTAAGTGGAGATCATTTGCCAAGAAGTAATGACCTCGTAACTGCCCGCAGGCCACCGATGTCAGTCCTGTGGGGTCAGGAGATCCGAGATGGTGAAGAAAGTAAGGAAACTTGGGAGGGTTGTGGGCTGGGGTGGGGGCTGAAAGCCATCAGTGCAGATGACGGTTCACAGGAGCCGGAGGTCTCTGAGATGGGGACCGAGGAGGGCGCCAGAGGCCCGGGAGCTGCTTCCTTGGGAAACTGAGGTGGGGGCTGGGGAGCATGAGGGTCAGACTTTGGAAAAGCAGAGCTGAATGGCTTGTCCTGACGCCTTGACTCTGCCATTAAGGACTCTGGTTAGCAGACTGGCAGGTTTGATTAATGATCTTTCCCTAATCTATACAGAACTTGGGCTCTGAAAAGTGTCCATGATAAAGTGTTTTTTTTTTTTTTCCTCTTCCTTTTCTCTCTCTCCTTCTTTTCTTTTTTGGTACTAGGGATGAAACCCAGAGGCACTTTACTACTGAGCTACATCCTCAGCCCTTTTAATTTTTTATTTTGAGATAGGGCCTCATTAGGTTGCTGAGGCTGGCCTCCACCTTGCCGTCTCCTGCCTCAGCCTCCCAAGTGGCTGGGGTTACAGGCTTGGGGAATCACGCTGGGTTTCTGCATTTGAAATGGTCGTGTTAGGACTTAAGTCAGAGAGCGGGTGGATACTACAGAGAAGAAAAGGAGTCAGGGTCTGGTTCTAGAGTGTGGGCTTTGGGTAGCCATGAAAAAGAGGTGAGAAAGACTCAGAAGACCACCATCTTCTGTCTGACCTCTCTGCAGCCTGGCTGCTGCTTCTCCGGAAAGCACTTAATTGTTAAAACATGACATTGTTTGTTCACCAGGCAGAGAGTGAACTGGTGACGCTGACAACGAGTACTGTCAACGAGTACTGTCAACTCCACTGACGACCCTTTTCTATGTTGGAGATAAAGAAAAGAAACATTGGGGGCTGGGGTTGTGGCTCGGCGGTAGAGCACTCGTTTAGCTCGCGCAGGTCTATGGGTCCGATCCTCAGCACCACATAAAAATAAATGAATGGAATAAAGGTATTGTGTCCAACTAAAAAAATTAATATTAAAAAAAAGAAAAGAAAAGGAACATTGTCCTTGACTGTTCAGTTGAGTGCTGGAGGTGTGAAAAGGTCCAAGCTTATGTTTAGACATCTGGAGAAACTTGTAGATAATGCACTGACAACCACCTGGTAGAGAGGGTGTACAGGGAGCAAAAGAAGGTACTATTGCATTGCGAAGGGATTTCTTAGGGCACTTCCAAGGAGCAGGAGCTGGAGGAGAGGGGTCGGTGTTAGGGAAGAGAGTGGCCGAGACAGAGGTATGCAGAGGAGCCTGTAGGTGCAGGGCCCGGCTCAGAGATTCACTGGTAGGACCCGGGGGTTTGTTTTGTCTGCTGGGGGAATTTGGGCTGAACATCTAGGACAGACACCCCCTCACCCAGCTGCCTGCTTGCCCCCTGGAGCTTTCCACAGGCTTGTCCCTCGGATGAGTGACCATCTGCCTTGGTGTGACGTCAGGCCACTCCTCTGTAATTCTTGTTCAGTGGCTGGGGAAGGAGGCGGGATCTGGAGTCGGAAGACACAGGTTTGAGTGCTGAGCTGTATGACAAGGCCCTGCTGCAGACATTGCCCTGCGTCTCCCGGGCTCCTCATCTGCACAATAAAGCTCCCATGTCATTCTGTGTCATACTGTGAAGCTCCCATGTCATACTGTGTCATACTGGGAATCATATGATTCCCATGTCATACTGTGAAGGACCAACAAGAGTGGGGAGCACTTTGTGCACATCTCCACTTCAGAACCACCGAATCCCTTTAGAAAGATTTATTCCCGGGACCATCTCACCTTCTCCCTCCCACCCCGAGTCCACGAGTCACCCCCGGAAGCCCCTTCAGCTCCAAGCGCACTGCCTGGGACACAGGAGGCGCTCCAGACAAGTTCTGTCAACTGGATGAGCAAAGAGGAGACATCTCTGGTGAAACTCTTCTCCTTAAAAGTGCTGCTTGTTAAGCTGGGCACCATGCAAATCTCAAGTTCATTTTTCTGTATATATATTCTACAATAAAAATAAAGAAAACAGCAAATGGCAGCTATGAATCATTATTTAAAGCTCTCTGGCAGAAGGAATGGCTAAATGTGGACTACACTATAAACAGTGAAAGTGAAAAAATGAGTTATAATTATCCTAACTAATAATGAGTCCTCTGGAAACCTACTCGCAGCGAGCTGTTTAGAGGGCACAGCTACTTCAACTTAGTTGGGGAGCTCTGAAGGTAGCTGCAAATTATGGGGTAGCAACGTGGGGAGAGCGGCTCACGGTTGGCTCCGTGGCTTCTGTGCTCTCCGCATCTCCACCACACCAGCCCCGCGCACTGCTCAGTCACAACCTCACTCACTGGGGAAATCCAGCCTAGGGGCTCCTTGTCTTCCCACCACCGAGTCTACACCGTGTCTACCGTGGACTCTCACCCTTCCCTCTGGTAACAATGGAATGGGCGTCGGCCGTCTTGTCAAAGGCCAACCCTCCACCTGGGCTCTGGTTCCCAAACTGCCCTCCTGGCCTTTCTTCCTCCCTCACCCCTTTTCTCTTTTCTGAGCATTTTCTTCCTCTTCCTTGGATCATTTCCATCAGCACAAAAACACATTTCAAAATTCTTTGTAGAGTTAGATGCAGAGATATTTGATTTTCTAGGGGCAAAGTGGGAGGTTCGCTCATGTTCTCAGGCCTTGATTTCATTGGTGAAAAAGAAGAGAAGACCATCTACTTAGAGTGGGATGGGCAGAGCAGGGCATCTAGAGACTCAGTGACCTCGCAGTGTCTCCCCACTCCCGCGGACCCCCACAGGGTTTTCATAGTCACCATCTCAGTGGCCTCTCCTCCTGTCTCTACTTACTGTCTGGTCCATCCTTTTGAGGTCCTTGTGACCTCAGAATCATCCAAACCAGTGGCCCATTTTCTGTTCTTGCTTTGCTCAGTCAGTGGCAGAGCAGTAGAGTTAGGGAGGTGTGTGTGACAGTGATGGCCAGTGGGCTGTGAGTGGAGCAATCTGTGTCACCTCCTGCTAGGACACCACAGAGCCCCTGTGCAGTCAGCCCTCCCCGCTCTCGCTTCCCTCGGTCTGGTGATGGGAGTCGTGTCCCTGGTGAATGTGGCCAGATGACCCACCCTGCTGGCCCACACTGTTCGTGCAGTGTACGCCGCTGAGGTTCACTGTTGGTTTATTATAAGAGCATGACCTGGTCTACCCAGCCATACCCAGCCGCTGACCCGGGGCCCTCCTGCCTGAAGCACTTCCTTCTCTGGCCTTCTGTGATCCTCACTCCCAATGTCCCCCCTCCACAATGCCCATTTTTTTGGATTTTCTTTCCAATGCCCAGATATTGTAGCACAGTACAATTCAGCTTGGGGCACACTTCTTTCAACCGGTGACTTCATTCAGCCATAATGGCTTTAATATGTATTATATACAAATGGGTCCAGCATTCATGTCTTCAGCCCTGTTTTCCCCTTTCAGGAAACTGGGACATCCAAGAGTCTACCTGGAATCTCCACTTGAATATCTGATTGATGTCTTAAACCTAACCTGCCTCCAGAGTCATCCTCCGTTCCAAACTCTACCCCACGTTGTCTCCCCTAATCATTTCCCTATCAAGTAAATGGCACCATTTGTTCAAGCAAAACAATCCTAGGACTCTCCCACAATCCCTCAGCCCCCTGTGACCCCAGCCCTATCAGCAGCTCCTGTCCACCGTCCTTTTAAACCACGTGTCACACCTTTCTGCTTCTCTGAGTCTTTTTTAACCCCAACCTAAGTCACTGCCATTTCTCACCTGGCTGTCCCTTGGCTGCTTCATCAGCTGCCATCTGCCCCCCTGCGATATATTCTCACACAGGAGCCTGAGGGGACTTCTAGGAACACAGTCACGTCGCTGTTGTTGAAACTCTCCAGCGGCTTCCCAGGGCAAACCCCAACCTGAACCAAGCCAGTCTCCTTGGTCCAGCAGGAGGCAGGCTCCCGGCAGCCTGGGCCCTCCCTGGCCTCCTCCTCTCCTTCCACCCAGGTCTCCCTTGCTCACGCTTTGTTTTCTCGCTCTCTAGCCTTCTCCTGGGTCCTGAGCCATGTCAACACTGTTCCTATTGGTGGACCTTTACACGGGCCTTTTGTTTCTCTGGGAAGTTCTTTCCCTGGATCTTCATGATTATCATCTCAGTATTCAGTTCTCAGCTCAGGTCGCCTTCCTTATTTTTGGTTTTATGTCCTTTCTAGAATTTGCCACTGTCTAAAACTAAACGTGCTTATGTACTGTGTTGAGTGGAAACTCCACAATGGCTGACCTAGGTTGGCCACTTCTTCTCCAGAGTGGGGAGAAAAAAAGAAAGAGAAGGAGGGAGCGGTGGCGGGAAGAATCACGATTCTACTTGACTAGGTCCTCTAAAAGGTACCAGATTGGCACCCTTGTCCCTGCCTTCCTGCATCAAGCCCAAACTGCTGCCCTATGAAGATGCCGACCCCTGGTCTGAACTCTCTCCTCTCCACACCCACAATCAAAAATTTAAAAATGACCCTCTGTTTAGAGGTCCTGGCTGGGGCCAGCATCCACAGGCCCTGGCTGAACAACATCCAGAGGAACCATCTGGCACCACCTCACTCTTCCACTCTCTCTCACTAGGTTTTCAGTTTTGTGGTCGTGACTTATTGTTTGTACTCCCTGTATTTTAGACTTATAAATACTTACTTCTAAATGGAGCCAAACTACCCACCACATATAAATGGTGAAGCTTCTGGTGGGAGCAGCCTCCTAGCCTTTCCCCTGGCAAGAGTCACATTTGAGAGGAGGCGGGGAGGGGGCAGAAGAGAATATCTGGGGCTGTGTGGCATCACAGAGTTCTGTGAGGCCAGCCATGTTAGTATCTGTGCCTGGCATTTGTGCCTCCGCAACTGGGCAATGAGTCGCCATCACGAGATGCTCATATTCAGCCCCTCAGAGGGGTTTCTAGGAACTCTTCAGGGAGGTTCTGCGGTCATTACAGAAGCAAGGGGTTCAGGGAGGACTGCAGTCATTACAGAAGCAAGTCCTAAAAATGTGCACTCCCATATGAGGTGCGTGCCCAGGGGAAAGAACACACAGAAGATAGTACTTCACTTTTTCTGATTATCAAGACTGAACTTGCCCATTGTAGAAAATTCACAAAGTATGGAATGGTATAAAGAAGAAGAAAGAAAACCCCACTTACAATCCCTTCACCTCCCCTCCAGGTCTCCCTGTGCTTTCTTTTACTACATAGATAAGATCATAACGGACATGCCATTTTGTAGCCTGTTTATTTCACTCAATATAATCTCACAATCCTTTTTATATCATTAAAATCTTCATGAATATTACTTTTTATAGCTGTATAATATATCATCATCATCATAGTCCATTCCCCAACATTGGACATTTATATTGTTTTATATATAGGCTACATAAATAAATGATGTTGCACTGAGTGTCTTGTTGCATAAATATTAGTCCACATTTAATTAATTGCTTCAACAAGTATTTACAGTGGTCATTATATGTCGGTTACTGTTCTTGGAGTTGGGAATTTGGCGGTGAACAAGGGTTCATTTCCTCTGGTGAGCTAACATTCTGCTGAGGTCAATAGATGAGAGAAGCAAACAACGAACACATATGATTAATTAGCTATCTGAAGAAGGCGAATGGAAGTAGGCAATGGGAAGTGATGAACAGGTCAGGATGGCAAGGAGGGCTTTCACGGAGGGAGACCGGAAGGAGGCTTCTCTGAGGCAGGGTGTTCACACCTTATTTCTGTAGCTTGTTTCCCAGAAGGAACTGCAGAATTAAAATTCTTGTTTTCTAAGAAGCCAGTGGATTCCCTGACGGTGGTTCTGGGGGAGATAAGTGCTGTAAAAACGCACCCCACTAGGGCATGACCTTGAACTCACGACTTCATTGCTCTGGCCCTTGGCTTTCCTATGGAAGTGGAAGTACGTGGACCTGTATGTGTGTGTGTGGTGGGGGCAGGAGAATGGGTGGCTGTGGGAAGGGGACGTTAAGGTTCCTGCACCCCAGAAACACCAGGTCAGGGAGCAAGCCCAAGTCACGGAAAAGGGAATGATCCGGCAGCGAGAGGCTGCAAAGCATTCCAGTGGGAAAACTTAGCTGAAGGAAGGTTCTGGGAGGTGTGGGGTGAAAGACGGTACGAATACTCTGTCTGGCACCCATTAGGTGGCCAAAAATACATGCTGGATGGAGGAGTCCCAACCTCTTGAGAAGAGCTTTGTCCAACTAGGTCCTACCTCCAACAGTTTCTACCACCTCCCAGAAATGCCACATTTATGAATCCATCAACAGACTGATCTGTTCACAAGGTCAGAGCCCTCATGATCCAGTGACTTCCCACTGCTGCACTGGGGACCACGCCTTCCACACACATGCTTTTGGAAGACATTCCAGGTTCACAACATAACAGGTGGTGTCCTTGGTTTCTTCATTCATGAAACGGGCCTGATGGTGTCTACTTCATAGGCTATTTTGAAGATTAAAAATGATTGACATGGAAAAACACAACGCTGTACCTAGTGCCCTGAAGGGTCTTCATAAATGCTTGTTTCTCTCCCTCATCTTGTATACTTAGGCAGAAAAGGGTCTGGGATTGTAAGAGGTAGGCACTGAGGGACCTCAAGGTGAACTGTGTCTCTCAAATCCCCCAGAGCTGGACCGTTATCTGCTTACACACCATCACTTGGACTGTGCTCTTTTGAGTTCTCCAGACTGGGGTAATAACATTATTTTTTGCATAGAAAATATTTAATGTGTGTTGATCTTGACAACAAACTCCAAGAAGGAGTTTCACCACTCTGACAGTTAATGACAAGTAAAGTCACGAAGTCATCCGTCTAGCATTAGATTTCAAAGCTCTTTTCTTCACTTGAGGAGGTTCTCCTGGGTTGGAAAACAGCTCACATTATGCCCAACCTCCTGCCTGTCCTCCCAGCAGTGTCGCTCCTCTGGATCAACGTCCTCCCCGCCACAGGCCCTGCTCTCATCTCTGTGCCAGGTCACACTCTCTTCCAGCATACCTTTCTTATCCAGTGGGTGGCTCTTTTCAAGATGTGCCACCCTGGGGTCAGGGCACTCCTTGGGGCAGGATACACACATCGAACACTGCCACCAGCAGAACCTTTCCCTTTTCCAGGCTTCCAGTGACAGCTGAGGGCCCCTCACCCTGAGGCACCTAAAGAAGCCACTTGTCTGAAATACCTGCCCCTGGCTCCATGGCTCCCACCTGTGCTTGTCCTCTGATTATTATTTTTTGCCTTGTTCCTTCACGTGGTAACAGCACACGAGCAGCTTTTCTCTGGGAACTTGCATTAATAGCTTTTGTCTGATTTCTTTGCTCACTGTTTTCTTTCTTTTTAAATCCTGTCTTTTTAAAAAGCCAGGAGCAGAACTGGATTGTGGAGAGTGATGCCAAGTCATGGGGCCCTAATTGCCCCCATCTGCTCTATGGCAGGAAGAGGAGGAGGAAGGAAAGGGTGCTTCAGGATGATGAAGAAGCAGCTAAATTTGATTTGCTTAAAAACTCCGATTGGCACTCATCTGTGGTGGAAATGGTCGCTGGCAGACGCCTCAGGCGGAGTTAACTGTTGGTGGCTGGTGTGGCTGGGTAGGAAGACTGGCCTCTGCTCCGCTCAGGAAGCTGCCTCCGACTTCCTTGGGTTCACTAACGAGCCTCGGGTTGCCTTGGGCTGTAATTTGCTCTCTGGATATAAAGAACGTAAAGAGAGAGCAGGCCGAAAGCCCTCTGGCTGCGCTTCCTCTCGTTACAAACAACCAGTCTTTGAACTTGTAATTACGAGTCATGGGGCACCCAGTCTGGTGCAAAAGTGACTCATTTTAACTAAATTATCAGTTTTGTCCTGTTACCAAATGCTATGATCAACCATTCTGTATTAAAGAAAAAAAAAAGGAACATTTTTATTAAAAGAGCAGGATGTGTAGAAAGAGAGCAAACTGTACTATGCTTTCCAGACGTATGGACCAAAGTCAAGCTCAGGCCCAGAGTGAGCCAAGCAACAAAATAAACAGTAGAAAATGGCACAGAACGCAAGCGATCAGGAAAATTCATTTCAGAATTGATGCATAATCAGCCTTTGGGGCCAGAGCAGAAGATTCCTCCAGCCTATGATTTGTGGGCATTCTCCCCGCCCCTCCCCCTAATTCTCCTGGGCCTACTGGAAGAAAGACCTTTCTTTGGGTTGAATCCACACTTTGTTAAAGAGTCAGTGATGACAGATGCCTCTGTGTTGCCCGAAGCTAGTTACTTAGACAGATGGACTGACAGACACAGCAATCATACTAAATAAATGGGTCTAGTGATGGGTCCACGGTGGAAGAATTCTGAGACCTTCCATTAGAGAGCCTGCTCCTGAGGGCACCTGCTCCATGAGTGCTTTTTGGCAGAGGAAACACTGAGATGCTCATTATCTCTATTTGCTGCAAAAGTAGTAACTAATCTGAAAAGACAATTTTTCTTTTCTGATGCCTTGGGTATGATTAGCCCTGCCCAGGACTACAGTAAGGAGAAATGCGCCCAGAGAAGATTGGAAGGCTACACGGTCCAAGTGTGTGTTTGAGATTTAAAATAAAATCTTTTTAAATAGCTGCCCATTTCTTCTGCACCACTGAAGAAGACACCATAAGCTACACGGGGAATTTGGCTTTGGGTTAAACTGTCTGACTTCCAAATTTTACATCCTTTCCAAATTACTTTCAATTTAAAAACTGCTTTTCTCGTTTCTTGAATCCATTACTTCTTGTTCCTCCCCCAGAAATAATGGTTACCAGAAGGCTGTTTTCATATGTTTCCCAACCCCCCAAAATAAAATCTATTAATCAATCACTTTCATGACTCCTCCAGGAAGAAAAATTAACTTACTCCTTTCTTGCATTCCTTCACATTCATTTCAATACACAATAAGTGTGTGTTTTGTGAAAATAAGCAGCATTCATGGAAGTGCTAAGCTGGATTGTCAAAGAAGAGTTTGGAAGAGGCCAGCCTTAAGCCAGGATTTGCTTCAGGGCCAGTTAGATCTTGTTTGATGCTATTAATGGAAGGAGTGGGCTGAACAATAAATCGTAGTAGAGATGCACTGAGCTCTACTCTACCAGTTATTAGGGGAGGAGACAGGACAGAGGCACAGGTGATGAGCAGATAGGTGCTACTGGTTGGCTAACCCAACATCAATGCCAAGTCTCTTCACCTGTGCCTTCTGCTCTCTGAATGGTCAACACTTTCCAGTAAAGACAGGGTGCAAACCATACATTTAATTTTAGGTTTCCTAATATATGTATTAACAATGTAAAAAGAATAGGTGAAATTAATTTCAATAATGTATTTTATATAACTCCATATATCCCAAATAGAATTTCAACGTGTAATCAATATTTGTGAAATGATTTAAATATTTTACTTTTGTGTTTTATATTTTATACTAAACCTTTGAACTACTTTGCATATTTTATACTTATAAGTATATAACATATATAAGTTACATATATATACGTATAAAAATCACATCTCAATTCAGATGCTGAATTTACACCAGAAACTTTGGATCTCTATTTCATAAAATTTATCATTATAAAATTTACACATACTTGGAGATTTTCCAGTGGCCAAACTGAGTACTAACAATATTATCCTTTAATATATAGGTTAAAATTGACAGGACTGTTTAATTAAATGTTTGTTTCTGTGCCACACTAGAAACAATGGATGCACCTGTTGACACGTGTACTACAACAGAAATGAGACCATGCTATGACTAGAGTGAAATACAATCCTACCAAAATAACAAAACCTGTATATATATATATATATAATTTTAATATATATATAATTATATATATATAATTTTTTTCTTATTGCTTCTACTTTTATAATTGAGTAAAATCAATACAATCTAAGTAAAATTAGAAACTCAGTGCCTCAAGTGCCCCAGCCAAATTTCAGGTACTCGGTAGTTACAAAAGTGAATGGCTACCATACTGAGCAGCTTAGTGCTACTGATGGAGGAGTCTTAGATGCATGTCCTAGGCCTTCTTTGTGACCTGAGTCATCTCTGTGGTTCATTCCTGGCCAAAGAAAATGTACAAGAAAGTTTAAGTGGAGTAGCAGAGTGTGTTCTGGGCAGGCCTTTGTTTTCCTTAGAAAGGAATAAGCTCAAGAGAAAAATTTACTGGCCTCATTCTTTTCTCTCTCTTCTTGCCTTAAATGTGAGCACTGTGTGATATCTGGAGCCCTGAGCCACCATGAGGAAACTTACAGGAGGATGAAAAGTCAGTGTGCTCAGGTTGATGAGCCAATACCCGAGACTCTGATAATAATAATTGAGCTGATGGACCAACTCTGAGATCACCTCCCCTTGACTTTCTTGATAAGAATACAACGACTGTCCTTATAATGTGTCATTAATAGGTAGATAATATTTAAAGTTAAAGCTTTCCTAATTAATATAAACATGGTGAGCTGGGAAGAGAGACACAAGGCAGCCTGATTAGTGTAGATGACTATATTGAAGAATCATGGTGTGTTTACAGTGATGGGTGGAGTCAGATAATGAAGGGCCAGTCAGCGATATCGACCAAGATGCACAGAGTCATAGACCTCTCTTTGTCTTATAGACCTTATCACATTTCACCTTTTATTTTTATTTTTCTCTTTTTATTGGTTCTTTTTAGCTACATACAATATTAGGGTTCACTCTGACAAAATCAAAAAAGCATGGATAAAATTTTCTCTAATTCAGTTCCCAGTACTTCCTCTTTCCATCCCTCCTCCCTTTCCCTATTCCCTCCCCTCCACTCTATTGATCTTTCTGCTATTTACTTATAGTTTGTTTTTTTTTTAAATTAGTGTCTTGGGGCTATATATGATGGTGAGATTCGCTGTGGTATATTCATATATGTACATAGGAAAGTTAGGTCAGATTCATTCCAATGTTCTTTTCTTATCCCATCACTCCTCCCTCCCCTGCAATCCTCTTTGCCTGCTCCACTGATCTTTTTTTTCTTCTATTTTTTAATATACTCCTTATCTTGGATTAGCTTCTGTATATCAGAGAGAATATTCAGCCTTTGGTTTTTGGAACTGGCTTATTTTACTTTGTGTGATGCCCTCCAGCATTTACCAGCAACTGCCATAATGTTATTCTTTATGATTGAGTAATACTCCATTGTGTATACACACCACATTTTCTTTCTCCATTTATCTGTCAAAGGGCACCTGGGTTTGTTCCATAGTTTGGCTATTTTGTGAATTGTGCTGATAGAAATGTGGTTGCATCCCTAGAGTATGCTGATTTTAAATCTTTTGCATATATACTGAGAAGGGAGATAGCTGGATCTATAGTAGTTTGTATAAATGTCTTATTTTTTTTTCTACTAGATTTTAAGGGCTGAGAACTTGTACAGAGAAAGTATTCAGTAAGTCTTCATAGCTGATTATTAAATATAGAGCTGGAGGTTTCAAGACAACACTGAGTATGTGATATGTATCAGATATTTTACATAAAAAAAGGCAGCAAACTAAAGCCCTCATCGAGAGTAACGACTGGGGGGAGGTCTCTATTATTATGACAAACAGAAAGTCCCTGGCCTAACTTTATATCTCATGAACACCTAAAACAAAATGGACTGCAAAGAATTAAATTTCTCCTCTACTTTCAACTTAGTATGGTGGCACCTTTGCCTTCCTATAGACATTTGTCTTCTATTTTCAACTTTGAATACCTAATGGTGTCCTTTCTGTTATTCCTCTGAACAAGCCCCCTGTTCTCTTTCATCTCATGTCCACAGTGGGAGGCCAAACCTCTACTGCCCCATCTCCTGCCAGCCTCCTCAGCCCCAACCACCATCCATTCAAATTTCTCTGATATTGTTTTTCCAATAATGTGTACTTTTATTTTAGATTTTAAAATAACACACTTGTAGAAGAGTTGAAAAATTCAATTTTCAAAAAGAAAAGAAAAATTGTCTTTCATCTGATTACCGAGAGATAACTACTATGATATTTTAGTATATTTTCCCCAGACTTTTTCCTATGCATTTCCTTTTTCCTAAACAAAACTTTGCATTCATCTTTTTCACTTCTGATGATAACATGAAACATTTTCTGTGCAACCAAAAATTCTTCAAAAGCATTTAAAAAATAGCTGCCTGATATCCCATCAGCTGGCCGTCCTTTGACGTATTTAACCATGTTTTTATACCATCACTTCTCTTTTGGGATTCCTGATGGCCACGACCAATTGTCTTTCTTATTACGTGGACATTCCAGAGCTTGGGCCCTGGAGGGACTGCCATGCGGCACCTGCTTGGCTCCTCAGCTGGAGT
The DNA here is from genome assembly GCF_048772815.1 of Callospermophilus lateralis. Taxonomy (NCBI): domain Eukaryota; kingdom Metazoa; phylum Chordata; class Mammalia; order Rodentia; family Sciuridae; genus Callospermophilus; species Callospermophilus lateralis. The sequence goes on along the minus strand of NC_135310.1, from coordinate 115,262,531 downwards.
CTCATGTTCAGGGCAATCAGCCAGCTCCCTCCTCCCGTCCATGGCTCCTCTCCTCTGAGTCATCATTTATCTTTTTCCTCCTCCATCTCTGTCAAATCATTATTCTCCTTAAAATTTACCTCCGGTGTCTCTGTGATAATCTCCCACTGTCTCTTCCCTGTGTTCCACACATCTCTGTTTATTTAGTGGACACATTTATGACTCTGACAGTTAGAAGCTGACTGTATTTGTACTTCTACCACATGTAGGTTATGGTCTGACAGCCAGGAAGGGGCCATGGCGAGGGGCTGAGAGCAGGAGGAGCAGAGCTAGCAGATGGGGCCCCTTCTCAGGGCCCTGTCATCCTTGCCGACGTGGTCAGCTCTGGGAGGCGTGAAGCAGCACTATTCTCATGCTCATCAGAGAGCGGTTCATGTGGCCCGGCTCTGATTAACCAGATAGACTCTCAGGCATGTGGAGACCATCTGCATTTCCATCCTAAGTGAAACCATATTTATTTAGGCTGCTGAGTATCTGGAGGATGAAGGAACCATGTGCGTAGGGGAGGCTTACCCCTCTCGGAAAAAAAAAATGATCTCAATTAAACCAAGGGCTGCTTTAGCATGCATTAAGTATAAATGCACTAACTTAAGGGTCCGAGTGAAATGCCCTTACTCTCTGGATCTCATGCTCCTTCACCTTACATGCTATTCTTTGATAGTGAAAAATCCTGGGCATTTCTTTAAAAATAGAATCTAGAATACAAAACTGCCACTTTCCATCTCTTCCGCCTGCTCAGGTCATCGTTGGCAGCCTGCCTGGACACAGCCTAAATGCTAGTGGGCTGAGGTGTCCAGGCCAGGCCAGCCCAGGTGGAATGCACCACTCAGTGGAGCAGGCTCATGTTCACAAGGTCCCCAGGAGCCCACTGGTCACCTCACTGTGGGAAAGCATTACAATGTGTTGAATTCAGTGCAGTCATATCTTTATGACGGATTAAAGGCCGCTCAAGATCTGCCATTTTACTTTTAATTAAGTGTGTGTGTGTGTGTTTGTGTGTGTGTTTGTGTGTGTGTGTGTGTGTGTGTGTGTGTATTGCTAGGGATCCACCCAGGGCCTTGCACATACCAGGCAACTGCTTTGCCACTGAGCTGCAGCCCCAGCCAAGAACTGCTTTTTAAGATTGATCACTTTACCCTTGTTAATATCCAGTAAACTCTGGGTTACTGAAAGCATGGCTGTTTTAGTTTATGGCAAAAGAAGATTCCATGTAAATTAGGTCTTTTTTTTTTCTGTTGGCTACTTGAGTTAGGATGGATGGGAGTTAGCAGCTTGAAGATGTATCTGTAAATTTTAATTGTTGAGGACTTCTTTCCCAAATGTTTATACCATTGCCAGTTGTCAGTGCGTTTCTCATTTCCAGACTAGAGCACGGACATGCTCGCTGCTGCAGTGGGTGGACAGGAACGCCACGTCTGCATGAGTCTTTATGGAGACCTCCCTATTTTCTTATTCCTGGCCATAAAATTATCAAGGGAGGGCAAGGAAGAAGGGCAGATGTCACCATACAGTGTGACGCATTTGGCAACTGGAAACTTGGACAAGTAGCTCTAGTTTCTTTTTTTTATAAATTTGTTCTAATTAGTTTTACATGACAGCAGAATGCATTTTGATTCAAATGGAGCACAACTTTTCATTTCTCTGGCTGTATATGATATAGTTGTACCATTTGTGTAATCATACATGTATCTAGGGTAATGATGTCCATCTCGTTCCATCATCTTTCATACCCTCACAGCTTTCCCCTCTTGCCCTTTGCCCAATCCAAAGTTCCTCCATTCTTCTCATTATAGATTTACCTGCAAATGCCATAATTTTATTCTCTTTTAATGCTTAGTAATACTCCATTGTGTATATACACCACAGTTTCTTCTACTGAAGGGCATCTAGGTTGCTTCCACAGTTTAGTTATTGTACAGTTATAAACATTGAAGTGGCTGTGTCACTATGGTATGCTGATTTTAAGTCCTTTGGGTATAGACTGGGGAGTGGGATAGCTGGGTCAAATGGTGGTTCCATTCCCAGTTTTTTAAGTAATCTCCATACTGCTTTACAGAGTGGTTGCACTGATTTTCAGTCGCACCAGCAATGTAATGGTGTACCTTTGGCTCCACATCCTCGCCAATACTTATTGTTACTTGTATTCTTGATAACTGTCATTCTGACTGGAATGAGAAGAAATCTTACAGTAACTTTGATTTGCATTTCTCTAATTACTAGAAATGTTGAATATTTTTTCATATATTGGTTGATTGATTGTATATCTTCTTCTGAGAAGTGTCTGTTCATGGCCTTGGCCCATTTATTGTTTGGGTTATTTTTTTTGTGTGTGTGTTAAGTTTTTTGAGTTCTTTGTATATCCTGGAAATTAGTGCTCTATGTGCATGTAGTAAAGATGTTCTCCCACTCTCTGAAAGAGAAACTAGGAAAACTAACCCTGTTCACAATAGCCTCAAAAAACAAAACAAAACAAAACAGAACAAAAACCTGGATGTCAATAAGACATTCAGAATAGAAAAAAGCAATCCTTAGCAAGAAGAGTGAAACAGGAGGCATCACAATATCAGGACTTTAACTATACTACAGAGCTGTAATAACAAAAATGGCATGATTTTGGCACCAAAATAGACATGTAGACCAATGGTACAGAATAGAAGACACAGAGACAAACCCACATAAATATAATTATCTCATACTAGATAAAGGTGCCAAAAACATATGTTAGAAAAAAGATAGCTTCTTTAAGAAATGGTGCTGGGAAAACTAGAAATCCACATGCTGCAATGAAACTAAACCCCTATCTCTCACCATGCACAAAACTCAACTCAAAGTGGATCAAGGACCTAGGAATCAAGGACCAGAGACCCTGCGCCTAATAGAAGAAAAAATAAGCCCAAATCTTCATCATGTTGGATTAGGCCCTGATTTCCTTGACCAGGCTCCTAAAGCATAAGAAATAAAACCAAGAGTCAATAAATAGAATGAACTCAAACCAAAAAGCTTCTTCTCATCAAAGGAAACAATCAATAATGTGAAGAGAGAGCCCGCAGAGTGGGAATAACTCTGGTTTCTCAAAAAGGAAAGCAATGATGTCATCACCAAGGCAACCGTGGATAACTGAGGAAGAGTTGCCAAATGAAACTTCTGAATTATCCTCGACTCCTTCTTTCTTTTTATCGTCATTGGTATTTAACTGGCCACAAAGACACTTTGATTTCCTCTCATCTGGATCTCTCCTACCTTGTTCTTAATCCTCCAACACAAGGCCTAAACTACTTTGTATCCCTGACTTCAGTCCAACTATTTATTTAGCAATTGTCTTCTAAAATAAACCTGAAGTTTTTCTCTGATGCTTAAACATTTTCAGAGACCCCCTAGAACTTGCTGTACCAGTCCCAAATCTTAGGTGTTTAACAACTGAATCCCTCGCTCAGCCTCTTCTTGTCACTCCCCAACATAGAGGAACCGTGTGTGCTAGCTACACTCACCCCTTGATGTTCCCTCCACATTTCAGATGGCCATACTTTGGTATGTCTCTTTTTAGCCACATTCTTCCCTATTCCTCAAATGCCTTTCTTCACCTCTTTCTGATTTATTTCCAGAGGCATCTGAAATGTCGTTGTCCCTGAAGCCCACCCTAATTCCTTCAGGCAGAAGGTCCCTCCCTCTGTGAGCTCCTTGACCTCAGGAATTTGCACTCCAGGACCTACACAGAGCCTCATATGTGCTTGGTGTTTATGTCTGGAATATATAAATGTGCAATGTTAACAAAACTGATAAGCAGTTTTGTTTATTTATGGTGTCAATAAGACCAGTTTTCCTCTCTACTTTTATTCCCCATCAAACTCCAGTGCTATCAGTCTTGTTTTTAATAACCATATCTTAGTTAGGAATCAAAGATAAGGGAATTGATATTTCCAAAATAGTGGTGTGAGTAGTTCAGGGGACCACCACCAGTAAAAGAACCATAGCTAACTGACTTAATGGAACAGAAAGCATGACCAAGTTCCAGTCTAAAGGTATTGCTGAAAACAATGGAGATTCTGGTGATAAGCAGTAATGGGAGACTGGTGGCTACATGAGAGCAAGAAACTAAACCAGCCAAAGTTCAACAAAGCTCAAATAGACATTTAACAGAACCAGGGAAAGAAACAGCTAATCAGAACCTTGCTAGGATTAGAATAAGCCTCAAAAACAGTCCTCAAGGACTACTCATGCAAGAAGCTGAATTTAATTGCATCAAACTGTGGAGCAATTTATGCCCAGATACTGTTGAAAATATTTAGGCAGTCACACATCAATTAGGGGTGACACCACTAGAGAGAGAGAGCAGAGAGATCAGGGAAAGAGACAAAGAGAACCCTGCTGAAATCACTGTCATGCCAGGATGACGGTGCACATGCCCAAGGCTGTGCCCGCTGAAGAGCAACATCAGAAGCTGCACATTATAAAGAAATAGATTTCACTGAGATAGTTCAGCCAAGTCACTAAACAAATAAACAAGCAAGTAAGAGCAAGTCTAGAAAGAAGTGGAGTAGAGATCAGTACAAAGTTGCTGCAATATACTCTTTAACTTGTCTAATTGTCAACACAGAATTATGAGAAATGCAAAGAAATGGGAAAGAGTGACCCAAACACAAGAGATAAACAGGCAACAGGAAGGGCCCATGAGAGGACAGAGATATAGAGGAAAAAGACTTCAAAGTAGCTATTATAAATATGTTCAAAGAACCAAGGGAAACCATGTTTAAAGAACTAGAGAAGGTCTGACACAATGCCTCATCAAAAAGAAACTCTTAATAAAGAGAAATTGTTAAAAAGAATGGAAGCTGAAAAGTATAATAACCAAAATAAAAAATTCACTATTGGGCTCCACAGTAGATTTGAACTGACAGAAGAAAGATTTAGCAAACTTGAAGATAGGAAATAAGAGATTATGCAACCTGAGGAACAGAGAAAAACGAAGAAGAAAAAAGTAACAGATCCACAGAGAAATGTGGGAGACCATCAAGCACATCCACATGTGAGTTCTGGGAGGAGAGGAGACAAGATAGAGGAAAAACCGGAAAACATACATAAAGAAATAAGGCTGAAAACAACCTGAGCTTGATGAAAAACAACGATCCATGTATCCAAGAAGCTCAATGAATTCTAAAGAAAAATACAAAGAGATCCACACCAGGCTACATTATAGCTTAAATGTTGAAAACTAAGGACAAAAAAAAAATATTGGAAGCATCAAGAGAAAAATGACTTGTTATGTACAAGGGAACCCATTAAGACCAAGAACTGTATTTTCCAACAAATGTTATGGTAAACAGCATATTTAGTTAAATTCATCAACATTGCTTTTCTTGATTGAAATTGTGGAGTATTTGTAGATAAGTCATATATATATAGAGAGAGAAAATGCATCAAAAAATCCCAAAACATAATAAGAGGTTTTTTTTTTTTTTTTTTTGCTTTTAAGTAGTTTAACTTTGTACATAAGAAAACTATTTATTATTAGGGAATCTAATATTAAAATGATGGTCTATTGGGGGGATTATTTGTATAACATGACTTTCTGGGATACATTGTCCAGATTAAAATCTACTTCATTAAAAAAAAAAAAAAACAATTCAAAAAGAACTGATGTCTCCTTAGAAATGCTGGAGTCCAGAAGGCATTGAGATGGCATATTCAAAGTGCTGAGAAAACACTCACAGCTGTTAACCTCAAATCTTATACCTAGCAAAACTATTTTTTTAAAAAATGTTCTTAGATAAACAAAAATGAAAAGAATTCATTTCTAGCAGATCTGCCTTATAAGAAATGCTAAAAGAATGTCTTCAGGCTGAGTGCAGTGAATCCAAACATTAATTCAAATCCACATGAAAAAACAAAGAGCATCAGTAAAGGTAATTATGTAAGTGATTACAACTGCATATTTCTTTTTTATAAAAACGGATTTAACACAATTATAAAAACAAATGTATGTAATTATAGTGTATATCAACTGATAACAATAGCATGAAGGAGGTGGGTGGGAGCAAAGATGCACTGGAATAAAAAATGAGAGCAGATAGTAATAACAGATAGATAGAAATGAAGAGAATCAGAAATGGTGAATAAGAAATAAAATAAACCATAAGTATATAATTACTTTTAGTTTCTTTAAAAAACATAAAATTCTATAAAGGAATAATTATAACAATGTACTATTGAATTTGTGACATAAAAATGTAATACAAAGGCTGGGAATATTGCTCAGCTGGTATAGTGCTTGCCTTGCCTGCACAAGGCCTTTGGTTTAATTTCCAGCACCACACAGACACACACACACACACACACACACACACACACACACACAAAATAATATATATAAAAAATAGCACAAAAAGGAAAGAGGGAGATACAGTTATATAGGATTAACATTTCTGTGTCTCATTGAAACTAATTAGTATGAATCTAAAGTCTATTTGAATGAAGCTAGGATGTATATTTTAAACACTAAGTAACCACTAAGAAAATAACTCAAAAAATAAAGCATAAGAAATTCATAAGAGGAATTAAAATTCTATGAATAGAAAATTTTCACTTAATGAGAGCATTAAAGGCAGAAGAGAAAATAAAAAAAGACATGATAGAAAACAAAAAATAAAATGGCAGCTATAAATCCAACTATATCAGTAATAACATTAAATGTGAATGGGTTAAAAAACCAATCAAAAGGCAGAGATTGTTAGATGGGCTAAAAAAATAAGAACCAACAACATTCTATAGGAGATACTTTATAGTCAAAGATACAAACTTATTGAAGTAAAAGGATGAAAAAGTTTTTATCATGAAAACAGTAACCATGAGAAAGATAAAAAGATTATATTAGGATGAAATAGAATTTCAAGTAAAAATTGTAACAAGAGGTAAAGAGGGACATTTTATAGTAATAAAAGGGTTGATCTACCAGGAAGATAAAACAACTGCAAATAAAAAAAAATAATAGAGTTCCAAGAAAGATGAAGAAAACTGACAGGATTGAGAAGAGAAATAGACAATTCAACAATAATCAAGGATTTCAATATTTCACATTAAACAATGGATACCACAACCAGGGAGAAGCTCAATAGGAAATAGAGGACATGAACAACACTATGAACTAACGACACCTGTTAAACATCTATAGAATAACCAGAAACAGCAGAATATCCATTTTTCTTGAATGCACATAAAATGTTCTACAGGATACACTATATGTTAGACTATAAAATGAGACCAAATACATTAAAATGATTAAATCATGCGAAACATGGTCTCTGATCACAGACTAGTTTTAGGAAAGCCTGAAGTGGATCAGAGAGCAGAGCATAGGGCAGGTGCATGAGCGTGACACAGGCACGGTGAGGAGCAGACGGGGAGACAGAAGAGGGAACACAGGATCTGAGTTCACAGCTCAGAGGTCTAGGACTAACTCTATGTGGACGAGGGACCACTGTTGCTATAGCAGCTTACAGTCTGGCAGTGACTGGCGAAGCAATCCCAAATGCTTGCCAGGTGATGCCTGCCTGTGACCCAGGAGATCCCAGACTCCTCTGCACTTGGCCTCACCACAGCAGAACTCAATGGTGTAACCTAATGAGCAGTCTCAGAGCATGCCAGGATGGAGTGTTGGGGATGACTGTCCCAGACATTATCTTCAGATGATGCCTGTGAATCCCAGGACTGTGAGCAGGCGGGAGCCCCCCTCCTGCTCCCCAGGTGATATGGAGGCTGTTGAAACTCACAGGGCCAGGTCGAGAAGGCAAGATATTTTAGGGCAGAAAAGAGGAACAACATGTTATTTCTCCCCTGGGTAACCATCTCCTAACATCTCCTGACTTACACTGTTCCCTGTAAGTCAGACATTTGAAGAGAGAATTAACTCCACTGGGCCTGGAAAGGAGCACCGCGCAGAACTTGCTTCATGACACACGAGCAAGTGTGAAAGTGAATGTGCAAGGTGCTTCCAAGGGAGTAGCAGCCGCTCGTGGCTCATATTCCTTTATTCACCACCCCTTCCAACATGGGCTCCCTTACGATCACGTTGCTTTAAGATGATCAGATTTTTCCTTTAATGGAACACCACAGAGCCCTTTTCCCCCTTGACCTTTCATTCATGTTGGACAATAAAACTTAGCATGGAGCTGTGACTTGATATTACAGGGCTGGGGATGCCAAAGCCAAGGCCTAGAGTTTGCCAGAAGTTTGCAGTCCTTGGTGGAGCAGAATTTTAGGATGCAATCTGGAAGTGTTTTAAATGCCAAAAGAAATGTGACACCTCCGTGTTTTGTTTTCATTTCCGTTTCTCCTGTTCCTCTTTTCCCCTGCTATCTTTTATAGTCTCCACGTTTCCTCCTGGGGGCTGTCTCTCCAGCACGCGGACCCACCTCTTCTCAGGACATGTTCTGCTGTACGCAGTGGAGCTGCATCTGCTGCCCACCTATATTTACTCCTGGACTTCCTGACTTTTCTCTCCATTATGCCTCTGTGGCCCACTCCCAGGCTTCTCACTCTCTTCTTGTCTGGCCACGAGATTGAGTGAGCCCCATACTCTGCCCCCCTGGACCCACCATACTCTTTTTTGGGCAGGGACACAGCTCACAGAGTCAGGGTGGCACACTCCATGTCTTGGGTTTTGCCTGTCTGTGGTCATTTCATAGATCTTCCATTCCGGAAGCCCACATGTGATCAGAACATGTGTGCCCATGATGGCTGCAGGTCATCCAAAGGGACTTGACCTTCCCTGCCATCAGGAGGGAGTAAGAGGGTAGCAAACATCCTCTCTTGGCATATCTGGAAACCAGCTCATCCTGAAAAGGTGTAAACAGCTCAAGTCTCGTATTTTTCCAAATGGAACTACTCCAGCTCTAGGGAAAGGGAGCTCTCTGATGTATATGAACCTTGGTCTTAACAGAGCTACTTGCTGAGCATCTAAGTTGAGGGGATGTGTGAATGGCTTTTTCAGAATAGGAACAGAAATTTAGGAAGCCAGAACAAATGGAGTAAATTATAGGTCCCTCTACTTCTTCCATCTTTAAATGAAGCCTCTGGAATTCCACTGTGGCCTGAAGGTGGGGAATCCTAACCTGGCAACACCTGGAGTCTACATCGGAGAGCACTGTGTCCTCCTGCAAGAAGCAGCTGAAAATCCCTCCCGGAGTCCACCCCTAGTCCTCTGCTAGCTTGCCTCTCCTTCCTTCCCAAGCAGACTCCTCGCCAGAGCTGCTCCTGGCTCCACCTCCTCAGCTGCCCTTCACGTCTCGGTCCACTGTGACCTGGGTTTGCTCCTCAGCACCTTCCTGAAACCCCTCTTCCAAGGATGCCCACTGTCTGTATTGTTATTATTTTATTTATTGGTTCTTTTTAGTTATACATGATGGCAGAATTCATTTTGATATAATTATACAAGCATGGATAACAAGTATCGTATTCTAGTTAGAGACCTTTCTGATGGCTGTAGATGGTGATGGAATTCACTCTGTTGTTTCCATGTATGTACAATCACCTTAATGCCAAAAACCTCCAGATACAGAAAAACCAGCAAAACACTACTTTTCTACCTAGACTAGTCTAGACTGCAGAATTGTAAAATGCCCAGTACGTGATTAGCAAATATACCAGCATCTGTGTGGTGAAACCTCGTAAGAGCACCAAGAGCCACATCGTCCCCCTACACAGACACAGCCTCCCATTTAATGGGCCATCCAGGCAGATAAGCTCTGTGTTTATCCCATGGCTCTGAGTCCTCCAGATCCTCACTGCTCACCCATGAATACGGAGTGAAGGGCCCCATGTCATCAGCAAGAGTCTAAATGTGGTATAATGTTATGCTCTCCTTACTTTGAAAGAGTGGTAGGCAATAGATTTTTAGAATGATGCTTATCAAAATTGGTTCAAATGGAAAAAGAAAGAGATAGGCTTTGTTTTTTTTTTTCTTTTTGTAAATTTCCCTTATCTGAAAAACTTCATTCCCCAGTACAGGATGAATGACTCTTCTTGATGATGTACAGGTCAAAATGAAATAGAAATCAGGGTTAGAACACTAGCTACATTTATTTCTAACTTGACTTCTACCTTTATTTTTCCCTCTGTTGAGGAGCTTCACAGATTAATTTGATAACCTGAGCATGGCAGAAAACTCAGGGCATATCTTTTTCAATGAATAATTTTCTTTGTGGAAAATTCATTTGAGTTTTGATCCAGGACCATGATTCTGACCATGACAATATCACCCATTTCTATTCTTTATTTGATTTCTGGAAAATCCAATCCTTGGAAATAAAGAATAGATGCGTACTTCCTTAGGGGCTTCATATTATTTCTATGTGACCTGTAGAAAAGCTATTATCTGAAAATAGGTAACAAACGGGAGAGGATCTTTGACAAGGCAATGTTTAAAAAGAAAGTTATTTTTAAGAGTTTGGAATATTTAAAAATCTTTGGTTCTGTGTAAGCTGTAATGTGTGAATAAATGCTAAGTAGGGAAAAGTAATAAAGATATCTGTTTTGGGGTTATTTATTCTCAAAATAAAATGTCCTTAGTGAAGAGGTCTTTTTAATTATGGGTATCTAGTAACTAAGGTAACTGGCACACACTAGGTCCTCAATAAATCTTCTTTCTTGACTTACATACAGGGAGGGAATCTTACAAACCTTGACTTTCATGTCAGAAAGTTAGACTCTCGAATATTTCTATGGGGGTAATAACAGATCACAAAACCTTAATAAATGGGCTGAACAGTCACCTTCTCCTGTGAAGGAGCTCAGATCTTAAGGGTCTTTACTTCTTTCAGAGTTTTTATTTGGTCTCTGGTCTTTATTTGGTCTCATGGGTGCATGGTATGCTAAATGCTCTGTAAGAATTGGGTGTGTATTTAGCCATTTGTAAAGTGTGGCATAACAAGCTCCCCTCTGGGTAGGTAGGGCAAGCCTTACCGAGTGGCTCCAACTCTCACCTGAAGCAGGACCACCTAGCAGTGGGCCCATTGCCTTTGGGCACAATCAGCAGGATGGTCATCAGATTTCAGTTGCTCCCTTATCCCTGTGTATGGACCCAGGACAACTGCTATGACATCAGAGTATCATGTGAACAATTTTATGATAGTTTTCCATTACTGAAGGTGAGGACAATGCCCCTTCTCTTGAACTCAGTACTGATATTCCTTCATTTAAACTAATTTTGCAAGGAGTTAAAAAAAATGCTGGAAAGAGCTCCAGGTTTGGGTTCAGAAAGCCCAGGTTAAAGTGCTGTTTCCTCCTTATGAAAAGTGTGACCTTGAACAAGTCACTTTATCTCTTACAGCCTAATTACTCCTTGTCTACAAAATGAATGAGTGGTAGAGATTTTGTGATTTGTAAAGTGTTAGGGCATTACAAATCCCAAAATACCACATACAATTCTTAGAGTGTTTAGCCCTACCATGGACCCACAGTTCCTCTGAAAGAAATAGAGAAGAATCTTAAGACCCTAGCCCCTTCACAGGAGAAGGTGACTGTTCTCTACCTCACAAGGGTGTTCTGGGGAAGAAAGTGACACAATAAACATACACATGTTAAAAGGCACTTGGGAGGGGTTTGGGAGAGATACAGAAATAATGAAGTCAGCTGCTAAAGTTAAGGAGATTAAATCGACCATTAATCGTTGAACATATGTTAAAGTTGGTTCTTCTTGACTCGCTATTTCAAAATACATATATGTATACAAGTACCAAAAATAACAACAGAGAGGAAAAGAATCAGTGATGGGAATTTGCAAGTATCCTAGTTGGAAGTATTCTTATTTTAACCAGCTGATTCCCATCAGCAGGACTATTTGAAATATCAAGTAGAGCCCCTCCTCGATATTTTCCCCAGTCCCTGTTAAGACTGTTTTTAGTCACAGATGATCTGAAATCAGGATTCTGACCTGAAATGTCAGGTTCTGCCTTCTCCTTCTTCTTTTCCTGACCCCTTTCTGCTTCCTGGGTCCTTAGTGTGAGCTCTTGCTCCTGACCCAGTTCTGGCCTTGAAGTGATTTTTACATCCTGAGCTGGGCTCAGCTTTAGAGCCTTGTGACTATGGAGGCAGCCCTTATTCTCTAAGGAGGAAGGGAGGCCTGGTGAGCTGGTAAAAGGGTTTCTTCTTCTTTTGAGGTGGGCTTTCCTCTTGGGGCCTCAGTTCAGCATGAGCATAGCTGTTAGGGAAGTCACTTCAGATAACCACGCACCATGGAAAATTCTGCTGTGGTCTTGCCAACAATAGCCATCCTCCTCTTCCCTTCTAGCAATGGCTTCCCTCTGACCAGAGATGGCAGAAAACCAACAGTTGCCGAGTGTGCTCCTGGGGAGTGGAATCCCATAGAGTTCAGAAAACTAGCAACTGGATGGTCAAGCAGGCCTTTTTCGCAGCTTATGGTATTGTGGTGTGGGAACACACAAAAACAACAGAGAAGCTACAAAACTCAGGCTTAAAACTCCAACCAGCGACAATCCACCCCGCTAGAAGGAACTGGGTTCTGAGAGTACTCTGAAAAGAGATCAGGCCAGGAGGGCCCAAGGAACCCACTTGCTGGTGTTTTTGTTTGTCTCTCCTCCTGATCTATTAGTTATGAGAACAACCTAATCATACCAGCTCCAAACCACTCTTTAGATGAGCAAGAACTGGTGGGAAAGAGTGTGGGGTTCTCTTCCCCAGGTCTTCATTTTTCTAAGGATGAACAATGTGTTTCATGTAAGATTCTCCACTTTTTTTTTTTTTTTTTTTTTAGGTTAAGGCAAATAATTTATTCATGCTTAGAACCTCATGTAAACTTTGAACATAGACATGTTGATTTTATAACTGTGCTGTGAGTGTATCATTTTTTATGCTTCTTGAAGGAAGGATCATATCTAATTTAAGATTTATAACTCCAATAGCATGAGCATTTATTCAATCATTTATGCACTTATTCCTACAAACATTTACTGGATTTACAAATCTTGATTGAGAATCTACTTTGTAGCAAGGCACTTGGGAAGGCTTTGGGAGGGATACAGAAATAATGAAGTCAGCTGCTGAAGTTAAGGAGATTAAAATTCACTGAGCCCATAAACATGTGAAAAAATGTTCGACTTCACTTATAATAAGAGAAAAACAAATTAGAGCTGTACAGAAATTTCACCTAATAGACTGGAAAAACCAGCAAAGTGATAACCCAATGTGTCGGCAAAGCTCAGGGGAAGCAGGCAATCCCAGCTACTGCTGATGGGAATGTGAATGAGCCCAGAAAAATCCCCAAAGAGGTAATTCAGAAATTGCTATTAAGATTATAAATGCGTGTAAACTTTGTACAGGGAGTCTGTTTGCAGAAATTTATCCTGTGGTTATACATGAACACATCCAAAATGATATAAAGACAAGGTTTTTTTTTTTTTTTGCACTATCTACAATAGCAAAAGATAGTTAAAAACACATCCCTTGATAAGAAGCTGGTTCTCCAAATAATAGGATACTTTGTAACTGACAAAAGAACCGCAACAACAATAAATGTGGAAATAAATCTAAAGATCTGTTTTTGAATGAGAAAACCAAAATGCAGGGAATCTTTGTATAGTATTTATTTATTTTTGTAAGAAAGGTGGAAATTAGAATAAACATTACTATTGGCTTGGGTCTGTCTGAAGCAGCTCTGAACAGATACACAGGAAATATGAAAATGTTCAGTCATGGCAGTGGTGGTGGGGACATAGTTGCAGCAGGGCCTGGGACAGTTAATAACAGGGCAACAGCAGAACCCTTCACTGTATACCTTTTATGTTCTGGTTTAAGAGCCATGTAGATGTATTACTTTTTCAAAATATAAATAAATAGGTTTTAAAAAATTTGTAGGAAAGATACACACATGCCGGTCATGTAGGATACACATTGCTGCCTTATTTTCTAATTAAATGTAAAACTCCTGGAGGGATGAACTGCATGAAAGTCTTTTGAGGTAATCTCTCAGATAGTTTGTCCTTCTCCAATTTCTCCTATAACCCTTGCCAGATTAATCTTCCCAAATACCCCTTTAGACAGACAGCCAGAAATGGTTCCTTATGGTCTCCGCAGGGCTCTCCACAAACTCACCCCACCCAACTAATGCAATTTAGTGTCCACCACTGAGGTCCCCAGCAGGCATCCTTTGCTTATTGCTGAACACCACATCCCAAAGCCTCTGTCTCTGGGGATGGCTTCTGCTCTCCCCTCTGTGCATCCTGAGCCTTTATTCCAAGGCCATGCCCTACTTTAGGGGAACCCATACTGACCTACTCTTCATGTGACCTCCAAGACGGTTACTCCAGAACTCCATACTGAATCTGATTCTGCAGTGAGACGGCTATAGCCCCTTAGAGATTGTGGCTCCTTAAAGAAGCACATATGTGTGCACACTTCTGAACACGGACACCTGCTACAGGGTCTGTGACAGGTGGCAGTATGAATCACTCGTTTCTTCGACTTTCTGGGTCTTATTAAGAGGTTGTCTGTGTTGTACCTGTAATGAACAGCTAGACTCCAATTGATCCCCCACTTAGAGTTTTGAATGGAGTTTTAGGGACACTGAACCAAATTCGCAGATTCCTGTTAACAATTAATTGCATAACAGGCACCTTACCTTGAGACTAAACTGGAATTCAAACATTACTAGTTATGTCTTGAGGTGCACTGGAAGGTCCTTTGGAGTGCTCACTTGCATTTGGGTTCCGGACATCATTACCAACAGACGAGGAAAGAGCTGGGAGAAAATATGAGGTCTCCAAGAGAGAAGAGGGTACACTATGTCCCCAGTCCCTTAGAGCCCCTAACTGAGCAGTAGGGAGCACGAGAGTCCATGCTGTCGTAAAGGACTCATTTCTACAAGGAATGACAGGAATTACAAAGTCTGACCCAGAGGTTGTGGGAAAGCCAGCTTCTTATGCCAGCATGGGACATTGCATGGCTCTGGGACAATGAGAAGTGGGGACGTGTAAGGTGACTTTGAATTTTTTTGAGGTTTGCAGTTTTGAGGAGCACTAGATGCCATATCCCTGAGTGGGGTAGCATGGAGAGAACAGGACATCAGGGTAGGGTCACTATGGAATTCCAAGAAAGATCAGTTCTTGAGAAATGTAAGATACCCCTAGGGGACTGCAGAATCCCTGGGAGGATAAGGGGTTCTGCAAGAGGCTGAGGATGGAACTAGGTGGGCAGTGGCACAAGCCAGAGAAAGGTGGGTTATTTCTGTTGGAGTAATCTCATCCACTCCCCAAGTCGACAATGTCTTGAGAAATTCAACCTACATCTGGCATTCGTTCACTAGGTCCTCATGCAGTGTTGGGCCCATGATGTCACTGACAATGAACACACAGTTTGAGTGACAGAACTGTAGAACTGGTATTAGGAATGGCCAGGAGGTTTCATCCTGAGGGCTCATTCCTTTCCCTCAATTGATATGGCTGCTTGAAGTCGTGTTGGGAAAGATTTTGAAGCCCAGACTAGCTCACTGGAGAGAGTAGCATAATCCATTACAGATGCCTGCTTGGGCCCAGAGTGGGAGGGCAAACCCTGTGGGCTTATCATTCTTGCTTATATATTACAGACAGGAAAACTGAGCCCCAGGGAAGGACAGTGGCTTGCTGAAGTCTCCTTGCCAGAGACTTAGACCTAGAACCAGAATCTAAGCCCCTTCTTTCTCTATCTGGGTCTCTTCATTCCATTGTCAGGTTTTGTTTTTACAGATTAACGGAAAAGTAAGGAAAATAAAAATAACACATCAAAGCAAACCTTGATTTCAGTCAAGAGTTTTAATCTTTTATTCCTAACTCCCTTTTGCAAAAGAGATTGAACTTTTCATAAAATAGTAAATAGATATGAGATATTTTCCTCCTTTCTGGCTTCCTACCTGTCCTTTTTCAGGGGGAACTAGCCAATATAGGCAGTGTGAAGAAGAAGTGAGAAGAAAGAGACCTGGGAGTGTACAAACTGGGCACATAATCCAGCATCACAGATGCCTGACAACCTTCCTGTGTGCACCAAGGTCGGTCTCTGCAATTTCACTGAAGATCTTTCCTCCCACTCTGGCATGAACAACCCCCACCCAGCTCCACCTTTGATTTCTGCATCTGGGTTATGAGGAAATCATGATTTTTAAAGATTTCCCACCTGACACATCATATTGTGAGTCATCGTGCTGGGGCGTACCTTTGTCTGACATGCCAAGTTTTCCTCTGCTAGCATTTTAAAAGGCAGCCTATCCCTCACAATAACAATTTGAAATCCATTAGATGTAGAGCAGATTTTAGACGACTGCGTTTCAGGCATCTGAAAGACATCTAAAGTTTGACCCTAACAGCGAGGGCACGGGCACTTAAATGTTTGCTGCTCTTCCAGGACTTTATCCAGGATTCAGAGGTGAGACTCCAGGCCTGTTACTGTAATATCCAGGATATTAGCCCTTGGAGGAAAGGGAAGTGGAAAAAATCCTACCAGCGTTGCAGGATCAGCAAATGAAATGCGACAGGCTCTGATGGAGGATGAGGTCTCTAAACGTGACATTTTTTGGTGACTGGTTGCTCTATTCATTTCGGAAACATTTATTGAATTCTGACTGAGGGCCAGGAACCAGGGATTACAAAAATGAACCAGCCACATCCCATGTTCTTCAATTCACAGAGAGCGGAGGAGGCCAGACACACATGTGAACAGGTGATTTCAATGCAATGTGACCGATGATAATGAAGATGAAGGATAAGCAGTGGTGGGGGAACACTTCCAGAAATGACTGAAAGGGACTTAACGGCGGCTACCATTCATTTTGCACTTAATATAGGCTGCCCTACGTGTGCACTTAGGCACGTCTAGCTCGTCTCCCTGTTTCGTTGTCGGAAGCATATTGTCAACTTCTTTTCTTTGCAGGGCTCACTCTATAGCATCTCCCACCCATCTCTATAGCAGGTGCTTAATAAATAATTACACCCGAAAATTTTTATTGAGCAGGAGGGATGTGGTGTGGGACTAAAAGCAGAGGAGGGTTACGTGACGAATAAACTCATTTCCACATTCAGGGGAACTGTAAGGCAGCAGAGGAAAGGCTGCATCACAGTCTCCTTGAATGTGGAAGTGAATTTGATAAAATGTCACAAAAGCAACACAAACCAAAGTGTCATAATAATGCAGGGCCAGGAATGAGCGATTCTGTTTGGATGGATAAGGAAGGTGGCGAGGTGGAGGGAAGAGCACGAGGCAGCTGGAGGACTACTGCAGGCAATGGTGGGAGATGGAGCCGCAGGCAAAGCTGGAAACATAGACAGGCCAAGAGACAGGAACTTGAACTCTACTGCCTACGTAAAGATTGCTGATTGAAATGCCAATCAAAATCCCAACGGCATTTCTTGTAGAAATAGAGAAAGCAATCATGAAATTCATTTGGAAAAATAAAAGACCCAGAATAGCAAAAACAATGCTAAGCAGGAAGTGTGAATCAGGCGGTATAGTGATACCAGACTTCAAACTATACTACAGAGCAATAGTAACAAAAACAGCACGGTACTGGTACCAAAACAGGCGGGTGGACCAATGGTACAGAATAGAGGACACAGAAACCAATCCACAAAACTACAACTATCTTATATTTGATAAAGGGGCTAAAAGCATGCAATGTAGGAAGGATAGCATCTTCAACAAATGGTGCTGGGAAAACTGGAAATCCATATGCAACAAAATGAAACTGAATCCCTTTCTCTCGCCATGCACAAAAGTTAACTCAAAGTGGATCAAGGAACTTGATATCAAATCAGAGACACGGCGTCTGATAGAAGAAAAAGTTGGCTACGATCTACATACTGTGGGGTCGGGCTACAAATTCCTCAATAGGACACCCATAGCACAAGAGTTAATAACTAGAATCAACAAATGGGACTTACTCAAACTAAAAAGTTTTTTCTTAGCAAAAGAAACAATAAGAGAGGTAAATAGGGAGCCTACATCCTGGGAACAAATCTTTACTCCTCACACTTCAGACAGAGCCCTAATATCCAGAATATACAAAGAACTAAAAAAATTAGACAATAAGATAACAAATAACCCAATCAACAAATGGGCCAAGGACCTGAACAGACATTTCTCAGAGGAGGACATACAATCAATCAACAAGTACATGAAAAAATGCTCACCATCTCTAGCAGTCAGAGAAATGCAAATCAAAACCACCCTAAGATACCATCTTACTCCAGTCAGATTGGCAGCCATTAGGAAGTCAAACAACAACAAGTGCTGGCGAGGATGTGGGGAAAAGGGTTCACTTGTACATTGCTGGTGGGACTGCAAATTGGTGCGGCCAATTTGGAAAGCAGTATGGAGATTTCTTGGAAAGCTGGGAATGGAACCACCATTTGACCCAGTTATTCCCCTTCTTGGTCTATTCCCTAAAGACCTAAAAAGAGCATACTACAGGGACACTGCTACATCGATGTTCATAGCAGCACAATTCACAATAGCAAGACTGTGGAACCAACCTAGATGTCCTTCAATAGATGAATGGATAAAAAAATGTGGCATTTATACACAATGGAGTATTACTCTGCATTAAAAAATGACAAAATCATAGAATTTTCAGGGAAATGGATGGCATTAGAGCAGATTATGCTAAGTGAAGCTAGCCAATCCCTTAAAAACAAATGCCAAATGTCTTCTTTGATATAAGGAGAGTAACTAAGAACAGAGTAGGGACGAAGAGCATGAGAAGAAGATTAACATTAAACAGGGATGAGAGGTAGGAGGGAAAGGGAGAGAGAAGGGAAATTGCATGGAAATGGAAGGAGACCCTCAGGGGTATACAAAATTACATACAAAGTGAGGGGAAAGGGAAAAAAATATAAGGGGGAGAAATGAATTACAGTAGAGGGGGTAGAGAGAGAGGAGGGGAGGGGAGGGGGAGAGGAGGGATAGTAGAGGATAGGAAAGGCAGCAGAATACAACAGACACTAATATGGCAATATGTAAATCAATGGATGTGAAACTGATGTGATTCTGCAATCTGTATACGGGGTAAAAATGGGAGTTCATATCCCACTTGAATCAAAGTGTGAAATATGATATATCAAGAACTATGTAATGTTTTGAACAACCAACAATAAAAATTAATAAAAAAAAGTCATAAAAAAATAAAAATAAAAATAAATAAATAAATTTTTAAAAAAAGAAATTACTGGCAACAGTAATACATTTAATTTTGAAGATGAGAAAAGAGTGAAAAGGGACTTTTATACAGTCAGTTGTTTGGCTAAGGATGGCGGCCTATCAGTGATTCATAACGTTGAAATAATAGGATCCCAACTTCAAGCTTGGCCTCAACCACTTAGGGAGACCTTCTGCAACTTAGTGAGACACTTTCTTAAAAATAAAAGAATATACTCAATGGTAAAAAAAAAAAAAAAGATTGCTGATTGATTGACGGGAAAGATTGATTTCAGGAGTCCCAGATGTGTGTGAATCTGGCCATATGACTGGAGTTAAGCCATCACAGAGCCACCTGGACTGTAAACCTTGGGCTATTTTCCCTCTGCCTGGCTATTCCCCCTGGGTAGGGATAGGCCTGTGTATGTGAAGGCAACTCAACTTTCTATACAGACTACTGGGCCGTTGAGTCCTTAGATGGCCTGCATCTGTGACTTCCACCAGCTCTGTCCCTTTCCAACCTGGGATTTGCTTCCTCAGGGATGCCACTTTTGGCGACTGCCACAGCGAGACCTCTGGGCCTCTGGTCTCTGCTCCAGCCACTCCCCAGGGCTCTTCCCCAGCTTCCCTTTCCTGAGCACTTCACTGTCACTCCCTCAGGGTTTCACCTGTGGCCTGAGGACTTCTCCATTTTACAGGTGAGGTGAGGGACTCGCCCACTGTCACGCTGCCAATGAGGATGGTCAGCTGCAGAGGCGCTTCCAGGGACGGCCACAGGGCTACCTTCGGGGGTGACGTTAGCATGACCTACATAATGGAGGAGGTTAACTACCCACAGAGCCACTTCATGGACAGGATGTCTCACCAAATTAAGAAAGAAAGGAAAGCTCCAGAAATTTAATCAAGTATGATGAATGTGAAAAGGTACACATCTCCTTAAACAAAATTGTCCCTGATCCTTTATCCCAAATCATCCCTCCCATCCCTGCCACTCTATCTCCCACTGGGCTTTAATTTCTTCATGGCACGTATGGTGTATTCCCTGCCTTGATTGTTAATGGTCTCACTCATTTGGATATGAGTTCCTAGAAGGCTGAGGCACTAGGTCTTCAGCTAACTCTCATCCTCAACACTTAGAAGAGGGCTTGACACATAGAAGACAATGAATTGAATAAAGTCTACAGTTCACACGTCTGTGATGCCAGCTACTTGGGAGGCTGAGGCAGGAGGATGGCAAGTTGGAGACCAGCCTGGGCAACTTAGCCAGATCCTATCTCTAAATGAAAAGCAAAGGGTTGGGATAGAGTTCAATGGTAGAGAGCTTGCCTAGCTTGAGCAAGGTTCTGGATTCAATCCACAGCAGCATAACAAACCAAAAAACAAACAAAAAGCCCACACAACCAAACAAGACCTACTACAGTTCAGTGGTTCCTAGGTGAAGAGCTTGACAGAGCACCGTTGGGTCTTCCTCTTGCCCCTCCCAGACTCTGATCCCCAACCTGATCACTGACAATCAGTGTGCAGAGAGCCACTGACACAGTGGAGTGCCTGGTCCTCTCAGCTGTGTTGGAGCAGAACAAAGGGCCAAGCCACTGATCTAGCCTGATCACAGATAGCAATACATTTTTTTTTGAATGAAAGGGCCAACACAAGAAGCAATGATAAAAGAAAGTTGACAGTTCCATAGCTCTAACTCCAGGCCTGGTCAAGGTGTAGGTGCTTTATAATCCTCAAGTCTTTGAATCCTCACAAGAATTCTATGAGAAGAATGTATATATTATTCCCATTCTGGAAGAAACCGGGACACAGAGCCATTAAGTGACTTGCCCAAGATTACACAGCTGGATGTGGAATTTGAATCTGGACAGCAGGCTCCACAGTCCATGCCAGTTGATCAAGAATAATGCCTGCAGCAGATTGCTAAGGCCTAGGAGTAACCTGACTGTCTTCCAAAGACCTGGTTCCCAGGGTGGCATGCTGAAAAGTCTTATAGCAGTGACCCCTTAGGTCACTGGGGGCATGTCCCAGAAGGGACTGTGGGACTCTGCTCACTCCCTCTCTCTCTCTCCTTCCTGGCTTGAGATGTGAATACTCATTGCTACACACATGCCTGCCATGATGCACCACCACTTTTACCAGAACTGAACCGATGGAGGCACCCTGCCTTGAACCTCCAAAATTGTGAGCTAAATCAATATTTCTCTTCACGAGTATTTCATTGTAGTAAAGTGAAACTGGCTAATACACAGATGAAAGATGACTATGAATACTTTGACACTTATGTTCCAGCCCTTGAACCCTAGTTGGCCTAAGATGGATTTGTCCAACAAGGTATGATGGAAGGAACCCTATACCAGTTCTGGGCCGAACTCCTCAGAAGGCTAGCAATTTTTTTCTTTTGGGAGTCTTGAACCTCCATGTAAGTGGTCTCACTGCCTGCTGGAGAGGCCAGTACAGGAGGCACTGCGACTTCATGGACAGACAGACCAGAAGAGCCCACCTTTCCACTTGCCCTTCTAAGGGTACCAAGGATGTAGAGGAGCCATGTTGGACCCTCTGCCCTGCCCAGCTGACAACCACCAGACAACTGGATTAGGCATTATCTAGAGCAGAATAATAATCCAGCCAACCCTTGTCTAAATTCCTGATTCACACACTCATGAGCTATTATAAGATACTGTTGCTTTACACCCCTGAATTTTGGGATAGTTTGTTATGCAGTTATATTGTTAGCTGGAGAAGCGTTCTTCAAACTTTTTGATTGGGATGTATAGAAAGAAATGCATTTTTTCCAGAAAACACACATAGCTACATACTAGGGGAAACCTGGAAGTTAGTCTTTAGCCCCAGTCCTTGCAAGTCCAGGGGGTTAAATACCTAACTCAGCATCATTTATGGAATTTCTGAACTTGTGAGTGATTGTGAGAATGTGAATGCAAAGGCTGTATAAACTCATCAATATCAATCATAAAACAAGGAATATCATTTGGATTTATTGTTAATATCTGAATATTCATTTTGAAGTATAGATAAAACATTTTAGAAGTAACCAGAGTGAAAAATACCATTATGTGATCTATATCTGTATTTATTATTAGTGAATTGAATTATAGGTGCTCATTTATTACTGTAAGACTTAAATAGAGCAATGATAATTGTGATGCTATATACAAAACAATTAAAAAATTTTGAAATTTAGTATAAACGACAGAGTATGTGAAATTACTGTAAGAGTAACATTGTATCTTTCCTGAGTCAACAGATTTTTACAAGCTTAAAAATAGCAATAAGTGAATAGAAATTTGATTATACTATAATTCTTTTTATTTAAGAACTGAATTTTGTTTAGTAACAATTTAAATTGAAGCTATAAGTCTGACAAAAAATAAAGATCTCTCTAAAACTGTTCAAGTCTTATAAGAATGGATTAAAAGCAGAATGTCAATTTTGCCACCTTAGAATTTCTGGAGAAGGAAAAATTCCTAAGTCCAGGTCCACACTAGATCATTGTCGTGGACACTAAAGTGTCACCTCCATCCCCCTTCAGGACAAGGACTTAGTTTCCAGTTGCTGGGAGTATTACTGGCCATAGTGGCAGAGGCGAGCCCTCTATTAAATCGACCTCTTGTGAAGAGTGCCACTTCTCTCAAGATCAGGCTCCCTCCTAAAGGGCAGCGGCACCTGAAGAGTGGCCAATAAACCCAGCGTGAGCCAGCCCTGGAGGGCCACCTGTTAGCTTCTGAGCTCCCGGAGGGGCTGATGAGGCCTTTGTTGACAACTTCTCAGCCCAACTCTTTTGCCCAGTCCTGCTTCTCCCTCTAGCCCTGGTGTGAATGCCAAGAGCGTTCCCTACGTAATCACCTTTGATCCAGACAAGGTAAGGAACATAAAAAGTATTAAGAAGAAAATGTTAGAGAAAGGAGAAACCCAGAAAGCACCTCTATCCACCACTCACTCGGGTGAGTGACTATTTAGTTTTGCAAATGGGCAGTAAGTGACGGCAGAAACAATACCACAACTCCAAGTCTGAAATGTGATGTTTCTGCCATATAATGTAAAGCTTCTAAAAATCAGAGCACTGATTTTTTAAAAAAATATTTACTTATTTTTTTAGTTGTAGTTGGACACACTTCCTTTATTTTATTTATTTTTATGTGGTGCTGAGGATCAAACCCAGGGCTTTGCATGTGCTAGGTGAGCGCTCTACCGCTGAGCCACAATTCCAGCCCAAGAGCACCAATTTTTAATAACAACATTATAATACCAAGTTTTCATAAAATCTTAGATTTATTCCTAGATTCTGGAACATCACTTCATCATGGGCTCCAGCTGGATACTAATCCTTAAACTTGGCCATTTGGCATTAGGCTAAGGTGTCTCCAGAGGTTCTATGACTGTACACTTGCATTTATATGCATCTACCTATATATCCATCCGTCCATCTAAAACGAAATCTCACAAAAGAGCACTTGCCCTTATTTCTCCGTAATGCATGCCAATGGTTTCTATTCTGTTTGATTAAAAAATTGCCCATTATGACCTACTATTTTCTTGATCAACCAATGAATCAATACTTGCGGTTTGAGAAAGGATATGCTCTGAGGATGGGCAGCATTCTTCAGTGGAGGTAAAAAATCAGCCAACCTGGCACTGAGTCATTGGGCAGGCAGAATGGGGAGAGACACATCCCACCGTCCCAGTGTCCTGACGCTAGGGTTAAGTTCTCCGTCAGGTGGCCTTGCTCTCATCCAGAGTCAATAACCAACTCCCAGAGCCTTCCCTGTAGTTTCTGCACACGTACTCCCTCTGCCTGGGACTTGCTCCTTTCGCCCTGCCCCTCCACTGTGGGATTAAAACTTCTATTTACCTTTCTAGACTCACAGCGATGTTCCTTCCCCCAGAAGCCTTTCTCCACTCTCCCAGGCTGGCTAGGTTTTCCTGGGTATTCAAAGTTGACTGCATTTCTCTTGCTGTTCACTAGGCATCTTAGGGTCCATAACTTATTCATTTTTAACTCTGTGGGACCTGACATAGTGGTTGGCACTGAGTAGGCATTTGGTAAATGACAGCTGAATCAGCAAATATCTGTCTAACCACGTACACATGCCCACTAGAGAGAGGCTGTATTGACCAGCTGTTCCCCAACCAAACACGCTGGTTTGCTTGGAAAACACAGACAATATTGTAAATTTTTGTCAATTGTTATTTTGTGACTTACAGCTTTGTGGGTATAGCTGGCATGCACCAGTTCCCATTAATTGCTGGGAGGGATCACAAAATTTATTTTCCATAATGTTAGAGCTGGCAATTTCACCAAGTTAATGTTGCCTTCTAAAACCTTGATAGCAGCCATCTGATGTTTGACTCTGATATCCCTATTTTGATCCCTGATGTCAATTTTAGGTATAGCAACATATGAAATCTAAGCCTCTTTAGAACATAACCTTCCATATCTTCGTCTGAATTAAAGTGATAATAGCTATAGAAATAGGTTTTTAGGTATTTTCCACTTTTCCTTGATTTGGTATAAGATCTGTTTTCGAAATTGCCTTTGGTTACTTGGATTTCTGTTGTGGGATTAATTTTTTCCTTTCTGAGGCTTAGTGTTTCCTAGGAAAGCTATTAACAATTTCCCAAAACTGTCTTTGGTCTCAAACACATAAATTGGTGCTCAATAAACACATCTATTAGCTTTAAATCCAGGGCTGCTCATGGCAGTGGACTTGAGAGCTATCTCAGTTGGAACTTAGGTCTGCATGGACCTGTGTAATTGACATAAAATGACCTTGGATTATTTACTTCCTACTTGGTGTGAGATGGATAAAGATCCAAAATTGCAAGTAAAATAGAAATTGAAGACCCTCAGCACTTGAGCAAAGCTTTAAATAAGAAATACAAGTGACAGAAAAAGGTGATAATTTTGATAAGAACACAAGTATTTCAGTGCTTTCAAGTAGCAACAGACTTTGAGATAGACCCCAGTGGCTGGATTAATGGAACTAGGAAAATAGCTGCCAGGGCTCTAGACCCATGTGGGAAGGGGCAGAAGAAGAAAGGTCTTATTAACGAGCAAACAAGACCTTACAAAACTGCTTCCTACAAACCTAGAAGCACTTCGACTTTATATTGTTATTAGTTATTTCAAAAAAGAAAAAGTAAGGTCTTCTTTAGTGCAGCGCCCAGCGCCCAAGGAACTGCGGAAGGCAGAAGGGGGCAATACATTTTGAAAGGAACCACTGGTGGTGTCTTTGACCCCTGACATTTTTATTCTTATCAAGTTTCACCCCTGGATATATATAAGAGTTCTTACTAAATTAAATGGAAGTTAAATGTACACACTCAAAGGACAAAGTGGCCCTTATATATCTTGCCAAGGATTTTAATAAAGCAATGAAAGTGAACATGATTGTTGGCCATCAGAGTTCTTGTGTCGGGGAGAGAGAGGGGAAGCACTGCATCACTTTCTCCTTTGGACAGACTCCCCCTTCCTGCTCCCTAACATCAGAATGTTCTCAGTTCTCAAGGACACGTAAATGTGTCCACAGAAGCACGCTGGGTTCCAAGCACAGCAGGCCTCCAGCAGAAGGCTCCTAGACAATGTGAAAGCTGATGGTGTTGTGAAAACATCAAAGAGGGGGAATATAAACTTGTACTCCAAAGGCAAAAAAAGTGAGTTCTCTTGTCTTTACTGATAAGAGAAGAAGGAATGCGATGGGGGAGAAAGTCCTGGGTTGGAAACTAAACCAGTGGCTTTGAGTCTGATATCTGTTGTCAATAAGGTAGAGGCTGTGCACACAGCAAACGATCTGTACTAAGCTCGGGGTCTGTCATCTGCAAAATAAAATGGTTGGTTGGTAGGATAAATATGGGGTATTCTAGTTCTAATGTTCTGTGATTTTATGAGATTATAAAATTATAAAAGTGCTTTACTAGCAATTAAAGGCAATGATAAAAGTTATAAAAGAGGAAGATTCTGGCAATGATTAGGGAAAAACCCACACTGAATAAAGAGTAATAATAATAACCTGAGTGCTAATAACAATCGTTGATTGAGCGGCTACTACACAAATGTCAGGCACTTTACGTTTACCACCCTTAACTCTTGGTGCAGTCTGCACAATAGTGTGATAGACTGTAGTTTCCCAAGATGGTACGGCAATCTTTCCTATGCCACTGACTCTCCTAAAACCTTGCCCCATTACCAGCAAGAGGTGGAGTCTGATTTTCTTCCCCTAGAATCTGGGTGGCTTGTGACTCATTTGTACCAACAGAATGTGGCAGACGTTGTTCTGCAGGGCTCCTGAGGCTGGCTCCTAAACCACAGTGCAGCTTCTGGCCTGTTCACTGGAACACTTCTTTGCTCTTGAAGCTTTTAATTGCTAGACAAACAATCTGGGTGCTTCGATGTTGGGGCTGCCACGTGTGAGAAAACCTGGGCAGAGACTCATGGGGAGGCCCTGAGACAATCTGAAAGACCCTCTCCAGCATACTCTCTCTCCACTGTTCCAGCTCCAGCAACCCTCAGACAGAAGCCACATGAGAAACTCAAAGCCACGGCCACCAGCCAAGCCCTCTCCAAATTCCTGATCCAGAGAAACTGAAGAGATGATAATTGTTGTCATTATTTTAAGCCACTAAGCCTGGGGCGATTTGTTACTTGGCAATAGCTAACCAGCTAAATTTTGATATCTGAAGTTGGGCTCTTCCTATAAATGAAGTCTATGACATGTGTCATTGCCTTTGGGACTAGGTAGCAGTAGGAAGCTAGAAGGGACTTTCAGAGTCTGTTAGAAAAAGCTTAAGTTTTGAATAGAGTATTAGCCAAAGCCCTGAGGAAAGTTTTGGTGAAGGTTTAAATGAAAATGAGAGAAATATAATTTGAGCTGAAGGGAAGGTGACTCTTGTTATGTAGGAGGAGGAAGACCACCAAAACTGTCACCAGCAATACTGTAGAGGGTGAGAGTATGCTGGTGACCCCAGCACACCCTCAGCTCTCCTTCTGGAAATCTCCTGAGCTAGGTGGGATCAGGGGAATTAAGCAAAACGAGAGAGGAGAGGGGAATTAAGGAACAAATAATTCAGCTTTTGAGGGGAAGCCCAGAACCACCTCTTCAGCCAGCAAAAGGTTCCTGAGTTCAGAACTGACTTCCTGGATAAGGGCATCCAGGGAAGGACTAGGATCCTCTGTGGAGACCTCATGGAGATCCAGGCCATTTCTGACAGACTAAAGGTCTCCAAAGGATCCTCACAGATACTCAGAGTTAAACAACAGGGTCTGAGAATTTCAAGGGCAATGTCCCATTGCAGCCTCAGAGGGAGCTACGGAGAAGGACTTACCCTGAGGAGATTCACGGGTGTGGGTTTTGTCTAATGGAGTGGATTATAAATTGAAATGCAGGAAGCCGGTAAATTTTTTAAAGGAATCTGTATCAGTTTGGTCTGAAGGAGACAGAGACAGTGTGACGTGTAAAGAGGGTTTTGAACCTTTGTGGGCATACTGGAAGGAAGCTGAGAAGTGTGCTCGTAGTGAAAACGAGCCTTCTCTTACGGGAAAGAAGGACGAGCTGAAGACTGGAACTGAAGACCCAGAGGGAAGAGCGAGGGCCATGGAAAACTATTCCGGGAAGTAGGACTGAATTCTTCCACGGAAGGACCTGGAGGTAGGTGCCTGGCAGATTTTCTAGTTGCTCTGGCCCCGTGACTGCTGTGTGCCTCCCCCTGCCTGGCCCCCCCTTTTGAATGGGCATGTATACTGCAGTTATTTAAGTTTGGTACGAAGTTCAGATTATCCACTGCTTATTATCCATGGGTGAGACGGTAACCTGTCTCTACTGGTCTCTTGCTCAAGTGCGATATTCAAGGTGAAGAGCCCATGGAACCACACCTGCACCTGATTTAGATCCTCAACCTTGTGCCTGATGCTTTCTGTAGGTTCTTGATTTTTACAACAAACAGTAAAGCCCAAAGCACAGAATCTGTCATTTCTTTTCTCCTTGACATCTAAACCCCTAATTTAGGTATTACTTCTTCCATGAAGCTGGCTGCCTCAGGGCTGAAAATAAGTTCCTTTGGAGCAGGAAGGAAGCTATATTTGCCCAACATGTAGCTCAGGGTCTTATTTACATCGCATGCTTGATGAAGTGAAAGTGGTGAGGAAAGCCTTGTGCTCTTCCTCCTCCTCCTACAAAACTTAGAGAATATCCTCCTTCTTGCTGCAGGATTCTTCGTTCCAACACTGTCAATCCCGAATGACTCAGAAACTATTTATGCAATAAAAATTGTGTATACTCTGGAATTTTAGAGTTGGAAGGGACCTTAGAGGTCCAAGAGTTCAACCCCTTCATTTTACAGATGAGGACATTGAGGTTTTATTGGTCAGCGGGATGATGATAAAGTGGTTATATGACCTGCCCAAGGTCATGTAATTAATGATGGAGCCAAGACTAGACATTCTTCGTGTCATTCCATTCCTTCATTCAACAAACTTTCCTGAGAGCCTGCTATTTGTAAGGCATGTATTAGATTCTTTCCTTCTGGTTCCTTTTGATACTCACTGCATGATGTTCAAAATAATCAGGGCTTAGGCACTCAAAGCAATTTACTGAGTCCTTTCTTAATAGTTCTAGAAAAACTTTGATGGAGTAGAGATATTAAAACTATTGCCTTTGGCAAAGAATTTTCTGTGGATTTGGATTATTTATGCCATAAAACTTGTGTATCACCTTACCACAGACAATTAAGAAGTAGGTAAACAGACTATTTTCCAGATTGACTAATTTTCTTGTTTACATGATGTCTTAATCTATTTTCTGTTGCTATAATAGATTATCACAAACTGTAATTTATAAAGAATAAAGGTTTATTGAGCTCAGCGGTTATGGAGGCTCGAGGCCCAAGGTTGAGGACCTCATCTGGTGAAGGTCTTCTTCCTAGTGGGGACTCTCATGGCATCACATGATCAGAGGGGTGCATATGAGACAGAGGCACTCTGGATTTTATAGCAAAACTACTTTGGAGATAATACATTAATTCATTGATCAGTGAATGGATTAATCCATTCATGAGGGCAGAGTCCTCAAGACCTAATCAGCTCCTACAGATTCCCCTTGGTCCCACATCTTAATACCTCAAATTGGGAGGTATGATTTTACCTAGCATGAATTTTGGCAGAACCATTCAACCATGGCACATAGCTATCTTTCAACAGTACACATTCCACTTAATTCAAAACCTCTTCTTACCAGCTACTTTGCATTGCTCCCTGGCCTTTCCCATAACCCGTTCCTTACCGCGGCACCCAAGAAAATGGAGGTCAACTTGAAGCTCCTGCACCAGCTCACAGAACCTTCTTTTGGTCTCTCTACATACAACTTGGTGAGGTCTTGGCATCTTTCATCAAAAAATTTCCCAATTTCTGGCACTCTACCTTTTGTTGCACAACTGTCTACATGAGGAACATTCTCAGTTTCCAAGGACATTAAGAACTTTCTTGGTATTCTTGGAAAATATTTCACTAAAGAACCCACTTCCTCTCTAATCCTTTAGGAATTGTAAATGTAGAAATGTGGATTCTTCCATGCTCACCACTTTCTTTTTTATCTAATGTTTATTGGCTGGGTATGTAGCTTAGAAAGTGAGGGTTATATTTGCTGAATGACTCTGGTCATCCTTAGTATGTTATCCTGCAGTCCAAATAATTTAATATCTCTTGGGTATAAAATTATATGCTAACACAATTGACTAAGTCTCAGGAACACTTTTCAGTTTTAGTCTCTAGGCTGTTTATATATTAAGAAGGAGATACAACCTCTTTCCGCTATAATAAAAGGTTGATTAATCCAATATTTGACAAGTTGACAGATGGCAATGCTCAATACCCAATAGGAAAATATTGTGCTTTAAAGGTATTTTGGTCAGCTTTGTGTCACTGTAATGAAATACCCGAGATAATTAACTTATACAGAGAAAGTTTATTTTGGCTCACAATTTTGGAGATTTCGGTCCAAGAGGATCCACTGCTTTTAGTGTCTGGTGGGCATGTTGGATGGCAGTGGTGGCGAGCACACAGCAGGCCTCATGGCAGGAAGCAAGGGAGCATGAGGAAAGGTCTGGGGTTCAACATTCCCTCTGGAGGACATGCCCCCAGTGACCGAAACACCTCCTACTGAGCCCCGCTTCCTCGGGGATCTACCACTTCCCAGTGATGCCATGCCGGGGACCAAGGCTTGGGGCTTTGGTAGACACTTAGCATCCAAACTATCGCAGAATGTTAACTAATCATTGGCATTTAGAGGTAAATACTTGAACAAAAGCATATGCTGAATTTTATAACAAACAAAACAGTGCTCTAGAATTTGTAAAATCATAAGAGGATTTCTGATAAATTTTAGCTGATAAATTTTTTGAAAGAAAATCTAACATTCCCACATAGAAGAATGAGCATTTTATTACTGGGGAAAAGTACCGTAATGATACTTTCCTATTATCGATCTTTGGTCCTATTTGTAGAAAAAAAAAATCAAGACGAATGAACAGGGAAGTGCTCCCAGAGGCAAACAGCTACAGTTTATCAGAAATCCTCTTATGATTTTACAGATGAGGAATGATAAGAACAGGGACATGAGCATGGTGAACCGCAGGCAGGGCAGTCGCCTGGATCATCTTTAATCTGCCTCCAAATATACTTTTTGCATCAAAGGAACCGCAGAGGGGAAATGGAGATGAGGACATTAGAAATCTCAGAGCTGCCAAGTTCATTTAGGGAAAGGAAATAAAGGTGGGAAAAAAAATGTCACCAGCTATTCCCACCCCCCATGTTGGTGGTCACTCCAGAACAAACTAGTCACCAACAACATTTTTTGCAGATGAGATAATTGCATTCCCCCGAGAGACATTAAGTGGACAAATTACTGTAATTAAAACATGGTGTCCACAGAGTCTTTGTTCTCTTAAGGCACTGGCAGAGGGACAGCTAGGCAGGACAGTCTGGGCTCTGCTCACCCTGGCTGCACACTTAAGTGATGCTGGAACGGGGTGGACACGCAGTTTGGTGATTTGCAGCCGTTGGTCATAGGTCCAGTGAGACAGGAAGCGTTTGGTACAATGGGGAGACAGGAGTGGGCTCACTTGGGACTAAGCGCCACTCATGCTTCCTGAGGGAGGAGAGTGGACGGTTATCTTTATATTTCTTTCTCAGCAGCCGCCCTCAGCCCTATAGCAGCCTTCCCTGTGGTCTGTTTAGAGGAGCAGGGAATCTCTGATAGGTTAAAGATTTTATGCAAGTAAAAGGGGTGGGAGATGCTGGGATACACAAGTCTAAAAAATGACAGGATACACAAAACTTCTAGCTGTATGGGGGACTTCCTAGTCTTTGAGTCAATCAACGCACACTACGGTGTTTTAGGGGGAGGATGTGCTATTTAGTGTCTCCAACTATTCTGATCAGAGATTCCCCCTCTCATGGAGTTTCCGCTAGGACCTGCTTCATGGAGAGGAAGAAGACAGCTGCCATGAAGCAGAGGGTGGGGTGGGGCTGGAGGAACCCAGGATCTTATGCTAATGAGAGGACTCTCTGCACACTCAGCATTAGTGCAGGGGGTGTCCACAGTGGGGCTGGGGACTCCAGGATAAGAGACAGGAGTGAGAGCCAGATCCAAGCAGCATCTCCTCTCAGGCCGCTGTGGCCTGGAAGAACTGGAGCCAGATCTGCAAAAGTCTCCCTCTCCTGATTATTTCTTGGGTTCTGTCTTTCTCTCCAGCCGTCAGCCCATTTTTCTTCTTTCTTTCAACATTAAACCCCTAAGTTGCCTGGTCTGCTTCTGGAAACCCACAATCGGCATCCCATTACATTTTGGCCCCAGAGCCCGCCATTTACTGAAGGAGGTCTGCCTAAGGACCCTCGGGTTTCACTGTCACGTCCTACTTCATTTGCCACCTGACCACGGGATGGATGGAAGTCAGCGGGGGAGGCAGGGCCTGCCACATCTAGACCGTGTGTTTCCAGTGGCTTAATTAGGCCCTATAATCGTGGTGATAGAGTATTGCAACGTGTCTTAACTGCTTTTTCTGCTCAGCTACTATTCCAAACATTTCATATTCACACTAAATAGTAACATAATTAAGACTTAGCATAGCCCTGTGAGGAGTTAAGTAACTTCTGCTTCCTCCTTGTGAGCGGCAGAGTCCAGATCTCTACACTCAGGAAATTACTGCTCATTGTCACTCAAGAGAAAAGTGAGCGTCCATTTGCAAGTCTGAGATGATCACAGGGTAATTTAATTTATTTTTATGAGAAAATCTTATTTATGGAGAAACACCCTTTACCTTCAGCGTCTAAAGTCAATACATACTTAATAATGACAAATTATTGACATTTTCACAATAAACTCAGAATGATGAGTATAGATGTAGTGAATTCATCATATGACTAATGTGAATCAAGGCCTGGGTAAATATAGGTTTTTGCTCTAGGAACTTATCTCTGTATTTTGAGGCCATTCAGAAAATTTGCAAAATTAGAAATTCTTTGATTTATACACTGCTTAATTAAATTACTCAAAAAGTCTAACACTCATACCAGATTTTCAAGACCGTCCCCAATATAGATTAATTGCTTGGGTCACAAAATAAAGATTACAAACAGGCGTTTTACAGCTTCAGTGCCTTGCTGCTTCTGCAGGCAGGCTTGAGGGCAGAGGCCACGCAGCCATGTCTAGCTCCTCCACAGAGCAGCAGCTGGACTATGCTAAAAATGGAAAACTGTTCCTTCCATACTGACTCCCTTTTGCAATTTCAGTAAGTTCCCCAGTGACAGGAGCCAGCCTGCCAAAATGTCAGCAACAGGATCTGGTCCAATGTAAACACCCGGCATTGTGCGGCTAAGGCCCTGGATTAGAACTACTACTGCCCCCACGGAGCCTGCCGAGATGACATTCAAGATCCAAGAAAAGCAGATCTGTCAGCACCAAGGCTGGTATGGCTGTCAAACAGAGACGTCAATGCTGTGCAAGTCCTCTGTCACTAGCCGAGTCTGAGGAAGACCTGGAGGATGGCAGGCTTCTGACAGACAGACCCCTGCCTGGCCTCACAGACCTTATTTTTCACTTCTCAGTATTCCAGGCGGATGGGCTGTGTGGACAGGAAGGGGTGATAATTTAATTCACTTACCAGTCAATCCTAGCACAGTGTTCAGGGCTCTTAGCCAGTGGTGTCAGGCAGGCTCAGACCCAAATTCCTTCCATACATCAGAAAGTGAGACATATCATCCCTAATGATAGTCCCCTGTGGTCCTGCCATGGCAGACCTCTAGAGAGAGACAATTCTGAAGTCACTTTTGGCCAATCTTTTGCTCTCCTGCCTTCCCCTCTTCTTTCTGCTGCCAAGCAACTTTTCCTTAATATTCTTATGACTCCATCTCCCTGTCTTCTTTATTATGTAGCCCATCACCCATTCCTCTTCACATTTCTATAAGTGAACATCTATGAAATATGTCATAATCCATCAGTAATTAGAAAGCTAATTTAGTTATTTGGGGAACACATTATTGGGTTTTCATCTTTAAAGGCAGATTCTATCCTACCAATTAGGAGTACAGGATGTCTTCCAGAGAGGGCAATTCCGTGATTCTTAAACTTCAGGGTGCGTCAGAATCACATAAAGAACTTGTAAGAAGCTGGATCACACACCTGTAATCCCAGAAGTTCAGGGAAGCTGAGGCAGGAGGATTTCAAGCTCAAGGCCAGACTCAGAAATTTAAAGAGGGCCTAATCATCTTAGTGAGAACCTGTCTCAAAATAAAAAATTCAAGAAGGCTGGGGATATGGCTCAGTGGTAAAGCACCCCTGGGTTCAAACTTTGGTACCAAAACAAACAAACAAACAAACAAACAAACAAACTTGTAAGAATCTAGTTTTCTAGCAGTGGGGACCCATGATCACCAACCGCCCAGATGGAGCTCAGGATTTGGCCCTTTGAGAAACATGTGGCCACAACAGAGGACAAGACTTTCTCTCCTCCCATATCCCTGGGTCCTGAGAAGTCTGTTTTCGACAACTCCCCCAATAATTTTGAGGCTGCCTAGCCATAGTTCCTACTCAAAACCCCCTGATCTCCACAGTCCCCTCCACAATCGCCCTCCAAAACAGCTCCCGGGTCAGTCCAAAGCTCACCAAGGCAGGAATTCTCCTTCCAGTGACACAAAGTTGGGGAAGGAGAGAAGTTAGAGGGGGGACGGGACAATGGATGTCTGAGCAACAGGCTGTAACAGAAAAGAGAAGTTTGGATGGTCACAGAAAAACTTTAACTGCTTTTCAATTGCTTCCAGAGCCCACTTTGTTTTGCAAAGGGCCAGGGAGTAATTTTCCCCCCCATTTGAGGGTCAGGTGGTCTCTGTTGTGCCTACTCAACCTGTTGCTGTCGTGTAAAAGCAGCTATAGACAGTG
Organism: Callospermophilus lateralis; assembly: GCF_048772815.1. NCBI lineage: Eukaryota > Metazoa > Chordata > Mammalia > Rodentia > Sciuridae > Callospermophilus > Callospermophilus lateralis. The sequence goes on along the minus strand of NC_135310.1, from coordinate 115,227,888 downwards.
TGCAAACAAACAAGGGTGGCCACGTTCTAGTACAACTTCACTTATAAAAATAAAGGGTCAGCCCAGGCTGTGTGTCAGAGTTTGCTCTGTAGCGTCTATACAATAAATATATTTAAACAAAATTATAGAGAAAGAGGAGGCGGTAAGGTGTTGGTTTCTAACTTTGTTGTAAAAGATTGCTTAAAAATAGCCAAGGTGACAAGCATATTCTCTGAAGAGGGACTTCCCATTTTAGAAAATGATGCTGGCATGATCAAGCCCTCTGGCCTTTCCTATGGACACATAGAAGGGGAAATAAATGTAAAAGGTAAAGTAAAATGTATATTAATTAAAAAAATATTGACAAATCCTCTGGAAACAATGAACAGACGTGATACGGTGGGGTTGTAGAAAGAACAAAGGATTTGGAGCCAAAAAATCTTTATGAAATTCAACTACGTGTGCTGGGCACTGCCTGTGAGCTGGGTTCTGTACTGGGAAGTGGATTGGAGGGGGCTGAGATCAGCGCTTGGGAGAAGAGAGGCACAAGAGTCCACGAGGCACAAGTGGTTAGAACGTCCAGCGTAAGGACAGCAGAGCCTTGCAGAGGGTGACCTAGTACAGCCTGGAGGGGCGGGGAGGGCTTCCTGGAGGTGGCAATACAAATAAACCTGAAGGATGAAGATCAGAGAGGTGAGCAGACCCTCTGCATACAAAGGGGAGGGAGCAAGGGGACCCCAGGAAGAGGCAGAGATGAACAAGCTGAAAACGGGGATAGAAGATGGGGAGCCCAAGGCTGGAGAGGGATAGGCTTGGGTCCTGGGGGACTGGCATCTCTTCTCACTGCCAAGAGGGACAAGGTAGCCCACATCCCCTGCTGGTCCCCTGTGCCCCTGTATACAGCCTTGAAAACAGTTCCTTCCTGAAAACAAAACAACAACAAAACTTTTCCAAAATCCCCTGACCAGGTCATTTGTTTGGTCTGGGACTAAAACTTGTGGATTGAGACTATGAACAAGTGCCTCCTTCTTTTCCTCTTGGGCCATCAGTAGGAAAGTCACAAGTCACAGAAGCTTTCAAAACAAATCCCCACTGCAGTTTTGGACTGGAGGCACTGGTTCCTCAGGCTCTGATCACTAACAAAAAGCCAGGGTAAAGAATCTGAAATGTGGGGCTGGAGTTGTAGCTCAGGGGTAGAGCGCGTGAGGCCCTGGGTTTGATCCTCAGCACCGCATTAAAAAAACAAACAAATAAAAATAAAGATATTTTAAAAAAAGAATCAGAAATTAAAGAACCTCATGTCTCCACAGAGAGACTAAAGAGATGGTGGCAGCTGAGACAATATAAATTTTTAAAAATTTCATTCTTTTCTTTAATCCTGCATCTCTTTTGTTGTCTAAAGTAGGGTTTTGCACATGTTTTAATGGTTGTCCTTTGCACATGTGCCTATGATGTGGTGGCCTAGGGTGAAGCGAGGTGTTGTCAGGTTTGTAGGAGTTGTCAGTTAACTTTTCTATCCTGTGGGATCTGGAATCAAGACCATCACCTGCAACCCATGCCTGTCTTGGTCACGAAGAGGCACATTGGTGGCCTTGGCTGCTAAGGTCTGAGGCTAGTCTTGCTCCCCCTGCATCAGTGTTCTAGAGCGTCCAGAGCTGAGTCTCCAGGTAGAATGTCAGGTTTTATCCTAGGATCTCTGTTAGCCATCTCCCACCAGGAACTGCAGGCCCCTCGGCTGGGTTCCTGACATCCATCCTGGCTTCCACAGATCCTTTCACCTGGAAGCCTCACTTCTGATTCTGGGACCTCTAACCAGACTAGGGTCTTGTTGCAAACTGACTGTGAAGATCCAGAGGAATGTTCCCTTCCTGACTTAGATCTCTGCTTCCTCTTGGAAGTCTTGAAAAAAAAAAAAAAAAACAACCTTGAAAGGAACTGGGAACATGAAGAGATGGGCCTCATCTCCACGGGTGAAGAAAGTAGGGTTGAGAGGTCAAGTAACTTGCCCATAGTGACATGGCCGCTGAGGGCACATGAATAAAGATTTCCATGCAGGTCTTCGTGATTATAAAACCCGTTCTTTCTTCCATTCACAGCAATGGCCTCCTGCAGGTGTCCCATCTGAGTCTGTCATAGCTTACGACCCTCTAAGAACTGGTCTGGCCTTGTTTAGCTGCCAGGCTGCAGCCAGGCCTGTCTCTTCAGTACCTTTGGTGTCTGTCTGCACCAGGTTTCATCCACCTCTTCCTTCCTAGACTCCCACATGTGGGTCCTGTCCAAATCACACCAGTAGCAGGGTCTGGCACTCTGATTGCTTCTCAGTCTCCTAGGTCCCCACTCACCACCAACCCTAATATGTCATGTTACCTTAAAGCAACTGGGCTCAAGCTCAGGGGCTCTCCCTGCCTGGGTTCCCCAAGAGAGTCCTAATAGTATGGACACACCATCATGAGGGGCAAAAATTTCAAAGTAAGGGATTTTAGTCACCATCAGCCAAACCACTGGATCTTTCCACATGGATTTCCCTTCCATTCCATTTCCCATCCAGTCTGGAAGTGTGGTGAGCCAAGTGAGCAGGAGCAGTTTTAGGACCTAAGGGGGCGTTTGATCTGGGTTTAGAGTTATGTATCTGTGTAGTTCTTTGTTGCTTTTTTTTACGCTTACATTACTTCTAGTGGTCTTGGTGTAGGGATAGTCTCTGGCAATGTTCTCCCCTCACCATTCCATCTCACCTGGCAGCACAACACAAGGAGAAGCCTGGGGTACTGTTCATGTGGTATTATGGACAGGCCCTGTGCTGCCCCGCACTGTGGAATTTATACATTGGATTGGTAACAAGGTGTAAATGTATGGATCTATGGAGGTAGAGAATTCCTTCGCATCTTATAGCTCATATATGAAAGAAACATAATAGAATATTCCCCAATTTGACAATAATCTTGACAATTTTTAAAATATCTCTATCATTTTATATGTTAACAACTTCCATGTAAGTTTATTTGCCTTTTTTTTTTCTTAATATGAACACATTGTCTAAATAGCCGGCATTATTTTGCTTATTTACATGCTTAGAGTAGCCTAGGAATTACATGGAATTTACATATGGTAGATCTTCAGTTCTTTTTAAACCATCTGCTATTACTTTGAGTGTAAACCTCTAAGTTATAAAAATTTTTAAAATCCCTCAAAGAGATGTAACCTTTAGTGCTGTCCCTTCTATTGCTAAAGAGCTTAATCCTGACAATTTATATGACATTACAGTGACAAGTTGCAAAGATGAAACAATCTTTTGTAAATCACCAGTAATATGAACAACTTCCAGCCAACCATACTGGAAGAAAATTGAGTAATTGTACTATTCTATGGAAACTAGTATTACAAAATAGTTTTTATATGAAGTGACGATCAAAGATTATGCCTCAGAAAATGTACAGAAAAAGTATTACAGAGAGGTTAATTAATTAAAATAGTTTTCCTGAATTTTGTTTTATTAGCTTTGTTGAAATTTATAACTTGCTATGATTTATTTTCTGACTATATAATAAATATTCGATTTTGTAACTACTCATTCACAATTTGTATCTTTTTTCTTAAAGAGGACTTTCCAAATTGCATAGACTTTAGGCCCCACAACAATTGGGATTCTCTCCTGACTGTGGTATTTTCAAAATAGCTGTCTAGATTTAGGGATGTGACTTACGAAAAGTTGATGGTTTTTAAAAAATTATTTTTACTGTTCTGGTAAAATTATTTTTACTGTTCTCTTTCCTTTGGGGGATTATAATGTCTCAAATGAAGAGCAAATCCCTGTCCTTTACCTCCCAGGTTCATCGTAGTCTAGCATCACTTACTAGCGTCCATCAGTAGCAGAGGAAGAGTGAGAGACTGAAAGGGTCAGAGAAACCCCTTTCATGGAGGGCGCAAAGATGAAAAGGATGCAGACGTGTTCCCTCAGTGCCTAGCACACACAGGCAAAGGACTCAGTTTTTATATTCTTAGAATAACCTTGGAATACAAACAAACAAGATCACTCAAATTTTAATGAGTCAACTAATGTTTTGTTTGCTACTAAACACATATAGAAGCTATATGTAATAGTCACATAGGGAGAGAGAGAGAGAGAGAGAGAGAGAGAGAGAGAGAGAGAGAGAGAGAGAGAAGGAGGGGGAGAGAGAGCTGTAATGATGTATCTTTGATTATCTCACAAAACTACTTGGATGAAGTTTCTCAAAATCATCTACTCTCAAGACATTTTTGGAGATGGTTCTCCCTACTATTTGGTTTAATCACTTTCAGGTTAAATGAATGGAAGAACAAGTGAAAAATAACATTAATAATTGAGCATCGAATTTTCAAGAATGATGAGAAGATCTGCATCATTCTCACTGATGATTGCCGTGAACAAAACAAAGAAAAGCTTAAATAATCCTTTTCCCTCCTTATATTAAGTTGTGAGGAAGTAGACCTATAAAACTTAAATGGGAAAGAGAAAATTATGACGGGGCTGGGGAAGTGGCTCAAGCGGTAGCATGCTCGCCTGGCATGCGTGTGGCCCGGGTTCGATCCTCAGCACCATATACAAACAAAGATGTTGTGCCCGCCGAAAACTAAAAAATAAATATTAAAATTCTCTCTCTCTCTCTCTCTCTCTTAAAAAAAAAGAAAATTATGAAACCTACCAATGTTTTAAACTATGTAAAAAACCTCGTGTATAATAGTCATTTAATAGACATTGTGTGGATCAGAATGAGCTCAAAAAAACGTTTCAATTAGAGAACTGGATTTCATTCTTTTACCTGAGGATGTTCTTACGAGCTCATTCTGTTTGTTCAGAGCAAAAGGCTCTTGCACATCTTTGTCAAACTCAAATGTCTAGAGACGGGAATGGCAATTTTTATTGCTTGGGAGGGTTTAGAAGGAGGAATAAATGACATAATGAACAGGAACCATATTGGGAACTGAAAAATAGGAGCTGACCACTGCAAGAGTCCCGCCCCTCCCGCTGGGTTGCCCTCTGTGCTCCTTTGCTGCAGCCCTGAGCAGCCGCCACTGTGGTCCAGGTCCTTTCTCTCTCTTTCTCATAAGTTTCCTGCTTCTATTCTTTTCTCCGTGTCACCACACTGATTTTCATTCTTATTGTTCAACCTTTGGTGCATATAAGTAGGAAACAAATTGCTCTAGGCTCTCCCTCTCAATATTCCTCCTCTTGCTTTCTCTGTTTGGGCTGACCACGTGGCACACAGCTGAGGAATCCTCAGCAGGTGACGAAGTAGATGCGGTTACTTCATCTCTTCTCTGTGCAAAGAAAAAGAAGCCTCCAGGGTTCCTCTCTACTGCCACCAACACCAAAGAAAGACCCAGCAGACACCCCTGCCGGGTCCAGATTGCAAGGATGATATCCTGCAGTATGACAATATGGAAATCAACTGTGCAAAACCATGTTTATGTATCATTTAAAATAACTGAGGTGAATATGCAGGCATGATAATGGATAACCATCACAGACACAACTAGTAAAAAGAGCAGTCACAGAATTGTCATTTATCAAGGGGAAGTGTCATGTGGCCGAGGGTCTTTGTTTCATTGGGTTTAGCTGCTAGCAATGAGAATGGCTCCAGTTCAGAACAGGCATTCAAACTACTGCTGAATATAAAGTCAATGAATTTATGAAAAAATACTCAAATATATTCACATAAAACGCTGCTATAGATCTCCTATGGATGTATACTAAAGGAAAACTATGTTGTATATTTTATACATGTAGAAATAATGTTACATACTTATATATAAAATAAACAAATATTTGCATATTTTATAATATAAAATGTTCTATTATTTTTATATTATGTATTTATATTATAAATATCAGTAAATATTGATATCATTTATATATTCACATTGTATTATTTATATTTTAATCTAAATATATGTTCATTATATAAGCATATTTACAAAAATTCAATACATTTATATGGCTTAGATACTTATATAGGCATGAGTAAATGTATTTATATATTTTGAAAATGATATATAATTTAAATATAAATAATAATAAAGTAAAGGAAGTGATGTTACACCCACAATTATTACTGGGGGAGAAGGAGAGGACTGAGAGATTGGGGTGTGTTGTCAAGGAAACTTGGTGTTATTTGCAAGGTTTTCATTTAAAAGAAAGATACTGCAAGTGTTACTGTGAAATTAACGATTAAGCTTTCTATGCCATTCTTCTTGCTGAACTATGATGCTTGGCCACCTGTGACACAGAATAATCTCACAATCATGGCACCTGGCCAACTCTGTCTCTCTGAAGCACCCCTGGGTTTCCGAGTCAGTTCCCAGGGAGTAGCTGACTGTGGTTGTGTCCTGCTCTTTCCTGACCTCTGTAATCCCGGGGGGTTAACTTCCAGTTTAGTGACAACTGTACCTGACTTGGAGGGGCCTTGGGAGTTTGCAGAGGTAGGTGAGAGGAGCAACATTTCAAACTAAAATGCATCTCCTTCCTCCATGCTGGCTGCAGCACCTGTCTTCCAGGCCTCTAGGAAATAACCTGTGCTGTAGAACTCCCCCGAGAGTGTTTCCTCAAGTTACTTGTGTTCATCACAGGTGACAAAGGAGCTGGACATTGTTCTACCACTAAGGTCGAACAATGGCTGTTTCCAGCTTAGCTTTTTTAAGGTATTAATCTCAGTTACCCAAATGAAACTATCACTGAGGTGATCTCGATCTCAGGGAAGAAGAGGGGTATTCTGGGCAGAGAACCCTGGGTTCAGATAAGAGGCCTTTACTATTAGGGATTAGGAAAAGATGGAAAGCAGAGAATTACAATCAATTCTGGTTACAGCAGGGATCCGATAAGTATTTGTGTTTTAAACTTCAGTGGATTTGGTGACAGCAAATTACACAGATTGAAGGGAATTCTTCTCTTTGGACACAATAGACACCATCTGTGGCACTGTGACCTGCTTCCACTGGGTGAAAAATACCTGGTGTCAATCTTCAATAAAGTACAACTGTTTCACAGAAATGGTTAACTGAACATCGAAGCCATGAGTTTGGGGATAATGAGGTCCTGTGGGTTCTGTTTGCTAATGACAAGAATTGATTATTTCACACTGCATATGTAATTAAAGTGGAGAGAGGTAATGAGCAGTGAAGCTATGAAATGAATATGAGAATCAATTAGGTTTTTACTTCTGCTTTAAAATTTTTAAAAAGAGCCTATCTTCTGTATATCCAAGCTAACACAATCAGTTTAACAGAGCTTGATGAGTTCAGAGTGGGATATGGACTGCTAAATCCTCTCTGCTGCCCTGTGGGACATTATCAGCAAAGTATCTTGGGGCTTGGTGAGAAAAAAAATCACAAAGAACCCACATTAGGCAGACATTGCTTTTCCATTATCTCATACATTCCAAATGCTGCTCTGGTCCTGCCTATGTTTACAGAACCAAGTGGGTCAAAGGCATTCACTGAGACCACAAAGAGAAATGCTAGCACACCCAGTAGCTGCTAGACTTAATGGAATAGAAAACAACTGCAATTTAACATGTGAATCAGCAAATCGACCTTTTAGATGGTTCTGGATCAATAAGATAGCAGGACACCCATTTAATTTAGTACACACTACCAAGACTAGAACAGTACAGGAGGCAGGAGAAAAGCACAGTAAAATGAGAGAGTTGTGCACACGGGTGCCGTGCATATTGTCTGTCTGTGGTAAACCCACACAGCTGTTACCAAAGTCATTTAGTCACTCTATTATCTAAGTGATGAGCAGCACAGGCCAATGGTTAAAAAGGATCAAGTGTTCCTTCTCATATCAGTAGACTGTGAAACACTGAGTTGACATATTTCACTAAGAGTTGGACTATAATGTGGAGGAAAGCAAATGAGCACCCTAGGACTTGCACTATGAAGCACCGCACGACAGCCTGGTGACAAGGACAGGCCAGGTATTAGCCTGTGATCACTAATATGAATTTCCATGAAAGAAAACAAACAAACAAAAAAGATGTATTCCTTCAAAGACTAGGTGTGTGTACACATCAATCTCTGTTTGGTAAAGAGGCCAGAAGGGCTAGATAAGAGTTACAGGGCGCATCTTGGAATGACCATTGTCTGATATCTATTAAACTCTTATGGATGAGGCCATTCAGATGCTCAAAATGTCACTCAAACCATTTAAATGTTCAATGTTGAGTTACTATGCAAATAAAACTCCCCCAAAGAAATATGTAGACATACTCACATATTTGCAGGGACCCATCACCTGCAATCCCAGGGCAGCCTTGAGTTGGTTTTCATGATGCAATGACCGTGGGACTACGGAGTTATCTAAATATCTTTTTGTTTATCTGTTAACTTCACAAAAACATTTGATATCATATACACAACTAAGTTCTGGAAGTTAAATCTGGCAGCCTTGAAAAGTTCATAAGTATACCCTTTGGTTATCCTGAATATATGGCTGGTCAAGTAAGAGTAGCAGATATTTCAATGAAATAAACAATATAAATGATACTTATATTTCTGTTGCCAGCTTAGGAAACTTCAGAGCATTTCTGGGAATCTGAAAAATTTCCAGTGGAATAGGTCATATTTTTGATGAAAAGTCTTGGTTATAAAATTCACTTCTAAAAATTACCATATACAAACAATTGGGTTCTAGGAGCACATTCACAAATATGAAGTGTATCATGCCATAGTTTGGGCCACTACTAGGCATTGACAATAAATCTGAAAAATAAATAGAAACACACAATAGTAGCAGGAGATTTCTACATGTAGCACAAAACATTCCTGGGTAATATTGCAAGGCAGGTTTTTCCAGTGTTCACAGAGCACAGGCATTGACAGAACTTTGAGAAATGATATGTACCATAACACCCATCTCCCTCCAGGTTTCAGAAACCTGGATTTTTACCAAATAGGAAGAAACAAATGAGAGACAAAAGGTTGAAAGCCTTAGTGTTTGGTGCTAAAATGACATCAAAATCAACTTTACTCTCCTCCACCCAGTCCCCCACCAGTCCCCCACAAGGAAAAGAGCCCTGCAGAGGTTGTGCATGCTAATACACCTACACCACCTCCATATTACTTTTCTGAAACAGGTCCTTAAGGTGACTATGAATCTCTACAATGAGACAGTCTCACAAAGAAAGCCACAAGAGTAGGGGTGTCAGATAAAAGATAGGATTCCCCATGAGTCTGAGTTTCAGATAATTGAGCATTCTTTCTTTTTCTTTTCTTTTTTTTTTTTTTAGTATAAGGTATATCCCAAATATTGCATGGGACCTACTAAAAGTTAAAATTGGTTGTTTATCTGAAATTCAACTTTGACTTTCCTTTATTTTCTTTTGACAAATCTGGTGGCCCCACCAGAGGCCACAGCCTGTCTCCTGTGTTAGAACAGTGCTCAATACAACACTCAATTCTGTTAGGCCCGAGATATTCTGAAAATGGTTGGCTGTAGGATTCCCAAGAAGTTTGTTCACCAAAATGAAGTAGAATAACCCAAAACAAAGAACTTAATAGATTTGCTGAAGCAAACCTTCAACAAATACCACACTACTAGCAACTAGGGAACCAGAAAGCGAGGACCCCGTCAGCCTGCAGTGTATTTAGAAGGAGTGAGGAAGCATTTCTAAGCAAAGCTTTTTGGCTGATGGAGGCAGAGAAGCGGCGGACCAGGAGATGGAGGGCTTCCCCGACAGTGACTGCAGTTCTAGTCAAAAGACAAGCTTTCTGAGTGCAAACTGGAGAAAGGCTTATTTCTTTTAGTCCCCTCATTCCCTCTCACACATGCATATTATTTAGTAATAGTAAATATTAGTATCATAATCATAGGCAAGAAAAACCAGCTAGACCTAACAGTTATAGGAACAGAACAGTGAATTCTGGTCGAGATTGTCAGAGCGATTGAGATGTTTTATAAAAATCACGTCTCATGCTACAAATAAAGCCGGGGTCCATCTATTGGTTTCTAAAATACATTCCCCACTGAACACATCGACAGAAACCATTTTCTTCTTCATTCATATACAACCCCAGAATATCCTGTTTGATAAAGGAAGTGCTGATGGAATTCTCAAACTCCAGGGGGAAGGCAGATGCTGTTATTCAGTGCAATTACTGTCTCCAGTCCTAGGATGAAGTCTGATTGCCTCAAGGTCAGAGGGAAGTCACAGAGGAAGCAGGGTCGAGTGGGAGGGGCAAGGATTCTCAGCTCTGCCTGACTCAACTAAAACAGACCAGGGAAAGAATCTCCTGGATTCAATCCTATTTCCCTTGCCTTAGTGTCTGAACCTTACCTCCAGAGGGGGCTCTGAGGAGGCCTCTGAAGAGTGCAGGCGTATTTAGGAACGTTCAATTTAGGAAATACAATACTAGTGTATAAACATCTGCCTGAGGAATGACCCATATCTATGAAGCCACAAAACTACTGCTAGCCATGCAAGACTGGCCTCAGTCAGTGCCCTCACCCCGTGGAGAGCCGCTGCAGCTCCTGGAGCCAAAATGAGGTGACTCCATCAAGAGAGAGGCATGTGAGGGCCACTTCCCCAGCAACCTGGGGAAGACACTACCTGAGAGAGAATTTCCAATGCCTCCCCAAGCCTTTTGGTGAAGCACCTTGGTCCGAACTTCCAAGGGATCCTGTGATTTTACTGGGAATAAAATGTTCTAGAAGCCGGTTGACCTTCCCCTCTATGGCCGCCCACCACCTCATCCAGGAAGAGTTCATTTCAAAGAGAATGCTCAGAAGCATGTCATTAAAAAACCAGTGAGAGACTGAATCGGCTACACATCCCAGGCCTGTAGCCTCAAGGATGATCAATCTTGCTACGCCTTTCATCCTTGACATCTCTGGCCACCACAAAAGGCAAGCCCCTCCAGACGAAAGTCATCTCCCATGTTATTTTCTACTTCCTCACCCTACCCCTACTCATCCCACCCATTTCTCTCTTTCTAGCTCCCTGGGAGCCTGTCCTACTCTGCTCTCTGGAACCCCTAGCGCATTGCAAACTTTCCCACTTGCTTATTGTTTTCATTAACTGACTTTCCCTTCAGTTTTCCCCTTCACTGAAATCCAGCTTCCCCCTCAGGATGCTGCCTTCTCTGGAGCCCTGGGGAGGAGAGGCTGTTTGTGGTCCTGCAATGTAGATACCAAGTGGGGGGTGGGCGGCAGAGGTCGGAGACAGTGTTGGCCATCTTCTGGCACCTTGATTCTGTTTCAAAATCACTGTTTTATTTTCATCACCAAGGTCAAAGATTTTCCTCCTTTGAGGTCTGTAACATTTGGTCCCACTGTCCACTTTCTTCAATGATTTGACTTAAGGATGCTCGCTATATATTGGCCCAAGGAGTAAACAAATCTCCCAGCTATCCCAAGCAGACGGGGGCTTCTGGATCACAGTCTTCTTTCCCACTCCATTTCCTCTCAATATCCTGAATGACTTCAACAGCCACAAAGGACCTCCACTCAGTAACTCTAGCCTGAGCACTCCTTAACCTCCACTGAGCTGTATGATCATTTCTATCTCTACTTCTTTACCTGTTCCTCTTGAAGCTGGAAAAATGAGTTTTTGTACCCACACTCTTTGCTACTGCTTTGGCAAAGGTTATGGATCACTTCCCACCTAAATCCAATAGACTGTTTGTAGTTCTCATCTCTTTGGCTACTCTGCAACATCTATGAACTGCAACAGTCTGCTTGAAACTCAACGTGGCTGCTGAGATCTTGCTCTCTCTTGACTTTCTCTTGCCTTTCACTGTCCTCCTTTGCTGCTTCTTTAGCCTCAACCTATTTCTACTCCTACTCATCAATATTGGGATCAGTAGAGAAACTGGCCTGTGTCCTCTTCCCCGTTTTTCCTTTCTATGCATCTTCTTGGACCACCTTATCCACTCTCATGGCTACTAGTCAATGATACATCCATACTGCAAATTAACCCCTAGCCTTGAGCACTAAAGCTAAAGTCTGTACCTCATGATCATTCACGTCGTATCAATAATTTAACTAATCAACTCTCCCTCCAGCCCTGCTTCTCTCCATGGATTCACTGCCTTGGTACATGGCAGCCTGTCCACTCAGAAACTGGGTGTGATGGGAGATGGTTCATCTTGACCCCATTCTAATCAGCAGCACAAAAGCTTGTCTCATCTGCTCAGTTGCTTCTGTGGCTGACTTGGTTCAGGTCCTTATAATTTCTCAGCTTGATTGTACTACAATATCTTATCTCTTTTCCCTCCTGTTTCCAATTTACTCGTGTGCACTGCTAACAGTAATGTTTCTGAAACAGATATTTGCCCATGTTACCCTTCTGTTAAAGAGTCATAATGGCTCCCCACTGACAAGAGAATAAAGCTCTAAATTTGGAAGGTTACCTTTTAAGCTTCTCATGAGTTGGTCCCTCTTCAGCTCTATTTCTCATGGAATACCATCCTATTCACACAAATCCTACAATCTAATGCCTGCAATGTCACACACCTGCTGTGTGTCCCACACCTTCATTCCTTTGCTTTGAGAAGTTTCCTTGTCTCATTCGCACTGTAATCCAACACCCTGCACAGTACTGGCACCAGCTTAAGTTCAATGAGCTTCTGTTCAATGAATTCATAGGAGCCACGGCTCCCACAGCTAAGGGTAGTCCTTCGTGCCTCCTGAAGCTTCTGTAGGACAATCTTATATTTTCTTACATCTTAAATTTTTCATCTCATGTAGAGCAGCACAGTACTTCAGCTTCTAGAGTAAATATGTGATGGATGAAAGGGTAAGGTTTTATTTTCAAAGTCTTGGAAAGACTCTGTGTGTGCATATGTGTGCACACATGTGTTTGAATATGTGTGTGGATGTGTATGACTGTGCATGTGTGCGCATGCATGCACACACACATGTGCACTTGTAAGAGAGAAAGACCTCTGTTCCCTGTCAGCGTGACAGGGCTTATGACCTTGCATCCCAAGGTCCTCCTGCAGAATATATCACATCATAAAAATAACATTAAAATAGTGAATAGATTATGCAATTCCTATATTCATTCATTTTATGGGTCATGTTACTGTGGAGTTACATTATGGGCTATAAAATTATGTGATTCAGCTAAATTATGGATTATACTTTTTTTTTTTTTTTTTTTTTGAAATCCTGGAAAACAGTGGGTACTGTGATGTGAGAGAATAAAGGACTTCTCAGCCACTGGGAGCACTTTAGAGTTAAGTCCTCGCTGTCAACCCCATTTTTCTCCGCTAAACAAAAAAAACAAAAACCAAGAAAAAAAAATGACCACCTCTCAGAAAGCCATGCTCCTTACAGGGGAAGGCCCATCCAGAGACGGATGGTCAGGAGGGGAGCAAGGCCCTGTGGCCTCCCGCAACTCAGGAAACTCTAAAAGGCCGGTCCAGCTCCAGAGCCCCTTGTCAGGTCACCTGAGGCCTCCGTCATCTTACAAAGCTGCAACACAGTTCATCTTCTTCTTCCTCCAAGTCGGAGTCTGCCCCTCACTCCACAGGGGTGGGTTCCAGGATGCACCTCAGTGAACATCCAGCTCACATTCTGCTCCTTGGAATCCAGCTCACTTTTATATGAGAAAATTAAACCCGGGCTCAAAGTCACTAACAGACACTGTAATTTTTGAATATAATCTTTAACAAAAAATGAAAACTGTCTGTGTTCTGACTCAGTCTTAATGTTCACCATCTTTTATTCCTGAGCCAAAAGATGGTTCTCGTGCCTAGAACTATCAGCTTTTTTTTGTTGCATAGAAGAAAATGACTCTGGGCAACTGGCCTCCAGGATTGGTCAGGGGGGTTCTACCAGATCGAAGCATAGCGCCCTCCTCAGCAGTTCTTGAAAGGAACTTCAAAGGTGTCTCTCCTATCTGAAGAACTCGTCTGCTTGAATAGGCAATACCAACCTACTTTATGGACAGAACTGAATATAAATACATTCTTCCACTCAAAACTTCAGGGCAAGGTGGGAAAAATGGGTATCTAATTCCTTCTACAACCAGATGGGGAGAGGAGGATGTTGATTTGCATTCCACCTGCTTTCTCCTGGATTCCAGAAAACTATTCATGCATGCTGATGAAAATAAACAAACAATGCAATACAAGCAACTCTTTCCCTTTCAGGCTCATTCTACTGCCTCTGTCTCCCTCTACCTTCTCCTCTCTATCATCAGTGGGCCTCCCTTCAAGTCATTTCCTTGCTTTCATGGAGCACCTGAACACCAACCAGCTTCATGGTCTTCCTCTGTATGTCTGACCCAGCTGTTGGACTGGGCAACTTTATTGCCCAAAAGGAACAGGTATCCATTTTATTCAACTACTTTCTGCCTCTTTGATACCTCTAGTTCTTTGAATCCTCTACAAGTTTGGAATCTGTTTCCTCTTCTGATCATACCCTTTTTTTCCTCAAAGAATATGGAATTGATGGCTGTCTAGACTACTTAACTGTGCAGGCCCTTTTATTGAGCTTTCATTATACTAAAAGACAGCTCTACCTATTTATCTCCCCACTAGATGAAAAATGCTGGAGGTCTCACAGATGGTGACTTCCAAAATAGACTTATAGGTAGATATACAGATGAATGGAGGGACTGTTAAGTACATCAGCAGACAGATGAAAGATAGATAGATAGATAACCAGGAGGCACATGGTGTTAATGGGTGAACCATGAACCAAATGCTAGGAGTTGAGCCTATTGTAGATAAACTACTTTATTTTAAAAGACACATTGACCTTTATACCTCTGAAGATCTTATTGGGATCACAAAAACTGTGGGAAAAAACGAACATTTGGAAGTGGTGCGAGCCTTGATTTTGGACCTGAAAGCAGACGCCTATGTGCTTGCTCCCTCTATGTGCCTGCTCACTCCCTCTTCCTCTCTCCTTTGGTTTTCAGGTGTCATTTATTCATTTCATCTACTCTACAGACGATTTAAATAGGAGGGATGCAAAGCCGAGTGTCTAACTACTTGGTCAGGACTGTGCCCTGCAGAAATACAAGTGGCTACAGCCCTGTGGAGAAGGCAATCATCCATTCGCTGTTTCTTTAATTGCATTTATGGGGAATGCAAAGGCCAGAGTGTGGTCAGGGGAGATAGATCCTGGGAGATTCTAAAAGCAGAGGTTGGTGTCTAGGCCTGAGGCCTACCCACAGTGAGCTGGAAAGGCCACACCTCCAAGGCCACAGCTAACCAGATAACCCCATCAGCCTTACATAGCTTATCCTTGTTTTCCTGTCTCTAAGACTTCACTCTCATTATTCTGCTTTATAACTTCTTAAAAATTATAAATAGACAAATTATAATGTATATATTCATGAGGTACATAGTGATGCTATGATTTATGAATACAAAATAGAATAATTAAGTTAATTAACATATCCTTCACCTCCAATACTTAGCATTTTTTTGTGGTGAGAACATTTGAAATTTACTCTGGGCCGTTTTGAAATGTATCTTCTTATTTATTGTATTTATCATACTGTGCAATATATTTCAAAGTAAGAGAAAACTTATTCCCTTTGTTTAATTGAGGCTTTATACCCTCAACCATCAATTCTCCATCCTTCCATCCCCAGACTTTGGTAGCCACCATTCTATTTTCTGCTTCTTTGATTTTGATTGCTTCAGATTCCACAGATGAGAATCACACAATGTTTATCTTTCTGTGCCTAGCTTATTTCATTTAGCATAATGTTCTTCAATTGCATCCATGTTGTCTCCAATGGCAAAATTTATTTTTCAAAGGTTGAATAGTATTTTATAGTATATTGAAGGAGTTAAGGGTGATCTACTGCAAAATATGCTGAATTGGTATTTTGATTATTTCAGGCTAAAATCACTGGAGAAACATTAGTTGCAGAAAGGGCTCTTTGATCGACATTTTCCTACAGGTACCAGTCCATAAAGATTCCTCTGGCCAGGTGCCATGGTGCACCAGGTGCCTGTAATCCTAGCAGCTCAGGAGGTCAAGACAGAAGGATCTTGAGTTCAAAGCCAGCCTCAGCAATAGTGAGGTGCTAAGCAACTCACTGAGACCCTGTCTCTAAATAAAATACAAAATAAGGCTGAGGATGTGGCTCAGTGGCCAAGTGACCCTGAGTTCAATCCCTGGTAGCAAAATAAAAAGACCCCTCTGGGAGAGGTTCCTTCTCTGTACCACGGCTACAAAGTGGACTGTATAATTGGAGACTGGAATTGTTGCTGCAGTGGATTTGAATAAATGACTTGTGGGGAGCCACACTGAGTTACCATGCCTTCCAGTCCTGATGCACCACGGGGATCTGAAAGATCACTGTAGTCAGGCGCTGTAGTGCCATGACTTGTGACTCGGTATTCGCCCCCCACCCCACCTTGCTTGGATAGCAAGGCCAGGCTTCTGAGTAGGCATACCCCTGGGGTGGAGCTAACTCACCTATTTTTTTGTAATCCTACCCCTCTGCTTTGTTTGGAATAGAATGTTCCATGGAAACGCCCTTTGTGTGTCCCCTTCTTGCTCTGCCTTTGGGTGTGGCCTTCCTACAGTCAGTCAACCTGCTGACAGCAGACATCATGAAGCTAGACTCAACCTCCTGAAACCTGACCCCTTGCTTCATTTGAATGGTTTCTTTCCAATAAAAGGGTTCAGCACATGGTCTCTCTCTTTTCACAGACCCCTAAGGTCAGAGGAGCCGTCACAGGACCCAAGAAAAAGGGATCTCTGTCTCTTGTGAGATTATTTCGTGCAGCCAGTTCATCTGGAGTGACCCTGAGAGTTTTAGTCATGAGAAACGCAATATAAACTCACTAAAGTAACACTTACCTTCCACTAGCTTTGTGTTCCCCATGTGTTTCCTAGAGACTCCCCTAGAATTCACCACTCCAAGCCCAGATCACTTTGTTCTGCCATTTCTTCATAAATTTATTGTTCTTTGTATAAAAAGCATACAATTTTTCTGTTTTGACCATTTCTTCAGATATTCACTCCCTTGTGAGGGTCCCCAGGTACATGTACAAAGTAATGAAACTTGTATGTATTTCTCTTGCTAATTTATCTTGTGCTAATTTGTTTCCTAGATTTCAGCTGAAGATCCAACCCAAGAACTAAGATGGGGAGAGGCAATTATTGGTTTTTCCTACATGTATAATAGTATTTTCCTTATCCATTCACCTATTTAGGGACACTTAAATTGCTTCTATATATTGGCTACTGTGAACAGTGCTATAAAGATCGTGGGAGTACAGATATCTCTTTGACAAACTAATTTCGAATCTTTTGGTAAATATCTAGAAGTGGGACTTCTGGGTCCTATGGTAATCCTATTTTTAGCTTTTTGAGGAGCCTCCAAACAGTTTTCCATTACTGCTGTACAATTTAGGTTCCCACCAACAGGGTGTAGGATTCCCTTCTCTCCATTTCCTTGTAAACATTCGTTATCTTTCATCTTCTTGGTAATACACAATCTGACAAGTGTGAGGTGATATAGTATTGTGGTTTCTAATTTGCATTGCCCTAATGATCAGTGATGTTGAGCTTCTTTCCTTTATGTATTGATGGATTGAAAGAATAAATATTGTTAAAATATCTATTCTACCCCAAATGATCTACAGATTCAATGCAATCCTTTGCAAAATTCCAAGATCATTTTTCATAGAAATAGAAAAACAATTCTAAAATTCATATGGAGCCACAAAAAGCTCTAAAAGTCAAACATGAACCCCAAAGAACAAAACTGGAGGCATCATATTATCTGTTCAAACCCTACTACAGAGCCATAATAATTCGAACATCATGGTACTGGCATAAAAATAGACTCATCCACAAATGAAACACAGTAAGAGCCCAGAAATGAACCTACCCACCTACAGTCAATAGATTTTTGACAGAGATGTCAAGGACACCTGACGGGAAAGGACAGTGTCTTTAGTTAATATTATTGGGAAAAATGCTATTCAGAAGAAAGAAATTGGACTCTGATCTCACCACCAAATACACAAATCAATTAAAAATGAATTAAATATAAGACCTGGGACTATAAAACTATTAGAAGAAAAGGTAGGGGGAAAACATGACAGTAGTTTGGGCAAATTTTTATTTTTAGATTTGACTCCAAAAGTACAGGTAAAAAAACCCAAAATGGCAAGGCTTTGTGACACATGCCTTTAATCCCAGTGGCTCAGGAGGCTGAGGCAGGAGGATCACGAGTTCAAAGCCAACCTCAGCAAAAGTGAGGCAGTAAGCAACTCAGTGAGACCCTGTCTCTAAATTAAATACAAAATAGGGCTGGGAATGTGGCTCAGTGGTCAAGTGTCACTGAGTTCAATCCCTGGTACACCCCTCACACACACACACAAAATAAACAATGACAACAACAACAACAAACCCCAAAATAGAAAAATGTAGACAAATGGGATTATATCAAAATAAAAAACTTTTGCACAATGAAGGAAATAATAAAAGTAAAGGGACAATCTATGGATGGTGAGGAAACATTTTCAAACAATACTTCTGATAAAGGATTAATATCTAAAATTTATAAAGAATTTAAATCCACAGAAAGAAAACATAAGGATAAAAAAGTGGGTAAGAAATCTGAACAGACATTTTTTTTTGAAAGAAGACATACAAGTGCTCATATTATTCTTTAAGACTTAAGTATTATTGAATAGTCCACATTTGAATGCCTGAATTCTACCAGTCCTTGGAGACTGAACTTCCATGTCACCTGCTGAGTCACACTTTTCCCGACCTGCTGATTTAAGTTCTTCCCTTCTTGAAATAAAAGGGATAAAAACAGAAAAGGAAGAAGTCAATTATTGTTTGCAGATGACATGATCCTATACTTAGACGAGCCAAGATGCTGCACCTGAAGACTACTAGAACCACCAGCCAAACTCAGCAATGTAGCAGATTAAAGAGTCAATGTACAAAAATTAACACCAGTAATGAATCTGCTGAGAAAGAAATCAGGAAAACTATCCTATTTACAATAGCCTAAAAAGACATACCTGAGAGTAAATCTAAAGAAAAAATTGAAGAAGACCTTAGAGGATAGAAAGACCTCTTGTGTTCATCAATAGGCAGAATTAATAGTTAAAATGGCCACACTGCCAAAAGCAATATACAAATTCAATGTAGTCTCCATCAAAATACCAATGACATTCTTCACAGAGTTAGAAAAAACAGTCATAAAACTCATTTGGAAGAATAAAAGGCCCAGAATAGCTAAGGCAATTCTAAGCCAAAAAAAGCAATGCTGCAGGCATCACAGTACCTGACTTCAAATTATCCTAAAGAGCCATAGTAACAAAAACCGCATGGTCCTAGCATAAAAACAGACACATAGACCAATGAGACAGAATAGAAAGCAGAGACAAACACAGATACAGTCATCTGATCCTTGACAAAGGTGCCAAAAACCCTGTTCGAGAAAAGACAGCCTTTTAAACAAACGGTGCTAGGACAACTGGTTATCCATATGGAGAAGAATAAGACCAGATCCTTTTCTCTACACTGCACAAAAGTTAATTCAAAATGGATTAAAGTCCTAGGAATCAAACCAGAAACTATGCAACTCCTAGAAGAAAACGTAGCACCAACACTCCAACATATTGACAAAGACAATGACTTTCTCAATAGGACTCCTAAAGCTCAGGAAATAATAACCAAGAACTAATAAATGGGATGGCATCAAATTAAAAAGCTTCTGCACAGCAAGGAAATAAGAATGTGAAGAGAGCCCACAGAATGGGAGAAAACCTTTGCTAGCTCCTCCAGATTAATATATCCAGAACATATATATCTAATATCCAGATTATATAAAGAACCCAAAAAAACTTAACACCAAAAAGTCACATAACCCAATTAATAAATGCATAAATGAACTAAACGAATACTTCTCAAAAGAAGAACTACAAAAGGCCAACAAATACATGGAAAATTTTCATCATCATTAGCAATTAGGGAATTAGGGGATTAGGGAAATGAAAATAAAAACTACATTAAGATTTCATCTCACTCCAGTCAGAATGGCAGCCATCAAGAATATAAACATTCATAAATGCTGGAGAAGACACAGAGAAGAAGGGACACTTTGACACTGCTGGTGGGACTGTAAGTTAGTACAACTCCTATGGTAATGGAGGAGGAGGTTCTGCAAAAGACTAGGAATGGAACCACCATAGGACCCAGCTGTACCACTCCTCAGTATTCACTCTAAAGGATCAAAGTCACCATACAATCGCGATACTCAAGTTTGAAGTAGCACAATTCACAATAGTCAAACTATGGAACTAGTCTAGGTGTCCATCAATGTGTAAATGAGTAAAGAAAATGTGGAGCTTTATTCAGCATAATGAAGAAATCTGTAGGAAAATGGATGGAACTTGACAATTTTATGTTAATTGAATAAACCAAACTCAGAAAAGCAAGGGTTTTATGTTTTCTGTCACATGTGGAAGCTAAAGAAGAAAAAGAAGAGAAAGGTGGGGGGAACTCAAGGAAATCAAAAGGAGATCAGTAGAGAAGAGAAAAAGGACCTAGTGAGGGAGGAGGGAAGGTACAGGAGAAATCTGGGGAATGATATTGGCCAAATGATATAGTTGTATCGTGTGCACATCAGAATACAGAACAACGGATCCCACTATTGTGTACAATCATAACGCATCAATAAAATACAAAAGAATTAAAATAAAATAAATTTCTTCCATTTTCCTTTGAATTCCCAAAATATTTCTTCTAGCTTCTGCTTAAAGCAACTTATTTTATTCTCTGCTGTTTGGGTACAAAGCCAGCCTCCACTATTTAACTGTGAGTTCCCTGAGTTGGAGACACTCTTAGTTCACCTTGGTACAGCCCACGGCATACCCTGGACCTTCCATGCACAGAGTGGGAATTCAAAGAATTCTCACAAAACAAGAGAATAGGGTCTGGAGCCTCAAGGGTATGTTTTTGCAATTACTTGATTTTTCTTTTCATGATCTAGGGCTGGAACCCAGAGTCTCCTGCAAGCTAGGCAAGTGCTCTCCCACTGAGTTCCACCCCCATCTTTAAAATGACAGCAACATCAACTGAGGTGAGTGGGTTCTGTTAGCTTCTCAAGCAGCTAAAGGATGTGCTGAGTGGTGGAGCCTTTGGAATACCGACTGGTTCCTGTTGACTATTTGGCACACAGAGATCTAAAACAGAAAATAAAACACACAAAAAAATCCAAACCAACCTAACCTTAAAACTTGTCTTATTTTAAACAGAACAATATGATTCTTCTCAAACTGTGGAGCTGAACAATCCTCCTTTTTATTTCAATGAAACCAACACAGACATTGAACCTTCAAAACAACAACCAAAGGCCCCAAAGCCCCTGACCTTGCTCGGCCTTGGCAGGCTGCTGGACAATGACTCGACCTACAGGGCTCTCTAGTGAACACTAAATTCAGTTTCATTTTCTGATTAGAAAGGACTTATTTTCAGCATCAAGTGGAGGTGAATGGAAGAAGGGGAGGGCGGTGGAGGGGGAGATAGTTTCCACAACAATTTGAGAGATGGTGAGATTTACATGCTCTCTGCATAAGAAACAGCCCCAGGGACCAATCATAGAAACCGACAACACCTACCTAAGACAAAAACTTTCAAAACACTAGGCTTATTAATTTTCTTGTATTTGCTTTAGTTCACGTGAGCTTCTCATATATAAAACATTGAAATAATAAAATAAATAAACAAATAAAATAAAATCAGCTCCTAGAATCTTAATAGGGTAAGAAGCGATCCCACAACCTGTTTCTTTGCAGCATCAATTCATCGGCAACAGTTTTCATTCCATTTGTAGTTTTGCAAAAAAAGTAGTCAATCTCCCATTAATCCCTTCCCCAAATGGTTAGATCATTATCAGTCCATTTGTGAGCCTACTCCTATTTAAAGTTATTGCTAGAACTGTATTCAATGATGGTTAAAACAACTCAAAAACCTTTCAAATATAAGGCTCTGCTCCAAAACTTTTACCTCATTTGTACTTGGACTTTACAAATAATTTCCATTATTTTTTCAGCAATTTTCTATTTAAGTAAATTTTATTTATTCTCCAAATAAAACTATAGTCTGTCTCAATAGCAGTATCCAGGGAAGAAAAGAGTTCCTGAAAAAATTGACTGTAATTATAAGGAAGAGGAAGGATTATGAGATGCTGCGGGGAGAAGAATTACGAGAAAGGGATGGTGTGGATGAGAAGAAATCGAAATCGCAAAGGTCTGGCTCACAACAAGGGCTGGGCAGAGATGTCTGAGGCCATTTCTGCAGAGGCACAATGGAGTATGTGTTTCGAAAAGGCCAGGAAACAGAGTTCCTTCCATCATGAGCCATGGGGTACTGACCATGACCTTTAATTTCAGCAAAGCAGGGGCAAGAAGGTCCGATACCTTTCCTTACTCATCATAAGGAACACCCCTGTGACAAAAGACTAATCAACAAGGGAAAAGCAAAGCAGATTATTTAATCAAATGTTATATAATATGGCAGCCTTCAGAATGGAACCAAAGACCTGGGGGAAAACTCTATTTTTATGCTTAGGTTTAACGACACCATTTAGAAAAGTGATTGGGAAAATGTTATGATCTAATGTAATAAAACGAATGGGGGAAATTCAGCAAAGCCTATCTGTTTGGCTTCTCCTTGGACTCTTCTGTGTGTCATTTCTTCCTCTCAGAACAGGACAGGACCTTCTGGAATGAGGGTCTTATAATACACTATCCGACAGGGTAGGTCAGAGAATTTCCTTATGGCCAAAAAAGGTGCAGGATGGAGAGATAGTATTTCTAGATTTTGTGGCTGGCTTTAGGGGAGAGGGGTTCTAGTTTTTGTGGCCTGTATTGGGGGAGAAAAAAGAGTAGGAGAAAGAAGATTAGGAGAAGGTTGGATAGAGAGTTTGCTTCTGAGGCCCTTCTGATGGCCTTCAGTTCAAAGTATGCAGCATGGCAGAGCATCACATTTTGGGGTCCTATTTTTCTGGGTTCCCACAGCAGAGATGCCCATGCCATGTTCTGAATGGCCAACAAAGCTGACTGTCATAGAACCACGGGAGGCACTCACTATTCCTTACGGCTGTGACAAGTCTCACCAGCTACTGTGCGACCTGGGGGCCAATCCTCACCCTCACCCTCCACATCCTGTGAGCAACAAAGCTCTGCCCACTCGACTTCCTAAATGCTTCTGCAACCTCACCTCTCTCACCGTCCCCATCCTTTGGCCTAAACTACTACAATGGTCCCTTATGGTCATGTGGTCTTAGTGTCCATCTGCTCAGCACATGTCAATCAATTTGCCTCCCCAGGCTCTCGCTCATCTCTCAGATGCCAACCGTATCTGGATTTTTTGATTCCTAAAATGTTCCTTTTCACTACAAAGGCCTTCAAAGCTGTTCACACAACTGATTCCTTTTCCTTCCAAGATTCCTTCCGCTCACACATTTACCCTCACTCCCCTCTTTGATCTTTCTGGTCTTCACTGCAGGTAAGGTCCCTGGCATGTGCTCCCTGCTAATACAGAAACATAATTCTGTAATCAATTGTTGGGTGACTCTTCCTGTGTCACTGTGAGGTCAGAGCTTGTGTTTGTCTATGTATGTGCTCATCTGTAATATGTGGGTAAATAATTCAAGCAGAGGATTTAACATAGTACCTGGTATATAAGGCCTATGTAAGCTTTGGCAGCAATAATAATTAGCATTGTGCCTAGAACAAAGTATGTGCTCGATAATACGTTGAATTACAGAGGAATGAGTAAATGGATGGGTAAGAGTTCACCAGTGCAGACGGCTCCCCCTTTTCCCCATCCAGCCGCTATCTATAATAAATAGAGCAAAGCTGAATAGAAAATAGTCACAGAAAGGAATCAGTGATTTTCATTTCTGCTGCCATCATGATAAATGGTATCTTTGTTTTCCTGGATTTGAATTCATTGTACTGTGTTGTTGAAGAACTATTCAATGCAGGGAGATTTGGAATTAAGAGCTACAGGAATGTGATATCACAAAATATATCTCCACACTTCTCCAAGTTGTCTTTATTAATTAAAGCACATGCTTCTTAATGAACACACACTCCGGTGGTTCCCAGGCAAGATCCTTGAGGAAGCCACACATATCAGGTAGTACATTCCAACAAATGTTTGCACAGAGAATGTTAACATGTTGCCAAAAAGGGAAAATTTCACCATTTTTCCCAGTACACACCACACTTCTGATTCCTCCATATCCTGGACAAGGCACCAGCCACATGACTACATCATGCCATGCTGGTCTAACAAGGGAAAACATACCCAAACAGACCTGGGCTTCTGGAAGGTTCTGTACTAGCAGTACTAAAAGCTAAAAAAGAGGAAGATGCTTCTGAGTTGGTCCAATCATTTTGCTAATTTATTGCTCTTTAAGGTTGTGATAAAACTTTAAATACTTTAATTTTTTTTTTTACTTTAAAATTGTTTTGCTGTAGATAGCTCATTTGGATTTAGTAATAAACAAGACATCATCTTGTTATTAATGTGACATTTGATCTTCCTTGTTCCTTCTTAAGGGCAGAGGAAGGTTTTTCTTTCCTGTCTCTAAAGTTCACTTTTCTACCCTGGACCTTTCCAGTTCTACCTTTGAATGCTAAATTTCATACTTTGTTTTTCTCAGTTCAGTCATTAATTTGGGAAACTAGTATTTAAGAGATTTGGGGAAATTAATTTGGGAAACTAGTATTTAAGAGATTAAGGGTGGGCAGGGGATTAGCAAGGATGGTGGAATGTGACAGACATCATTATCCAAAGTACATGTGTGAAGACACGAATTGGTGTCAACATACTTTATATACAACCAGAAATATGAAAAATTTTGCTGTATATGTTTAATAAGAATTGTAATGCATTCCGCTGTCATTTTTTTTTTTAAAAAAATCAATAAAAAAAAGATTTGTTAGAAAAATACATTGTTAGTGTCTTTGTCCTTGCACATTTACAACTACACTGAAACCCAGTAGAGACCATGAAAAACACTAGACATTTAATCAACTGACCTGATTTTTTGTGGAGCAAACTGGATCTGTTCCTGAGCATGCTGCAATCCTGGGACTGTGTCGGGGCTGAGAACAGTGATGTCCTCTGACCTTCTGGGTTTCCAGGTGGGAAGGGTGAGCTCTGGATGAGTCTGATTTCACCTCTATCCACACTAGAGAAGTGGAGAGCATCCTGAGTTTTCTTCTTTTCCTTTTTTAACATGTTGACTAAAATATCTGAAATTTGACTTAAGGAATAAATGACTCATCCTAGATTATAATGATCAAAATACAAATGATCCAAATGCAGTTAATAGTCCCCAAACCACTTGCTCCTGAACATATGGTAAAGACTGACTAAAGGAAGATTTTAACTTTCCAAATTCCTACTACACAGTTGTGGACAATAAGGAGGCTATTAGTCTTCTACCATGACACTACGAGATGAAAAATTAGCAAACTCAATGTTTTTCAAAATGTTCTTAGTTTAAACCAGATGTCTTAGATTTTTTATGAAAGAGTTAATAAAAAGTAAAGTGAATACTTTACTTGTACTAGGCAGTGAAGCTGTGCATATATCTCTGAGTATATAGGTCTTTTATCTGGGAAGATTCCCCTCTTTGGCTGAGCTGTGATTCAGTACCACCTTGTTTTATACTTTGTGAAGGTGTGTCTGGGGTTTGTTCAAATGGATGATGTCACTGAAATGGAGCCTCGTAACTCCCACTATGGACATTCATGTTGTTGGTGGTCACTTTGACAGCACTACTATCTCTTGTTGATCTCCAGTATAATCTACCCCCACCTACTCCCATGGGAAATAGTGTCTTTCTCACACCTGTCACAATCTGAGCCTTCTGGGTCTACAAAGACAGATAAGAAAACATCCTCCAAACCCGACTGAGCAACTGTGATGCATCAAGAGCCTCTATTGGTTTTCAGCCTTTGATGAACGTAAGTTTTGAGATGATTAAACCTTAGCTGTTGTTTTTCCTTCTTCTGATTTTACTTACTGTTTACCTCAGCACAGCTTCCATTATGGGATGCTCTAGAATGCCTGGCCACATTCTGGTTTTGCTCAGCACAGTGAGATTGTCAGGGCAGGGCTTACGCTCCTGCTCCTGAAGGATAGGAAACAGCGTCATCAAGTAGTCATACAGCTAATAAAGGAAGAGCTAGGATTTCAATCCAAGTATGGATTCAAGATCAGTATTCTGTCCACTCTGACAGCATACACACCATCATTTTGAATATGAGACTCAGATGGCGGAAACTCTGAATTATTCAGTAAAGAATCTAGTGTAGCCCCATGTGAATAGTGGTACCCAGATTCACCACAATGAAGAAGGGAGATGATGTATGTCTCTCTTTCTCTCTCATTCTCTTTTAAAAATAAATGTATATGAACAAGCCTGGCCTGTTCCCTCTCTGTCATTATCTCATTTCATCCCTCCTATAGGCACAGACATTCATAAGTCATGAAGTGGATTAAGAAGTTGGTAGGAGTATTTAGGAGAGAAGATCCTGGACTAGGATCAGGGCCAGGAAAAGAAGCAGAGCTCAGACTGGGGCTGAGGCCAGGACTGAGGTCCAGGCTGAGACCATCCCTGGAGATGGATGGGGTAAGAGAGAGGAAAAGGAATGCAAGGGTGACAACATTTGTGGGCAGCACTCACAGACAAGGGCTCGTGTGGGGGTGTAATTCACAGTTGAACCTACTGTTACTTGCTGAATAATAAAGCAGCTAAAACTTATTTGAATCTGACATAAGGGGTCTGCTAATGCTCAACTAAAATTAAAGACTGAAGTTAATCAGGCAGCAGACTTACTTTGTATTTGGTTTGTTTTTACCTCTTTATTTCTGGATTTTCTTTACATAGATTATTTTTATGCATTTTTGGACAATAGTTGAAGCTAAAGTATCTTTAGAAAATTTTAAAAATGAGCAAAAAATATCTGCTTATAATGAATTGACCAAAATTATTTCCTGTGTGTGTTTAAATGCTGCAAATGTCATGAAAATGTCGTCTTTTAACAAGAAGGAATACTGAAGAAATCTCAGGGAGTCCTGAGGTCTAACCCCCCACCAGGGGCTCTTTAGAAGTAACCACCTAGTCTGCAGCTAGGAGCAGCTCATGTCCCAGGGAATGCCACTACTCTCAGGACCCCATATATACTGCCTCCTGGAGCCAATAAGAATTCTGTCTTGAACACTCATCTATTCTCACTTCCAAATTTGGAAACATTTGTAAGTAGAACCCAAAGTAGTAGATCTCCTTTTAAATAAAAGGTTACATTTAAATCAATCTCTGCTCTTCATAAGCTAAATACCATTTACCATTTTTTCAGCCATGATTTGAGTTTCACCCACATACCAGCCACAAACTCTGGGCCATGGTAAGGCTGTGGTCAGCCCAGTGTCCGGTCAGCTAGCTAAAGATAACCAGCTAACTTACTGGCTCAGGACTGAACCAGAAAGAGCACCACAGAGTAGTAAAAAATCATATCTTCACAAATCTAATGTTAAGAGATGGCATAAAAAACTCATACTTTTCTATAAACTGAAATGTTCTCTGTAGAGAAACTGTATCAGGCTAAAAGTAAGGTCAAATGTTTTCTTTTGTAGCTATTCTTTTTCACTAGTGACTGCACTGTGTTTGCTAAAGGGACATTTTACTTCTCAATGGAAAGGGACGAGGTGATTGATTGGGAGGAAGGGTGGGCCCCTGAGTGATGTGGCAGTGGGGAGTCACCTGTTCTCATCCCCCTTTCAAGCCAGGAGCAGAGAGTTTCATGGCTTCAGGAAGGATACTGATTTCATTATCCCTCTGCTTTAGAAGGTCTCGTAGCTTTTTATATTCTTCCTCTTTCACTGGTTCTTGGCAGTCTGGCTCTTTGATTTCGGAGGAGGCTGTACTGTTCCTGAAGATCCTCTTGTCATTCAATAGTTTCTGTAAGTTGAAAGAACAGTTTTGCCCCTATATCACCATTCCAAATTTTCTTGTTTGACTCTTTTCCCTTTAACAATTCCCTGAACATAAGCATGCCTTGTCCTGACTCCTTGAATTCACAGTCGCTTTTCTCACTTGCTTGTCCCCCAACCCCACCTGCCTTGCACATTCCTTTCTCCCTCATCTTTATCTCTCCTTTCCTAAATTGGGAAATTCTTCCTCAAACATTATCTCCTCTTGGACTCTCTTCCCTTTCTATGTAACACAATAGTGCTCAGTTCATACTTTTATTATAGCCCTTATCTGTCTTCTCCATGACTCGTTCAACATTGCCTTCCCAATCCTGGCCCATAGCAGATTCACAGACATGTTCGCTATCTTACCCAGGTATGAAAAAATACAACTAGGGTAGAAGTAACATGTAACGATAACCCCATTTCCTCATCAGAAAAGGTAAAACCCAAGGCAGAGGAAAGTGAATTATAAGGATAAATAAAAAAATACAATACACAGTTCACTTGATATTATTTTAAAATTGGTTTTTGGAACATAGAACTATTCTGTGTAGAGGTAGAGGTTCCTGGCAAAAGAATCTGAAGTCCATGGTTTGAGCTTATTTATTGGCAAGTAAGATCTGATCTCAGGAGAAAATGGGTGGTGATCACAGCATTGGTTCAAAGCTCACACCATTTTCTGTGAAGCTGGGTCCTAACTTTTCAAGGCTTGGTCAACCAGAAAAGTTTTTTTATTGCACTTGGAGCATGGCAGGAAATGGTTTCTACTGAAGGAAACATTTAAACTTACCTTTAAATGATGAAAACAGTGATGAATTTTACGCATATCAGCGCCAACCTCTAGTCTACTCTGTGGATCCTGGTCTTCCAAAAAGGATGTTATTAGTTTTTCCAGCCTAAAAATACATAATACATGAGAAGCAAGTTTGAGCTAGAAGCTTTAGAAATTTTCATGGCCATACTTGGTTCATATTTGAAGCCCAGGATATTACTCCCACATTTTCACAGAAAATGGACTACAAAAATTAAAGGAGGAAAAACATAGTGATAAAGTGAAATCTATAACGATGCAATCACTTGGCTCATTTCCAATGAACGTTCACAGGCAGTTTTCAAGAATGATTTGATTTCTACCATCCCTCCATTCTAGTCAAACTGAATTTCTCTGCTCCTGTGTCCAGCTGTCATAGTGCTAGAAAAAATGATAATTTTTTTAAAAAAAAAATTGGTTTCATTAAAAATTCATGCTATGCAGCCCCCCCCACACCCCGACATCTCAGTGATGCTTCATAGTCCTTTTCATTATTCCTGTTAATTTATGGTCTTTACAGTGGCTATTCTAGATCTTTCCATAACTCCTCAATCTACCACTACATTTTCACTCTCCATCAATAAAGCAGCTTCTCACCAGAAGGAGAAAGTTAGGCTGGTTCAAGCAGATACCTCAGTTTCCTTCTCCTTCACCTCAGGTAGTTCTGCCTCACACTCAGGCCCTGTTCCTTCTTTTATTTAATTTGGATAATATCTTCCTCCTCTTGCCTGGACTCTTCCTGCTTCTTCTAGAGCTTCCTTGACTAATTACCTGTTTTCTCCTCCTCACCTGTTAATCATCTCTCTGTGGGGACTCTTTCCTCTTTGCTTACAATGAGTTTCATATTTTTCCTATTCTAAGACAAAACAGAAAGCAAAATACGCCCCATTGGAGAGACCCTCGCACCCCTCTATTTGGAACTCCCACTTTAGATTGTAGCAGTTGAGTTCCAGAGTCTGTATATGCACCTGGCCTCCCACCTGCATCCCGCCTCCTTTAAAAGTATCATGAGGCAATTCTTGGCTCCGATTCATCTTTGTTTTTCCCTCCCCCAGGTTTTAGATTCTTAATACAAATATGTTAATTAGCTAATGCATTTCACCACATGAAAATCGTTCCCTTTTATGTTGAGTTAGAATTCTTGGTAAGGAGGGCTTTAGGAGGGCCATCAATATCTAAGATGCTACGTATCCTAATGCCACTGCAGCATATTTTTCTAGCATTGCTACGAAAATATTTGCAGACTTCCAGCCTCTTTGAAAACTGTACACACCTTCCTTCCACTGTTCCTATCAGTCCTCTCAAGATATAATGATTTTTATCACAGAGTACCCTTGGATGTCCTTTTTATCTCTTTCTGTAGTCTGCAACATGGGACAGCTGACATTTGCAACTGTAGGATGATTCACATTGTCATTCTTAAGGAGATTCTTCAGTGGAGGGGCACTATTTGATGTTTGATACGTTTCTGTATAGAACATAGCTAATTCATTTCTGACACAATGATTAAAAAATTTTTGTATGTCAAGAATTTCTAAAACACATGTTTATCATCAGTGGCCCCGTATCAGCGGCCTTCTCTATGGTTTGATCAAAATTAGAAATGCAGCTATGAGTGATGAAAAGGTAAAAGCTCCCACTCCCTTGCCACCCTTCCCATTTTCCTTATTTGCACTTAATTCCTGAGGTTCACTGTTAACAACAATTGAAATATATTCATCTAGTTATCAATGAAGCACATACCTATATCTAATATATTCATTTGTGGATTATCTTTGCTTTCACAAAAATGAGATCACACTCTGGATAATGTTCTGCACCATTCTTTTTCTTTTTTTGTGGTACTGGAGGTTGAACCCAGAGTCTCCTGTGTGCTAGGCAAGTGCTCTACCACTGAGGTAGATCTTCAGCTCTATTTTATTTTATTTTAAGATAGGGTCTCACAAAGTTGCTCAAGTGGCTTTGAACTTGCCATCCCTCTGCCTCAGCCTCTGGAGTATCTGGGATTACAGGTGTACACCACTATGCCAGCCTTCTTCATCAAAAGACTGTCACAGATAATATTCCACATCAGTATACATGCAGTGGAAGTGTGTTACTTTCAATGGCTCTGTAATACCCTAGACTGTGACTGCACTGCTACTATCATGACTGGCACAGAGGTAACATGTTCCCAGTTGCCACCTTCCTCAAAACTCATGAGGAGGCCTGGATCTACAATCATCATTGAATGAATCTTCAAAACATAGTACTGTTTATCGACTTGAACTTTCCCTGAGTCCTAAGCAGAAATTCTGAAATTTTTGGAAATTGCCATGACTTCTAGATTTCTGTGGAGTGAAAGCACTTTGTGGTTTCCAGTGTCCACAAAATTTCTAGCAGATGAGATTAAGTGGTCAGCAATAATTAATCAGTTCTTCCTTCTTGCTCTTTCTTTTTTTTAAATTTGTTCTAATTAGTTATACATGACAGCAGAATGCATTTTAATTCATTGTACACAAATGGAGTACAACTTTTCATTTCTCTGGTTGTATACAATGTGGAGTTGCACCACATGTGCAGACATACATGTACCTAGGGTAATGATGTTTGTCTCATTCCACCATCTTTCCCACCCCCACGCCCCCTCTCTTCCCTCCCTCCCCTTGGTCCAAACTTCCTCCATTCCTCCCATGCTCCAACCCCTCATTAGGATCGAATCCACTTATCAGAGAAAATATTCAGCCCCGGGTTTTTTGAGATTGGCTTAATTTGCTTAGCATGATATTATCCAACTCCATCCATTTACCTGCAAATGCCATAATTTTATTCTCTTTTAGTGTCGAGTAATATTGCTTTGTGTATATACACCACAGTTTCTTTATCCATTCATCTACTGAAGGGCATCTAGGATGCTTCCATAGTTTAGCTACTGGGAATTGTGCAGTTATAAACAACCAAGTGGCTGTGTCACTGTAGTATGCTGATTTTAAGTCCTTTGGGTATAGTCCAAGGAGTGAGATAGCTGGGTCAAATGGTGGTTCCATTCCAAGTTTTCTAAGGAATCTCCATACTTCTTTCCAGATTGGTTGCACCAATTTGCAGTCCCACCAGCAATGTAAGAGTGTGCTTTTTTCCCCACATCCTCACCAACACTTATTGTTATTTGTATTCTTGATTACTGCCATTCTGACTAGAGTGAGATGAAATCTTAGAGTAGTTTTGATTTGCATTTCTCTAATTTCTAGAGATGTTGAACATTTTTTTTCCAGATATTTGTTGATTGCTTGTATATCTTCTTCTGAGAAGTGTCTGTTCCTTAGCTCATTTACTGATTGGGTTGTTTGAGTTTTTTGGTGTTAAGTTTTTTGAGTTTTTTATATATCCTGGAGATTTGTGCTCTGACATGTGTGTGGCAAAAATTTGCTCCCAAAATGTAGGTTCTCTCTTCACCTCATTGATGGTTTCTTTTGCTGAGAACTTCTCTGTAGTTGATCATGAAGTATATATTCTAGCCAACAGTCTCTGACAGAGGGCTGAAGGGGGATTGTTCACAGGAAAGCATTGTGAGAGTCGAGGCTTCTGCTGATTTGAGCAGCCACTGGCAGATCCTTCAGGCTCACTGGGCTTGGCATCTCCATCGACGTGCCCATCTCACATAGTGACAGTATAGGATACAAGGAGGACCAAGACCATGAGCCAAAGAAATGGGTAAGAACTGCCTCCTGCCTGACTAAAATAACTAGATTACTTGTTCTAAGCACTTAGTCTGATAAATGACTAAGACTAAAAATCAGGCCTTTGGATGTGCAGTTTTGTTCTCAGTTCTTAGGAACACAGAGCCTCTTTGGATAAGAAAAAAATGCCTGCACTTTCCTTCATACATTTGATTTATTGTTGAACTTATTTTCTTATCAAGAAGAGACTGGTTCTACTAATTAAAATGCAGAAAAATGCTTAATTCAGATGTTTCTGATGTACTTACCCTATCAGTATTAAGACTAAATGGATGACCTCAAATTCTCTCATTTTCTTATCTCCCAAAATAGTTCCCAAGTTTATATCTAGTCCCTGCTCCCGCTGAGGGGTCTCCAGCTGCCAGAACCCTGCTGGACAGGGGCGTGTTTACAGAAAAGGCTCTCCAAGGAGGCCAAGGCTCTACAGTGAAGTCTGTTCTTTAGGAGGAGTCCAAATCAACAGGAGACTTTCTATTTTTCACTAGGAGAAAAGAAGGAGGAGAAAAGAACCCTTGAGGAAAGGTAAAAATAAACATAGATCATTCGGTTCTAATCCATATGGACAGGAAATGTTACAGAGCATCCAAGGGTGTCTGGACACATGAGCTGGCTGAGGGCAGGCAGGGTGTTAGGGGTCATGTGTTGGGTGACATTCCTGTCTCCCCCAAACTGCTAATGAGGGATCTTGGGTAGCTTGTGGCCTCGTTCAGAACCCCATTGAGTTACAAATATGGATACCCAGCCACATAATTATGATTGCCAACATTTCCTATATGTGTTTTACCACTACTCCCCTTTTTCTGCTCTCTATCCTTACAAAAAAATAAAGGCCTGACTGCAGACATTTTCCCATGGGAATTTAGATTTGATGCATGAGTGAAAAGATAACACAAGCTTCTTAGAGTTGGCTTCCACCATTAGTTAGATATTCTTTTATGCTATTTGCATATATCATGTCCGCAATCCTTAAAACAATCCTATGAGAGAAGTACTATTATTGCCCCTATATCATAAGCAATGAATCTGGAATGCATTCTGAAGTTAAATATCTTGCCCAAGGTCACACAGCAAGCAAAGAAGCAAACAGCAGAGCTGGTACTCAAACTCAGGTAGGCTGACCGTAGAATCCAAGTTTTGAAGCACAGTCCTTACCATACTTTAGCAAAGTTAATAAATGTATTTCAATATCATACTGGACCGTGTACTTCTAAAATGGAGAACTCACCCCTACTCTTTGAGGAGGGAAGCAGGTAGATGAACTAACAGGAAATAATTGAGTGACAGTCACATAGATCTTAACAAGGCTAGGGACCAGCGTGACTTGTAACAGCAAAAACAGTTGGAAAAGAATTGGAATTTGCCACATTAGGAGATTAGGAAAATAAATGATGACATAGTTATGTACATAGTTAGGCAGTTGTTTTAAACGGTGGTGTGGTGGTATGCTCATGGATGTTAAAAAATACTCATGATATATATGGATAGGTTAGCAATGAATCCCTTGCAGGGATTCTGCAAGTACTCTTTAACACAAAAAAAGAAGATAAGAGACAAAAAAGAAACAAAGGAAGGAATGAAAGAAGGAAGGGAGGTGGGGGTGGATCTGAAGCTTTTGGCTGGCTGCCTTTGGCTCAAGAACATTTACCATCTCCCTGAAGAAAAGCTCACTCTTCCGCAGTATTTTTGTAATTATGTTTATTAAAATAAATCCATCATTTGTACATTGAGGGTGATTAAGATATTCTCAAATAACTTTTGTAAAAATGTTTTATGGACATGTTCTTTTCAGCATGAGCTTCTAGAAACACCTCTCTATGTGCTGGTTGTGGGAAATCAGGGAGTTAACAGAGCGTTAGGAAGAAGAGCAAACCTGAACTGGGGGTGGAAACCCTGGCTGGGCCTAGCACTGGCACAACATGGGCGTGTGCTTCAGGGGAGCCAGAGGGAACAGAGACAATGGGAGCGCCCAGTGGCACAGTGTTATTCCAGGAGCTTTATTACAAACAAGACCAGGAGCACGAAGCAGTGAGACCTTATCCTCTGACGCTGAACTGGAAAGAGCAAAGTGGATGGAGAACTCTCCAGGTGGTGAGGCAGGGCTGCTCTGTGACAGATCCTTGGAAAGGCCCGAGGTCCCAGAGCTGATGGTTCCTAACGTCTCTGTCTTACCACTGGTTTGGGGAAAAGGAGTAGATAGCTCATTACAAAGATCTAGGAAGGCATCTGACTTAAGAACCTAGCTGACATTAATTAGACCAAAAAGTGCTAAAATCTGCCTGAATTTTACCACGCATTTTGCCATTGAAGCTGGCTTCATCGGGATAGTTCGTCTCCCACAGGGTTAGGTAGTGCCGAGGAACCCTTGTTACATAGTACATGAGCAAAATCTGGAAAAGAGCTGGACATTCAAAGGGAACTTCAATAACTACTCACTTCTAGGACTGTAACTAGATATAAAATTGGAGGAATAGTTACACAATGGAAATAATTGATCCTGATGATATCAGACTGGGGCTTACGTGTTGTGTTGGATGAACTTAACTCACCAACTGTGCTGGGTCAAAACTTTGTTAAATTTGTGAAATAATGCCATGTCTAAAGTCTTAGGTTGATGAAGTAAGATAACACAAGGAACAAAGAGAGGGTATTGCCTGGCCTCTTAATGCCTTGCTAGTTTAAATGAGAACAGTGGATCAACCTCAGACGCATAAGCTGGGAGCCTTTTATTTTTATTTTTAATATATTTCTATTTTAAATTGACCCAAAGAAATGGTACATATTTATGGGGTATAGTGCGACATTTTAACACATACACAAGGTAATTGGCATAACTGCCACCTGAGACATTTATTGTTTCTTTGTATTAGGAGCATTCGAAATCCTCTCTACTAGTCATTTTGGAATATTCAATTAATTGTTAACCACAATTTTCCTACCATGTTACAGAATATTAGAAGCTATTTCTTCTATCCAGCTGTACCTGTTAACTATCACCCTCTGGGAGCCTTTTAGAACTGTGGATGGTCAGCCCCATCCCACACCAGCTGAATCAGAATCTACTCTTCCTGACGTGTCCCCACAATCTGTACTCAAACTAATGTTTAAGGAACAACAAGGCAATTGAAATGTATACACAAGAAGATATGCACATCTTTTCAGCCCTGGGAACCAAAGAAGTAAACTGAAATGTTAAAGAGGAGCTAACATCCCCTGATGGTCACCTATGTCCTGGGCACTGTACTAGCAACTTTACCCATGCTGGTCCATAGCCTTGTTAAGATCTATGTGACTGTCACTTTTCCACTTATCTAAGTGAGAGTCCCCTAAAGGGACTCTCATAGCTGGTTCTCTTGATAACTGCCTTTTCCTAATTATTATATTATTATTTTCACTGAACATCCATTTAAAAAGCCGGGGAACTTTCTCAGGTGTTTTATTATTCATCTGTACCATAAGCCTATAAACTATTATCCCTCTTTCATAAGTGAGGATAGGAAAGCTCAGAAAAGTTAAGAAACTTACATGTTGTTACGAAGGTAGGAAACTGAACTGCTGAGATTTGAAAACAGGCTTTTTGAATCAGCAATTTCCATTCTTTCCCTTCATACCACAAAGACTCTCTCAACTCAGAAAACTGTCTCCACTTGCTATAATGCCTGGCACACTACCTTTGTATTTTCAACTCAAAGCTTCATGCAGACTCTTTTTATAGTAAGTAAAGACACAGACAACAAGGTTGATGAGACAACAAATAAACTTTGGGTCTGCCATTTCAAAGAAGAGTTTTCAACAAGCTGTAATGACGGGGGTGCTTGATATCCGATGGTGCGGGGGGAAGGAAGACGGGACCTATTTTAATTTTTCAGACAGATAGGATTCTCTTACGGGAGGTGACCTTTTACAACATACAGAGTTGGAATAACATATAATTTACAAAAGGGAAGTTCAAATAACAACAATAAATTCACAATTATGATTAACTACAATTCACAGAACATGAAAAACCGAGGGCTGAGATTGTGCCAATAGAACTGACCAAAGGAAACTACACAAATATTTTTTTGGGGTCAATAGTTTCATGTTTGTTTTTCCTTAGATTCTGCTGAAGGAATCATTCCCAATTGACTCAAAAGTAGTTACTTCAAGAGTTTTTCCTTTTAGAAGTCTCTGGTTTGTGATAAGTATTATATATATTGTATGCTCTCCTTGCCCTAGCCAGTAAGGGAAAAACATGAACCCTCATGTGCAAGGAACTGAGCTCAGTGTCAGCCACTTTGCTGGAACAAGCTGTTTTTTAATAATAGTAGGGGGTCAGAAAGTTCATGGTTTTGGTGAAGCAGAAGAAATTTCTATGCTGAGTTTTCCTTCGAGATTTTTCTTAGTATGGTGTATTTCCTTCACTTCCACAAGAGCACTGTTCCATGGCACCTCAAATGCACAGATGCACAACTTCTTGATACTTTTAGTGATTTGAAAGAGCAAATGTGAAAAATCAAAATGAAAATCTAGACTGGTTTACCTCTTGAATGATGAAGACATGACCTTTTTATAGGAATTTGAATTCATAGTCATGTAATTCCATTTATGGAATTTTTAAAAACTATCTTGAAATAATTTAAAATAAACTAAGATGACT
The DNA here is from genome assembly GCF_048772815.1 of Callospermophilus lateralis. NCBI lineage: Eukaryota > Metazoa > Chordata > Mammalia > Rodentia > Sciuridae > Callospermophilus > Callospermophilus lateralis. The sequence goes on along the minus strand of NC_135310.1, from coordinate 115,190,770 downwards.
TTAAAGACATATTTTATAAGCTCTTTATAAATGGAGGGATGAAGGTTTTTGAAAGTCATAAAAATTAATTTTACTTTTGTCAATCCAGATTTTATATATTTGATTTAATTAGAGGTGTATATATCTTATATGATCAAACATTTTAATTTCAGTAGACACAGAAAGGTTCAGTGGCTTAGAACAAATGTAAATAAGATGAAAATAGCTGACCTGTCTCAGAGAACGAAGGGTGGGTGAGATGGTGGAGGCTGGGCCACAGGCATGGCTGCTCGGAGCCTCCTGAGTCAGCAGGAGAAAAGTGTTATGGTTCACCTCCAAAATCCTGCACTAGTGCAGAAATAGTCAGAGGAGAAATGATTAGATTATAAGAGCTACAACCTTACCAGTAACTGGGTGGTAACTGTAGGCAGGTGGAACATGGCTGGAGGAGGTGGGTCACTGGGGTGTGCCCTGGACAAGTTCTTCTTCCCTGCAGCCCCTGCCCCTCTCTTTCTCTGCCTCTTGGTTGACACAGGTGGAGCAGTGCTCCTTTGCCACACCTTTTCACCTCCATAAGAGCGCATCCTTTCGCCATGGTGTTCTGCCTTATCTGGGCCCAGAGCAATGGAGTCAACAGACCATGAACTAGATCTCGGAAATCATGAGCCAAAATAAACATTTCCTCTTCTGTGCTGTGCTTGTCTTGGGGTACAGCAGTGAAAAGCTGATAATAACACTAAAAGTCTGAGACTTCTCACCACCAAGTTGCTATTGCTTCTTGCAGGAGGCCAAGGCTGATGTGCTGATACCCCGTCTGCTGGAAACAGCAGATTTATGTCACCAATGTGCTAGGAGGCTTTGGGCTGATGGAAAACACAACCAAACCAAACCAAAACAGCATGCAGTAGAAGCGAGGTGGGGTCTGGATGTACAACTGGGAGACTATGGGCAAATCTAACTGAGGAGCCACAGCAATGGGAAAAAGAACCAAACCAGCTCAAGGTGTGGGTGCAGCTAAGTATCTAGCATGAGATTCACAAGGGCATTGGCAGATGCTTGGCTGGAGGTACCCTCCTGGTCCTCCAGGTCCCCACAAGTCCCATCTCAAAGGGACTCAGCAAACAGATGTGCCAGTTTCACCTGAAGAGTGTGAGAGCCCCTTCCAAGTGCTGCTGGTGATCAAGGAGTCACGGACCCTGCCACCTGAGGCTGTGCCTGTGCTTTGGCCCTCCAGAGGTCATCTGCTATCGCTATCCCTCTGCCTCTGCCCAGCCTGCCTTGGCTCAGCTTCAGGAAGCCTCAGGTCCAAGCAGTCCCCAGGTGACCACCCTACCCCAGGCCCTGACTTCTCTGAAGCCCAGTGGTGAGCTTATTTACCCTAATACTTAGAGCTGCTTTGCAGATTTAGGAAGATTAAAAGTAATGAATGAATGAATTCCTGTATAAAGATGATTTTTGCCATGCTTAAGGGTAAAAAAAAAGAATATAAATCAATCAATCAACAGATATTCATAATTCCCTTTTTAAATTCTACAAGTATTTTTTGAACCTGTTGTTTGCCATGGGCAGCCACTAAGTAAACCTGAGTATACGAGTCTACACAAATCCATAAGAAATGGGAAGTCGACTTATTGGAAAGTGAATGGTGGTGTGGTGGGGGGGCACCCAGCGAGTCAGCAGGGTTGCCAGTGGCTGGAAAATGTGCAAGAAGAGTCACACCTGGGAAGGGAGCCGCGACAGGCGGCAGAAACAAGGTAGAAAAGGCCTCCACTCCTTCTGGCAGGGCAGGAAGGTCTGTGAAAGAGAAGCCACATTTCACAGACACCAAGAAGAGGGTGCTGCAGAGATGCCTGGAGAAAGGACAGGGAAAGACACTGAGAATGAGGAAGGGCCACCAGAGAGCTCCTCTGGCCAGAGCACAGGAAGCAGGGCAGAGAGGAGGCAGGACAGGGAGGAGGGGAAAGGAGAGAAAGGACCTCAGGGGACAAACAGGGTGACCTGTAGGAAAGGTTACTGGGAAATTTAAAAAATGGGGTGACTCTACCAAGCTATAGAGCTCCATGGTTAACATTTTCTGAGTTCATAGAACTTTCCTGATAGTTCATTAACTTGAAGGAGTAGTGAAAACTTTATGTACCCTTTGCTCTACATTTCTGAACTCTTTTTCTTTCTGTTTTATATGAAATTCAATTTGTAGTCAACATTAAAGTTTAGTAATAAATATTTCTCAACTGATTTTTTTTAGCAAAAATGTTAAATAACAATCTTGATTTACTACACACAAATGCTGTGTGTGTGTGTGTGTGTATAAATTGTTAAAGTTTTAAATGATGGATTAAAAAGATTTTATTATGTAAATATACAAAGTCAATCCTTGTGGGTATGTTTCCATTTCATAACAAGTTATTTTATCCTGTCAAAAGGAAAAAGGTACATAGATGTTTAGAAACATATTCATGTAATATTGAATCTAAAGCAAATTGATATAAATTGAATCACCCATTATTGTTGAGTTCTATATTAAGTTGAAGATGGGTTTACAAGGTAAAATAGTATCCTAAGATGCAATAAAATAATAAGGGATATTTAAAACAATACATTAAATATTTAAAGAAAATTACCAATAAATTGTTAAAACAATGATAGAGGATCTATACAAAGAAAAGTACATATTTAGAGAGGGAACATAGAAGAACACACCAGGAATCTTATCATGCAACTGAACGGTACAATATTGTAATCTCTCAATAGATCCATCAATAAAGTTCAAAGTACACCCGATAAAAGTCCCAAGACAATTTTCCAGAAAAATACACATATACATACACTCTACAAAAATTTAGACACAATTTTTGGGTGGAGGGGTTCCACAAATGCCCCAAAGTCTATGTGTGGACTCCACAGAACTCCTGTTGGAGATATACATATATGTTGATATGGAAAGATGTCACAATTAAATGAAAAAAACACAGCTTGAAAATAGCAAATAAAGTCTGAGTGCATCTTTATTAAAATATATACTTATATGTACTCATTAAAAATTCTGAAGGGTCACAAGCAGATAATAGAGAATCACAGATCTATCCTTTTTTAGTTCTTCTATCACTGTTGCACGGGGAACAAAAATCGTAAAGTAATATATGCGTGTACACACATACATACATACACACATATACACACACACATATACATATACCTTACAATTCAAAGGAAATTTAACAAACTCCGTAGATAACATTGTGAGTCTGAATGTGTAACTCTCCATGTCCAGTTCCCCAAGGCCAGTGCCTTGGGAGAGAGATCCACCTTACTTCCTGTTGGGTTCTTGAAATGAAGTCCCCAGTGAAAACCCAAAGCTATTCCTTTAGCTGCTTCCAGATGGGTTTGATCTGTTGACATCATCTGATTACTGATTTTATGGTTCTGCTCACAGTGGTTAGTGGCTATTTCTGCATTTGTTCATCCATTATTCGTGCAGGCTATCAGGAACCAGGTGTTAGGCATTGATGTAATTTATTATTTCCACAAGTGCACATTTTCACACTGTGGGCTTTCTTTAAGTGGCGTAACCCATATAAACTGTGATTAGAACAAACGTTTGTTTCAGGAAGTCTTAAAAAACATCCAGCTCCACGTGTATGCAAACGTTTCCTGTGAAAAGTTATTAGGGAAAACAAGAGAGAAATGCAAGTGTTCTTGGATGTGATGAAGAGTCTCATTCCTTCTTTTAAAGAATTTCCCGGAGCTTACAAAACTCAACGAGCAAAGAGCAGTAACATTGAGAAAGCATTAAACAACTGGAAGAATGAAACAGTGTGTTCATGTTTTCACACTCAAGACTTTCTAATTTAGAAGCCAGTACTTCTGATGAGAGAGCTGTCCAGGCCAAAAGAAGCCAATGTGTCAACCATAACCCAATAAATGGAATTGCCATTCACGCCTCATCCTTTTTTATTTTATTATCTGCCTTTGATATTTATTCATTTGTCCTGTTAGGACTTAAAGCTCTTAAACTTTTAGAGAATAAAATAATCATTAAAGTACAAAAGCAGCCCTGAGATGAAGACAGGCCTTTTTAATCATATTAGATAACCATTTCTTAAGAACTCAAATGCTTCCACAAACTACCCAAGGATAATTAATACAGGCTGTAGACTATGCTTTTAGTTTGGGTTTTAATATCTTTAAAATGTAGTGTCAAGACCAAAAACACTCTGTACCGAAGTGGAGAAACTTCATCTGTAGTGAATTATATCTCATGAATGATTTCAGAGATCTGATTTCTTATGAGAGAGAGAAAAAGAGAGGTATGCATTAACCATTAATGACCTTTGGGATGTTTAATCCATAAAAGTTCAGATTGTTGCTGTTTATCAGCCATTATTAACTGGGAAGAATCCCTCGATGCCAAGAGATGGGAATTCAGAACAACATTAGTGGATAATCCATCATTTTTTTTCTTAAAAAAGATTGATTAGATAGGCCTCTCCTCTTCAGGTGGTGTGAATTTACTGATAAATCACTGATCATGAGGCAAGATATTTCTCAATTCTCTACCACTGAGACATTTTAGGGAAAAAAAAAAAAAAACTACATATGGAGCTTAAATTTGCCATTGCATGAAGGGAGTCTCTTAAGAAGGCAGGGAATATAAGATTAAAAATGTGCTATCTCATTCATTCTACATTTACTTGGAGAGCATTTACTGATTGCTTATCAGAATCCAGGTGTTTGGTGTGTAAATATGAATAAAATACATCCAAGTCCATTTACCTTTATTTCCTCTACATTTTTATTCTTAAAAATCTTTGAGGATGTTGAATTGTAAGAAAAAGGTATTCATCATGTATAACAAGAATGGGAAGTTATACTCCATGTAGGTATAATATGTCAGAATGTACTCTACTGTCATATATGTCTAAAAAGAACAAATAAAAAAGAAAAAGGTGTGATCATAAATATTAATTAATTTTTTTTGACGTCTCACTATGTTGCTCAGGTTGGCCTTGAGTTTGGGATTGTCCTGCTTCAGTCTCCTGAACAGCTTGGATCACAGGTGTATGATTCCATGCCTGCTTCTTAACTGTTTTTAATGCAAAGATACTCATAAAATTATGCAAATAAAATAAATCTCAAGTCATATAAAACAAATATGAAGTAAGGTTGCAACTATTTCATTTATATATACATATAGAAATCCCTTCATATATATGTGTGTGTATATATGTGTGTGTGTGTATACACAATATATATATATATATATATATATATATATATATATATATATATATATAGAGAGAGAGAGAGAGAGAGAGAGAGAGAGAGAGAGAGAGAGGGAGAGGGAGGGAGAGAAAGAGAAGGTTTTATGGAATTCAAATTTAAGTGAATATCCTGCCCCCCCCCCCCCCCGTTTCGATTTGGTACTTGGGGATGGATCTCAGGGGCACTTGACCAATGGGACACATCCATGGCCCTATTTTGTATTTTATTAGAGACAGGGTCTCAATGAGTTGCTTAACACATCAGTGTTGCTGAGGTTGGCTTTGAACTCATGATCCTCCTGCCTCAGCCTCCGGAGCCTCTGGGATTACAGGAGTGCACCACTGTGCCCGGTTGATATCCTGAATTTTTATTTGCTAATCTAGTCACCATAAACTGAGCCAAAAATCTTTCAGGCCTTCTAGTTTTGAGCTGACCTGTGGGTGCTCACTGCTGGGGTGTGCAGGGCTCAGGCACACAGGAGGGCCTTGATAACCGCTATTAATGAGTCACTCCCTAGTAATACACTTGAAGTGAGGCCCAGTGCTACTGTTCTTTTCTGAAAGAATAAAAAGTACTTCAGGCACTGACTACAGCATCTAAATGTTTCCATACTAATAATGCACTACATTTTCTATTGATTTTGAAGCTAATAATTCAGAGAGCTATAAAACTGTTTAGAGCCCTTAGGGGGCCAGAATTTGTGAAGACTGATTTTCTCAGGCAAGCATCCAACTTGGTAGAAATCTCTGCGAGTCACATCACTTTTCTGGATCTGTTTATGTATCTTTAAAATAAGGGAAGCAGACATGCAGCTCTGCTTCTATTGATTCCTCTATCTGAAATGTTCTCTCTGTCTAAATCTTTTCTAAATCTTGTCTGGATTCATGGGTCTGCTAGAAGTCATTCCTATTCTTTCCAATTACCCCAGCACTTCTCTTGTGATAGGTATAATTTAAACCTTTTATTCTAGATATTCATGTACTTGTTTCCCATACAAGACTGACACTCTCTGGAGCCAGAAATACTCAGCAGTTCACCTTATAACCCCCACCCTGCCAAGCACCAAGTGCCTCCTTTTGTTTAATGCCTATGTTGTGGCCTGAGGAATCAGCCCTTTTTTAGGGGCAGTTTTGCAGAAGTCGTTGGCTAAGCATTTTCTGATTCAAATCAGATCTTTTAAATCCCCTGCCTTGTACAGATCTAAGCAGTAGCACACAGGAATAAAAATAGCTAAAGCAATGAATATATGATTGATACACTTCTGAGGTTGTGCAATCGCAGCAGGAAGCCTCGGCATTGTAAAAGGCTGATTGCGGGTACTTAGGGACTGAGCAGATAATCTGCTCTACTCTAGCAGAGGATTGGCAGCCAAACTAGTCCTACATGCTAATTTATTACAAACCGAGACATTATTTGCAAGGAATAGTCATGAAAATGAGTTTAAGTCATAAAGTATTTCTCAAGAAATGAACACTGAGAAAGCTCAAATACGGGTACCAAACTCAAACACTGGGCTGGGGATAGAGCTCAGCTGGTAGAGTACTTGCCTCGCATGCACAAGGCCCTGGGTTCATTTCACAGCACTGAAAAAAAAAAAAAAAAGAAAAAGAAAGAAAGAAAGAAAACTCAAATCTTTACAAAACAAATATTGTGTAATGTTTACTTTCTTAACTTGGAGAAGAAATGAGATGCTTTGGAGGTCGAGCTCTTCCAAGGAAGAAAGTTCTACTTAGCACCTGGAGAGAAGCACAGAAAAGCCATGGGCAGGACAAGGTCACCCAGGCGGGACCCCAAAGAGTAACTCAGGTCCTGTGTTTACAGGGTTTGGCATGAATGGCCCCAAGGTGCCTCACCAGCTGCCTGGGTTTCTCTTGTGTGACGTGTTCACCAGAAGCCACTTGAGAAGATGTTTCTGAGAAATAAGTGATACTGACTGAAACGACAAGCAGCCTGTTTCCACTCTTGCTCTTTGGCTGGTGACAATAAAGAATGAAGGAACACACTTTGGGGAAGTCAGCCATTTGACACAAAGAAAAATCAGGGTCTTTTCTGTGTTTTTAGCAAATACCTCACAGGCCCCATGATTACTTGAACTGTGAAGAATTTCATTATTGGCATTAAACTCTTGAGTTTTATCAGCCATGGTTACTTCTACCTAAACTGTCTGTTATTAAATCAGGTACTGGTTAATATACCTCTAACTCACCAAAAATGAGCCCCAGGCAGTGGGTGGATATTTCCTTTATGGCCCTGTTCTCTATCTTGGTTCAGATGTCAATATCTCAGAGAAAAGAGGGATACCTTTCCCCACTGGGGGAAAGACACAAGTCCTTTCCTTGTCTCCAGACATCCCAGAAAGACCTTTTATATAACAGCAATAGTGAGTAAACAACAGTGTTATGGTTTGGAAATAAGTTGTCCCCCAAAAGCTCATGGGTGGAACAATGCGAGAGTGTTCAGAGGTGAAATGATAAATCACGGCAGCTATGACCTAATCAGTGCATTAATCTACTAATATGGATTAACTGGGAGGTAAGTGTGGGCAGGTGGCATGTGACTGGAAGACGCAGGTCACTGGGGTGTGTCTTTGGGGTTTGTATTTTGTGCCTGGTGAGCAGAGCTCTTTCTCTGCTTTCTGCTTCTGGCTATGTCCCCAGCTGCTTTCCTCTGCCACGCCTTCTGCCATGATGTCCTGCCTCACCTTGGGCCAAGAGTGAAGGAATCAGCCAACCACGGACTCGTTCAACTTCTGAAACCACAAGCCAAAGTAAAGTTTTTCTCCTCTTGTTCTTGTCAGGTTTTGATTACACCAAAAACAGTGAAGAAAATCGTACACACACACACACACACACATATATATGTTGTGTGTATATATATAGTATTTGAGCTATATTGTTAGTTTTATAAAACAATATTAGAGTATGATCTCATTTTTGTAATAAAACATATATGTATGTATCATATATACATATGCTTACAAACAAGTAATCTCTCTGTGTATATATGTGCATGTGTATGCACACGTGTCTTTATTAACAGATAATTGTATTAGATTCCATTAAATGAATGTACCGTAACCCAATTCCTATTACAAATGATGAGATAAACATCTTTGAATATACATCTTTGTACAGGTTGCTTTAAGGACTGATTTCTAGATGTAAAATTGATGGGCCAAAAAGCAGACCTATGAAGAGTTTGTACACATGGTTTTCTGGACTGCCAGAAAGGGGGAATTAGGCTAAAAATCTTTTGTGGGATTTTCTGTAGGCCTCAGGAACAGGCTTCTCTGTCATCCACTCACTCACTGGTCCTGTCTGCTCTACCATCCTACTGACCATACAAGAGCTCATCCATGCCCTAGATAACAAAGGGTGTCATCTTGTTTAATTTTAACCAAAAAAGTTTTGCAAAAAATTTCATCTCATTTTAATCTGCATTTAATTTGCATTTTTGATAATTAGCAACTTTGTTCTTGATATTTGTTTTCTTCCTGCAAACTTACAGGCAATGTTGACTATTAGACAGGTTACATAAAAGAAAGTGAGAAAGAAGAGGAAATATGTGGCTGCAAATTCTGATTAGAGATTTTCAACTAGATAGAGATGGGAACACACAGTCCTGAACCCTGCCCAGTGCAAGCTGGCTGACTGATCTATAAAACCCATTGATGAGGAAAGCAGCTGAGAAGTATTCATAGGAGGCTGAGGGCTCATGAAAAAGAAGGGGAAGTCTGGTTTCCCCAGTAAACTGTGGATACACCAGGCAGTAGCAGCCCGATGGCAAATTTCTGAGGATGTGATAAAAATCCTAACTCTGCACAGTTAATAATAAGCATAGAAGGAACCACTAGGGAAATTGGGCTGGAAGGATGGGAGTGAAAATGAAGAATATCTCGCAGAGCACCATAGAACCATACCTAGTCTCAAATCACCGAGTTTAGCTCCTTAGCTTTGGGTTGATAGAACTAGGACATACTATTTGCTAGGCCAAGGCAGATGGGCTGAGAACCTGTCTTTGGGTTGTCTTGGGAGATGTTTGTCTTTTGCATATAAGATACAAAGACAGGCAATAAATGCTAGCTTTTACAGAAAGCTTGTGAACCCCCTTATGAGAAGGGCCCTGAATGCTTGGGCTAGGGTTAGCTTGGAGGAAACAGGAGATACTTTCATGGAGCATCTTACATTTTATTTTGGTGTGCTTTGTGCCAGACGTACACGGAAAACTCAGATTTATGCGATATCTGGAGACAATTATCTGTTACGCTGCACCTAACTAGAAGGGTCTGCCAATCTACCATTTTTAATAGGTATAAAATTTAAAAGGAAGTGGAATTAATCTCAATGTTTAGCTGAATTGAAAGATAATATCAAATCAGAGCCCAACCAGCGACAGAAATTATGTTTGTTCCATTCTTGAGACATTGTTAACTTTATCAGCAAAACTGTTCCTTTTTATCAGCATTAAGGTATTAGTTATGCCAAACTCCCACAGAGAGATGCACAGACTTCCAAATGGCAGGAATCCTGAAGATTCCCAGGTCACAAGTCCTGCACTGGGATTTTTAAAAAATAATTTTTAAAAATTTTTGATATTTTCCCCCAGGCTCTCTGATTTTTTTTCTTAAGGTCAGGGAGATGGGTATTTATAATGTACAGAAAAGCTGAGAAATGAAAGCAAAGTGTCTAATCCTAGGCTTGGCAGTAGCTCTGGGAATGACATTGTACATACTCCTGGTCTTTATCGCCCATTTTGTGCATGATCGTTTACTTGTCTGAATTAATTTTTTTTCCAAAAGCTTCCTCACATAGTAACTTGTTTTTGTGCTTCTTCTGCTTCTTTGACTAAGAAGTTCTCAACATTCAGGGAATGATGATTAAAGTTCTGTGATAAATCTCAGTCTTCAGTTTTCAGGGGCAAAGGCCCAAAGAATCAATAGAAAGAAAAGCTCAATCCTTGTGAAAGCCTCAGGGGATAAAGTTAAAGCAAATTATTCCCTCTGAATTCTCCTTAGCCCACAGATTTGTAAGCAAATAAGATAAATTAACAGCTATATCCAAGTTTAGGATTCCAATTCATACAAAAAGTTAGCACCAATACCAACCGAGCCTCCATAGGCAGTGGCCACAGGACTGAGACGGGGCTTGGGAGAGGCGGTCAGGACCCACCTGTTGCATCGGTCACCCGGCAAAAGGAACAAACTGTCGCCATTTGCATGGGATATCACCATGGCAGAGAACTGACGTCACCAGAATGCAGCGGAGGAGATAACTTCATTGAAACCAGCGGCAGCAGGTGTGTAACCCCCTAGCCCCTCCCTCCACACAGCGGGGAAACCTCAAGGGCCCCTCCCAGCTCTCCTGTGAGCGTGATAGTCAGACCTAGGGAATAGTAGCGCGGGACCTGCAGCGCTGGACCGCGGCTACCGCTCCCACCAGCGCTAACAACTGAGGTCTCTTGCACCAGCTACCAGGGGCGTGGTTACCGGAGGGCAAGCAAAATACGCTGAGGGTTCTCAGCCCCAAGCTCCAAAACCTTAGGGTCTGAGGGACTGGCAAACAGGGAGAGTATGCCCAGTCATTCAAGAAAATAGGGCTCCCAGGAGCAGCAGACCTGGCGTGTAGCCAGTATTGTGGTGAGCGTCACTGGTGACGGGGGCCTGGCTGGAGGAAAAGTGAGGAAGTGTCTAGACACAAGAAAGGGCCCTAGGCACTCAGGATTGGAGACCCGCCCAGTCGGGGAGGAGGAGCTGCTGCACAGTGATTGGTTCCCGCATACTGAGAGAAGCTTGGCCCGGTGGGCACAGCTCCACCTAAAAGAGAAGTTAATTGAACTCTAAGACTGCACTTTTTAAATTTTTTTTTATTATTTGGTTTTTTAAAATTGTTTTTTATTTTTATTTTTATTATTTTATTTATTATTTTTTAAATTATTTTTTAAAATTTTTTTCTTTTCTATTTTTTTCTTTTGTCTTTTCATTTCTTTTCAATTTCCTTATTCCCCTTTCCTTGAATTCTACCTGTTTACTCTCATTCTCTTTAGTGACTTCTTCCCTTCCCTTCTAATACCTTTCCTCCCAAGCATCACGATGCTGTTTATGTGTAATTTACTAAATATGTATAGGTAAATGTTCCGAGGCGTTATATAGTGCTACCAAGTCCCTAGCTTCCCCCAAATACTCCAGATCATTCTCCTGTTAATATCCCTCATCAGTAGAGCAACCTTCCAAGGTTACCAAGAGATACCAACCTCAATACCATCACATCATTCGACCTAAATATAAGTCCCAAGACCAAATTGCAGACCGCTATATGGCATCAGAATCCGTACTCAGTTTAGGAAACGAATGAATCTGCATTAAAGTGCAACAAAACTCATCATTTCTAGTCATAGTCTCCCATCACAAAAGAGAGACTCCAGAGACACACAAAACCAAATAAATTTATAGGAGTAAACAGTAACTCAGCAGTCAAACAGAACAAGAAGTAACATGAGCAGCATGAAAAAGCAAGGAAGAAAAGGAGTACAAACAATGCAGGACAGCCTAAATATTCAGGAGGACCTAGAGGCATCAGAAAAATGGTCAAATAAAGAACTCAAGGAATACCTTAGACAGATGGAATGGAATCTTAAAGAGGGCATGAGACAGCAAATTCAAACAATAAAAGAACACATTGAAAATGAATTACATAAACAGATAAAAGAAGAAGTTAAGCATCTTTATCAGGAGATAGAGATTATAAAAAAAATCAATCAATAATTCTAGAAATGAAGGAAACTATAAACCAAATTAAAAACTCAAATGAGAGTATCACTAACAGAGTGGAGCAAGTAGAAGCCAGAATGTCAGATAATGAAGACAAAATATATCATCTTGAAAAGAGTCTAGCCAACTCAGAAAGGCTGGTAAAAAATCACGAGAAAAACATCCAAGAGATATGGGATAACATAAAAAAACCAAACTTAAGAGTCATCGGGATAGAGGAAGGTATAGAGGTTCAAACCAAGGGAATGAGCAACCTGCTGAATGAAATAATTACAGAAAACTTTCCAGAAATAAAAAAGGAAACGGGTATACAAATTGTAGATGCATACAGGACACCAAGCATACAAAATCATAGTAGACCAACACCAAGACACATTGTTATAAGATATCCAATATACAGAACAAAGAGAAAACATTAAAAGCTACAAGAGAAAGGAGGCAGATTACATTCAGGGGTAAACCAATAAGGTTAACAGCGGATTTTTCATCACAGACGCTGAAAGCGAGAAGATCCTGGAACAACGTATTTCAAACACTGAAAGATAATGGATGCCAACCAAGAATTTTGTATCCAGCAAAATTAAGCTTCAGGTACGACAACAAAATAAAAATCTTTCATGATAAACAAAAGTTAAAAGAATTTGCAACCAGAAAACTAGCATTGCAAAGACTCTTGAGCAAAACACTACATGAGGAAGAAATGAAAAACAATAACAAAAACCAACAGTGGGAAGTACCTCAGTAAAGCAAGAGGGTGGGGGAAAAGCTAATCATGGAGAAACAAACTAAATTAAAATTAAAAAAAAGATAAATAATCAAACATGGCTGGAAGTACAAACCATATATCAATAGTAACTCTAAACGTTAATGGCTTAAACTCACCAATAAAGCAACATAGGCTGGTAACATGGATTAAAAAAACAAATCCAACAATATGCTGCCTCCAGGAGACACATCTGATTGGAAAAGACATACACAGGCTGAAGGTGAAAGGTTGGGAAAAAACATACCACGCACACGGTCCTCGTAAGCAAGCAGGGGTGGCCATCCTCATATCGAATAAAATCGACTTCAAGACTAAGTTAATCAAAAGGGATAAGGAAGGACATTATATACTGTTAAAAGGAACCATTCACCAACAAGACATAACAATTATCAATATTTATGCACCAAATAATGGTGCTGCAACGTTCATAAAACAAATTCTCCTCAAGTTCAAGAACCAAATAGACCACAACACAATAATTATGGGTGACTTCAACACACCTCTCTCACCATTGGACAGATCCTCCAAACAAAAGTTGAATAAAGAAACTATAGAACTCAATATCACAATCAATAACCTAGACTTAACTGACATATATAGAATATATCAACCATCATCAAGTGGATATACTTTTTTCTCAGCAGCACATGGATCCTTCTCAAAAATAGACCATATATTATGCCATAGGGCAATCCTCAGTAAATATAAAGGGGTGGAGATAATACCATGCATCTTATCTGATCATAATGGAATGAAACTGGAAATCAATGATAAAAGAAGGAAGGAAAAAATCCTACATCACATGGAAAATAAACAATATGTTACTGAATGATCAATAGGTTACAGAAGACATAAAGGAGGAAATCAAAAAATTCTTAGAGATAAATGAAAATACAGACACAACATATCGAAATCTATGGGACACAATGAAAGCAGTTTTAAGAGGGAAATTCATTGCCTGGAGGTCATTCCTCAAAAAAAGAAAAAAAACAACAAATAAATGAGCTCACACTTCATCTCAAAGCCCTAGAAAAGGAAGAGCAAAACAACAGCAAATGTATAAAACCAGAGCGGAAATCAACGAAATTGAAACAAAAGAAACTATTGAAAAAATTGACAAAACTAAAAGTTGGTTCTTCGAAAAAATAAATAAGATTGACAGACCCTTAGCCATGCTAACGAATAGAAGAAGAGAGAGAACTCAAATTACTAACATACGGGATGAAAAAGGCAATATCACAACAGATGCTATAGAAATACAGAAGACAATTAGAAATTATTTTGAAACCCTATATTCCAATAAAATAGAAGATAGTGAAGACATCGATAAATTTCTTAATTCATATGATTTGCCCAGATTGAGTCAGGAGGATATGCACAATTTGAACAGACCAATATCAATGGATGAAATAGAAGAAGCCATCAAAAGACTACCAACCAAGAAAAGCCCAGGACCGGATGGGTATACAGCGGAGTTTTACAAAACCTTTGAAGAAGAATTAAAAACAATACTTTTCAAGTTATTTCAGGAAATAGAAAAAGAGGGAGCTCTTCCAAATTCTTTCTATGAGGCCAACATCACCCTGATTCCGAAACCAGACAAAGACACTTCAAAGAAAGAAAACTATAGACCAATATCTCTAATGAACCTAGATGCAAAAATCCTCAATAAAATTCTGGCGAATCGGATACAAAAACACATCAAAAAAATTGTGCACCAATCAAGTAGGATTCATTCCTGGGATGCAAGGATGGTTCAATATATGAAAATCAATAAATGTTATTCACCACATCAATAGACTTAAAGATAAGAATCATATGATCATCTCGATAGATGCAGAAAAAGCATTCGACAAAGTACAGCATCCCTTTATGTTCAAAACACTAGAAAAACTAGGTATAACAGGAACTTACCTTAACATTGTAAAAGCTATCTATGCTAAGCCTCAGGCTAGCATCATTCTGAATGGAGAAAAATTGAAGGCATTCCCTCCAAAATCTGGAACAAGACAGGGATGCCCTCTATCACCACTTCTATTCAATATAGTTCTCGAAATACTGGCCAGAGCAATTAGACAGATGAAAGAAATTAAAGGTATAAAAATAGGAAAAGAAGAACTTAAATTATCACTATTTGCGGATGATATGATTCTATACCTAGAACACCCAAAAGGGTCTACAGAGAAACTACTAGAACTAATAAATGAATTCAGCAAAGTGGCAGGATATAAAATCAACATGCATAAATCAAAGGCATTCCTGTATATCAGTAACAAAACTTCTGAAATGGAAATGAGGAAAAATACTCCATTCACAATATCCTCAAAAAAAAAAATAAATAAAATACTTGGGAATCAACCTAACAAAAGAGGTGAAAGACTTATACAATGAAAACTACAGAACCCTAAAGAGAGAAGTAGAAGAAGATCTTAGAAGATGGAAAAATATACCCTTTTCATGGATAGGCAAAAATAACATCATCAAAATGGTGATATTACCAAAAGTACTCTATAGGTTTAATGCAATGCCAATCAAAATCCCAATGGCATTTCTTGTAGAAATAGATAAAGCAATCATGAAATTCATATGGAAAAATAAAAGACCCAGAATAGCAAAAGCAATTCTAAGCAGGAAGTGTGAATCAGGTGGTATAGTGACCAGATTTCAAACTATACTACAGAGCAATAGTAACAAAAACAGCATGGTACTGGTACCAAAACAGGCAGGTGGACCAATGGTACAGAATAGGGGACACAGAGACTAATCCACAAAGTTACAACTATCTTATATTTGATAAAGGGGCTAAAAGCATGCAATGGAGGGAGGATAGCATCTTCAACAAATGGTGCTGGGTAAACTGGAAATCCATATGCAACAAAATGAAATTGAATCCCCTTCTCTCACCATGTACAAAAGTTAACTCAAAATGGATCAAGGAACTTGATATCAAATCAGAGACACTGCGTCTGATAGAAGAAAAAGTTGGCTTCGATCTACATATTGTGGGGTCCGGCTCCAAATTCCTTAATAGGACACCCATAGCACAAGAGTTAACAACAAGAATCAACAAATGGGAGTTACTTAAGCTAAAAAGTTTTTTCTCAGCAAGAGAAACAATAAGAGAGGTATAGGGAGCCTACATCCTGGGAACAAATTTTTACTCCTCATAGTTCAGATAGAGCCCTAATATCCAGAGTATACAAGAACTCAAAAAATCAAACAATAAGATAACAAATAATCCAATCAACAAATGGGCCAAGGACCTGAACAGACACTTCTCAGAGGAGGACATACAATCAATCAACAAATACATGAAAAAATGCTCACCATCTCTAGCAGTCAGAGAAATGCAAATCAAAACCACCCTAAGATACCATCTCACCCCAATAAGATTGGCAGCCATTATGAAGTCAAACAACAACAAATGCTGGCGAGGATGTGGGGAAAAGGGTACACTTGTACATTGCTGGTAGGGCTGCAAATTGGTGAGGCCAATTTGGAAAGCAGTATGGAGATTCCTTGGAAAGCTGAGAATGGAACCACCATTTGACCCAGCTATTCCCCTTCTTGGACTATTCCCTAAAGACCTTAAAAGAGCGTATTATAGGGATACTGCTACAACGATGTTCATAGCAGCACAATTCACAATAGCTAGACTGTGAAACCAACCCAGATGGCCTTCAATAGATGAATGGATAAAAAAATGTGGCATTTATACACAATGGAGTATTACTCTGCAATAAAAAATGACAAAATCATGGAATTTGCAGGGAAATGGATGGAACTAGAGCAGATTTTGCTAAATGAAGCTAGCCAATCCCTAAAAAACAAATGCCAAATGTCATCTTTGATATAAGGAGAGCAACTAAGAACAGAATAGGGAGGAAAAGCATGAGAAGAAGATCACCATTAAACAGGGATAGGGGGGAGGGAAAGAGAGAGAGAAGGGAACTTGCATGGTAAAGGAAGGAGACCCTCATTGTTACACAAAAATTACATATAAGAGGAAGTGAGGGGAAAGGGGAAAAAAACAAGAGAGAGAAATGAATTACAGTAGATGGGTTAGAGAGAGAAGATGGGAGTGGAGGGGAGGGGAGGGGAGGGGGGGATAGTAGAAGATAGGAATGGCAGCAGAATACAACATACACTAGTATGGCAGTATGTAAAAAAGTGGATGTGTAACCGATGTGATTCTGCAATATGTACATGGGGTAAAAATGGGAGTTCATAATCCGTTAGAATCAAATGTATGAAATATGATATGTCAAGAGCTTTGTAATGTTTTGAACAACTAACAAAAAAAGAAAAAAAATTAAAAAATAAGTTTGGATTTGCTTAAATATACTCTACTGTCATGTATATCTAAGAAAAGTGTGATATATATACACAATGTAGTTTCATTCAGCCATAGAGGAGAATGGAATTATGTCATTTGTAGGAAAATAGATGGAACTTGAGAAGATTATGCAAAGCAAAATAAGCCTAATTCAGAAAGTCAAGGATAATATGGTTCTCTCATATGTGGAAGGCAGAGGGGAAAAAGAAAAAGAAAGGTGGAGGAGAATCTCATGAAAATGGAAGGGAGATCAGCAGAGTAGAGGAAAGGGATCATTAGGAGGGAGAAAAGGAGGAAAAGGGAGAATACCAGGGAATGATACTTGACAAATTATATTGTTATATTGTGTACGTGTATGAATATGTAACAATAAATCCCAACATTGTGTTTAACTATAATGCAGCAATAAAAATATGCAAAAAAACACCTAAAAATAAATTCATATCATTGTGGAATAAAAAAAAAAGTTAGCACCTCCACCAAAACAATCAATCAAACAAATGAAAAAACCCCAAACTCAAAGACCTAGTGAACAAACAATTATCCTTTTAGATAACAACAAACCTCCAGTCAATTCATTTGCCCATTTATAAGATTTTGCAATGTCCACTAATAATTTTATAATATGTCTGAGTATTTTTAGTACAACTATTATTCAGAGGCTGAAATGCTAGATTTAGAAAATGGAAAACAGAAGGTTTTGTTGATATGTTCAGCATTTGAAAGAAAGAACAGAGAGTTCAAAATTTAAACAATTGGGAAGTACCTGAAAGAAGCATTAAGGTATTAAAATAAAATATTCATGCTGAACTTCTAAGGAAAGATGCATAGAATTTCAGCTGGCAGGGATCCTGAAGAAGAGGTGGAAGAGGGAACAGAGATCGTATTCCACATCTGGATGTTGGATATAACATTCATAAGGCCTTTGCAAAGTCATCTGGGGAAAAAGTCTTCACCAACATCACTTAAGCACCGAGGGTCTGCATTCTACCTCTGGCAGGTTTCTCATTCATTTACATATGGACATACCCACATACATGTTTTCTTCTTTATATCTATCTGTAGGTTTAGAATTTCTACAGTGACTACATGAATTTTTATATCATATAAATACACATGCACATATTTACAAAGTTTTTTGAAATTGTCATTTTAAGCTTAAATAGGAATATAAAATTTATGCATCAGTTATCTTTATGATTCAGGCTGCTACTTGATTTTTGAATTTCCAAATATCTTATAGCTTTCAACAGATTCTTCTTATTCAGGGTGTGTGTGGAATTCTTACAGCAATGGAAGTAATCAGTAAGATGCAAAGCAAACAGCTCCAATTTGGAAGCATTTTATGAACATTCCATTCTGGTAATTTGTAGTATTTGTTTTGTTTAGCTTTTTAGCTCTGCAGCCTTATATCAACTGTATAAGAAAAGCACCCATCTGAAATAATTGATTAAAAATATTACAGCCCAAACATGTACAAATAATATAAATATTAACTATGAAAATAATTTAAAGTTAAAATTGTAGAAGCAAATGTAATTTAAGCCTTAGAACCAACTATGTATGTTATGCAATAATTTGCTATCTGCCAAGAGAGAACATTTGTTTTTAATTCAACTATAAAAGTTAGTGTAAAAGAATTAACAAAGAAGGGAATATTTTTTCTGCTGTTCATTAAGTCAAACAATTTAATTTTGGCACTTGGAGGTGTAAAGTGAGCCAGTAACATTAATTATTTTAAGTATCCTTCAATTTTCTGTGGAAATTTTAGGAAATACAGTCAGGCAAAAGAACTAGGAAGAAAATCACCTGTAATCCTAGTAATGTTTTCATGTACATTTTTTACTTCTGGTACTTTCTGTGTGTGAGTGCATGCATGAGTGTCACTCATTTAAACATGGTGACAGGAAGCGGGTGGAAGACAAATCCTCTTTGTTTTCGGTAGAGAAGCTTGGCAGGACACCTAGAGGTGAAGCCCATTCCTCAGCAACAATAAAAACTGTATCAAGAATCACAGGCAATAATAACAGC
The DNA here is from genome assembly GCF_048772815.1 of Callospermophilus lateralis. Lineage (NCBI taxonomy): Eukaryota > Metazoa > Chordata > Mammalia > Rodentia > Sciuridae > Callospermophilus > Callospermophilus lateralis. The sequence goes on along the minus strand of NC_135310.1, from coordinate 115,171,630 downwards.
TAACAATGATGGAATGCCCACAGGCATTGTGTTCTGAATAGAACATGGATTACCTCTGCAATCCTCCTGACAGCACCATGAGCTAGGTACCATTATTACTCTTCTGCAATAGTTGAGTAACTGAGGTATACAGAAATGATATAATTTGCACATGTGTAATTAGAAGATTGAGGCCTACAGAGGTGGAGTGACCATTTTAAGATAGCTAGAAAGGTGAGTCAAGATTAGAATTCATGTCTCTTCACTGTCAACCCACTCAAATATATATTTACTCTGCCTGATTTTAGTGACTCTAAACAATGTTTAAAAAAGAGTTGTGGGCAAAATCCTGAATGTTTCAGCAAACTCCCCAGTCATTCACACTCAGGAGGTGAAATCCACAAGACCTAGCTCACAGTGGATGCCTATTCAACGCACATTAAATCTGAATTTCAGGAAGTGTTACCTGTCAACAGAGACTGGTTCTGAAGACCCTTGTTCATACCAAACACCCTGGAGAAGCTCTGAGTAGAGGTCCAAGAGATTTGCAATGAATGTTTTATAAAAGAAGCCAGAGAGGGACAGGGGGGCCCAAAAGTGGGTCTACTAATTCATTCAACAAACATTTACTGAGGGCCTACCCCATGTCAAGTACTGTTTCAGATTCCAGGGACATAACATGAATGACTCAGATCAAGTCCCAGTGCCCATGAAGCTCGCTGGTAAAGTAGGAGGAGGAGACTGACAATGTGCAGTCAGACATTAAACACAAGGTTGCTGCTGTGAAGGAAAATAACACAGCAGAAGGGATAAAGAGTGACAGAGGAAGGCGTATTTTAGATAAGGTGGCCCAGGAGAGTCTGATAGGAGACATTTGAGCAATGAAGTGAGGAAGAAGGGTTTCAGGGGGGAGATGGTCAGGAGACCAGGGTGAGCTGGGAGGAATGGGTCCCCAGAGCTTGCTAGAGCCAGGGCATGTGGGGCCTTTGCAGGTCACAGGAAGTGTTCTGGATAGTTAGAGATGGTCAATATCATCGGAAAAAATTCGTCCACATGACAAGAAAATAGCCACAAACTTTTTGAAATGTTTTTCATTTTTCTAATGAGCAATCAGTGTAGACAGAGTTCTGCCATGTTTCCAACAACTTGCAAGAGATTGTTTAAACTCCTTCATGGGCTTGATACATACACTCTCTCTCTCATTCTTTAGGTGCATGTTTTCCTGAAATCCACTCCTACCTTCCACATAATAATCTAGTTGGCATGTCATATCATAGAATTTGTGTAGCATATGTCATGGCTTTGAAATATGTCTTTAATAGTGGTTTGACAATTAAAACCACTCTGGAGGACAGTGGCAATAAAGTGAATATAAAATGGATATAGTGCTATTGATCCAGAATCACGTACTTATAAGAGACTCCTCATAAAAAAACTGGTATGGTATCTAATTCTCACTAGGACTATATTAATTCAAATATTGTAGGATATTTATTTGTTTCATTTCATATATGAAATAGTCTGAGGATCACATTACAAGACGAATCATGTGTTTCAAATTATGAGATGATCTCAATTTTAATTATTGTGTCCCACACTTTTTGGAACAAGTTGCCAAATTTTAGGCTTGAGAGAGCCTCTATACCTGTAGTTGAAAGTTGTTTCATGGTTCTAATCCAATGCAAACATATTGAGGAACTGAATCCAATTAAACTTTTATTAGACTAGCCAATAAAAAATTTTGAACTTAAGTTGAATATAGTGCAAATGATTTCTCCTGAAGTCACCTTTAAATACTTAAAAAGTATGAAAGCATTGATGTTTTTTTTTATGTTACTTCCTCTATAAAGTCTCTCCTCCTTGATCCCCTGATCTTCCCCAAACACTGCCCCCCACCAACCTCTGTGCAGACGTCTGTCGCAGCAGTTGACACCATCAATGAGCACATCTGTCTGCTTGTCAAATCCTTGGCTCTGCACTGCCAGGCTCCTTGTGGGACCATTAGGCTGGAGAAAACCCTAATTCTCAACATGATGCCTTCCATGGTTCAACAGTATAATCAGTGTTTATCCACTGCAAAGAGTGAATGCAGAAATGCATTCACTTTACTTCAAAGAGTGATTCACTAATGGAAAGATGAGGACTTCAGACTCTTAGGTGTCTTTAGTTGCACTTACATAGAAGGTTGGACATGAATGAAGTCATTATTAAGTACAAATGCGTCTTTTTGAAATACAAAAAGTCTGTGTTTTAGTCTTAAATTGTTTAATAGTGGGATTCATTTTGACAATCAAAAATGCATATAATATAGTTTGCTCATTCTCCATTTCTAGTACTTTCCCTTTCCTTCCCCTTTATCCCCCTGAACCCCCTTCTCTACTGGTCTTTCTTCTACTTATTTAATATTTTTAATTGGTGTATTATATTTATACATAAATAGAATTCATTATGATGTATTTCTACATGCATATAGAATACTTTGGTCAATTTCATCCCACAGGTACTCCCCTTACCTATTCTTCCTCTCTTCCCCTGGAGCCCCTTCCCCTACTCCACTGTTGGACATTTTATTTTCATGATATCCCTCCTCTTTTTGCCTCTTATTTCTCTCAACCTTTCACAAATGGGAGAAAACATATTGATTTTCTGAGTCTGGCTTCTTTCATTTGGCATGATACTCTCTCAAGTTCCCTCCATTTAATGGCAAATACCATATCTCATTCTTATGGCTGACAAAATATACATATCACATTTTCTTATCCATTCATCCACTGATAGACACTGAGGCTGGTTCCATAAATTGACTACTGTGAATTGTGCTGTTATAAACATTGATAGGACTGTACCACCACAGTATGCTGACTTCAGTTCTCTCAGATAAATACCAAGGAATGGAAAAGCAGAGTCATATGGTTGTTCTCTTCATAGTCTTTTGAGGAATCCCCATATTGCTTGTATTAATTTTCAGAAAGAAATACTATCAGATAATTTCTAAATAAGCCCAAACATAAAACAAAGTTCCAAGGGTGGAAAGTGAAACCCTATTCCCTATTCTCTTTTTTGCACCTGGTGCGAGGGCTGAGGGTGTACTCTAGAACGGCCCAGCTTCCTCCAGTTGTTTCAATCTGGAAGGAACGACAGCAACAGTGAGCACAGAGGGACTTGGGGGTTCCTCAAGAACAAGGCTGAGGTTGTCCCTTGCCAGGAACCACTTTCCCTTCAATATGGACACTAACCAAACTAGGCTACCAATTAATTGCTTGAGTAAAGTAACATTAATGTGCTTGGAAGAGTTTTAACGTCCACATTTTAAACTGTGTAATTACATGCTTATAAGCTAGTTGAATACCTCTTAAGTTTCTCTGGGGTTTAGATGTAACTTATACATAAGGTTTGATACTCTACCAATATTGATACCCTATTAATATTCACTGTATAGTTTTTGTGTGCTGCAAAACGACACAAATAATACATTCATTTTAAGCAGACATGGTTCTTGCACTTAAAGGCATTTCCTTGTGGTGGAAGACAGATATCAATCAGACAATAGCACAAGTACATGATTATAAACAGAGGTAAGTACTCTGCAGATAAGTACTCAGAGAAAACAAAAATGTGCAACATAATCACTATTTAGTGGGGGCCATGGATCAGAGATGGCTTCTTGATGAAGAACATTCTGGACGAGATTTGGAGGACATGTGGAATATTGAGGTGTGTGTGCTAAAACTCGGCATGTGATCCCGATTAAGCAATTGTCTAAGGTGAAAGAGGACATGAAACATTTTAGTGTTGTTGAGCAAAAGGGCAAAGGAGAGATCAATGTAAAAAGTGGTTGAAAACAGAAAGAGGTCAGCGAGGCAGACATAGGCCTTATAAAGGATTTTAGTCTTTTCTCAAGAACAAAGGGAAGTCAGAAGTACTGAAGAGTTCTGAGAAGACAAGTAAAATGATGATGATCTACTCTTCTAAAATGAAACATTTGGCTGCACAGAAAGTGATTTAGAGGGGAGCAAAGTGGGTTCAGAGAAACCATTAGGAGACCATTTCAGTGGTGGGAAACCAATGACAGGTTTGGACCAACGTGACTACAGTGTGGTTTAGATTTAGAACATGTTTTGAAGATAGAGTTAACAGGATTCCCAAGTGGATTGGGTGGGGGTATGAGAAAAAGAAAAGAATTCCAGGTGACTTTTAATTCTCTGACTTGTGCAGTGATAAGGCTTGGAGAGATATTGATTGATGAGGGATATAGTGGCAAAGGCTAGATCTGGAGAAAGATGGACAGGAATGCACTTTGGGATCTATTAAGTTCAGGGTCAGCTGTCAGGTAGGCAATGGGATCAACAAGTGTGGGGTTCAGAGGAAAAGTATGGCCTAGCAAAATAAACAAACATAAAAACCAGTATTTGTATGGCAATTGAAATATGGGTCTTGATGAGGTTGTCTAAGAAAAAGTATAAGGTGACAAGATGAGACAAGACCTTAGGACATTGCCTTAAGGACTATCAATGTGAAAGGAGAGTAACCTCCAGGGAGTCAAGGAGCTGTGTGGAGGTAGGAAGAAAATAGAGAGCAGGATGCTTCAATAAGACGTTAGTGATGCGGAAGGCTGTGACAAGTCAGGAAGATGGGACAGAATAAGCCCATTAGATTTATCTACACTGAGGTCATCAATGGCCTTAATGACAGCACTTCAGTATGTTAGGGACAAGCTGGATGGAGCGTGCTGAGGCGTGACCAGGAGTGAAGGAAATAGAGACAAGAAGAGCAACTTCTTGACGTAGTTCAGCATACAGGAGAGAAAAGCCAGCAGTAATAGAAGGGAGGTGGGATCCAGGGAGAATGTTTTGGTTTTAAATCTGGGAAAAACTTGAGCCCTTTTCAATACTAATAAGGAGGGCCCAATAAAGGGGAAGAGGTCAAAAATAAAGTAAAACTAAAAGGGAGAGTGAGTTTCCTGAGATTGTTGAAGGGTCTGGATTTGAGTTCAGCTGGTAAGATGAGCTCTAGACAAGAGGAGGGATGATTCCCAGGTGCAACAGGAAGAACACAATGTTGCAGATGCCCACTGGGGTTGAGGTTGGTGGTAGAGCAGGAAGTTGGAGTTCTCCCCATTTTGTTTCTGTAATGGTTTTGAAAAGGTATGTCTATGTGCTATGAGGGGCTTACAGTCAATGATAAATGCTATTAACTAAGCACACCAAAATTTACCCAAAGGAAAATCCCAGTAAACTTTTTGTGTGTTTGTGTGTGTGTGTGTGTGTGTGTGTGTGTGTGTGTGTGTGAGAATTTTGTTTGGTTGGATTTGTTTGATGACAGGTCTTTTAACTTTGCAAATCTTCTATCACAGATATATTTCTGATTTTTTAAAAAGTTGAAGTTAAATTTATATACAGTAAAATTTAAATTTTACCCTTTCCAGGTTCATAATGCTATGAGTTTTGACAAACATATAGTCATGTAATCATCACCAGAATCAAGGTACAGAATGTGTCAGTTACTATAACCAATTCCCTCTCCCAATACTGTCCTTGGCAACCAGTAATCTGCTTTGTGAGCCTATATTTTCTCTTTTAGAATGTCATGTAAGTGGCATTGCTGTCACTGAGCATGATATTTTTGAGATCCATCCAAGTTGTTGCATGTATCAACAGTTCATTTGACTTTTCTTACAGAACAGGGTTCTATTGTATGGCTACACTACAGTTTGCTGAGCTTTTCACTGGTTGAGAGACATTTCGGGTTGTTTCCAATTCTGGAAGAGTATATTTAAAGCTGCTATAAATATTCATGTAGAGGTCTCTGTGTGGGCTATGTTTTCATTTCTTACGGATAAACACCTAGGAATTGGACTGCAAGGTTGATGACAAATGCTGTGTTTAATGTTATTACACATTGTCAACTGTCTTTCCAAGGTAGGTGTACCAAGTCACATCTCCACCAGCAATGAATGAGTTTCAGCTGTTTCTCAGCTCACTAGCACTTGTTACTCTGAGTCTTAAAAGAGATTCTAATAATTGTGCAATAGCATCTCATCACAGTTTTAATTCTACTTCTTTAATGTCTAATGATGTTGAATTTTCATGTCATTATTTGCCATCTGTTCACCTTCCAATATAATGTTTGCTCAAACATTTTGTGCAGTTTTTATTGTGTTTTCTTATTATTTAATTGTGATAATTTTGTAAGTATTCTGGACATAAGTCCTTCATCAGATATGTTTTTAAAATTATATTTTTAAAATAAAAATATATTGCTTTTAAAATCTTAACAGATTTTTCCAAAGAGCAGATATTTTAAATTTTGATGAAGTACAAATTATCTCTCCCTGCCCCCTTTTCAGTACTGGAATCAAGGGCTTCACGCATGCTGGGTTAGTGCCCCACCACTATGCTGTACCTCCATCTCCTCTTTTTTCTTTTATGGTTTGTGTTTTTTATGTTCTAAGAAATCTTTGACTAATTCAAGGTCACAAAGACTTTCTTCTTTCTTTTGGAAGTTTTATATTTTAAGTTTTACATTTATTCTTATGACCCAGTTCAAATAAATATTTGTACATAATGTAAGGTATAGGTTGCTCTTCTCTAATGAAGTTGTTTTAGCTAAGTCCTCTGCACTAATAAAAATTTTAGAATCAGTTTCTCAGTTTCTACACACAAGAACCAAATTGCTAGAATTTTGTTTGGGACTGCATTATATCTATAGATCAATTTGGAGAGAGCTGATGTCCTAAATAACCCAACTATGAATATGATATATTTCTTAATGTTTTTAAATATTTTTTCTTCTACAGCATTTTATAGTTTTCAGTGTCTAAGTATTGCATTTATTTTGTTAGATTTATCACTAAGCATGTTGCACTTTTTGATGCTACTGTCAATGATGCATTTTTCTAATGCAGTGTTTTATCTCAAATTTCAATTGCTCATTGGTTTTATACAGAAATGCAATTGAATTTGTATATTGATTTTATATCCTACAACTTTGATAAGCTCATTTTACTAGTTCAAATAACCTTTTCTGCATTCTTTGATGTCTTCCATATAGAAATCATGTTTATATTTCTTCCCATGATGCTCCAAATCTTTCATAATGATATGGAATATAAGTGGTAAGAAAGGACATCATCACATTGTTTCCAATTTTAAGAAGAAAGAAGGCTGTTTTTCCCTATCAATTATTACTTTAAGTGAAAGCTTCTTTCTATTCCTATTTTGCTGAGAGTTTTGACTATTAATGAATATGGAATTTTGTACTAAATTTCTCAGTCACCATTAAATAAAGGAGTAGCTCCTCTACATATGGCATTCATAACCCATCATGAAGTCACCATATACATGTCTAATCCTATTCTTCAATTCCTTGATGAGAACCTCAGGTTCCTGCCAGGCCAGTTTCAGTCCAGATCAGTGTTAGTGCTTCTATATGCAAACCTCCATGCAGGCTCCTGCTCTTCTGCAGCCCCCTGTTTCCCTCCACACACCCTCTCATTCCTTCTCAGCTCCATTGTTAGAATGGTGCCGCCTTCTTGGCATTTCTTAAGGCTCATTCAGCTTATTCCATGGTTAAAATCGGTAATGAATTTCCCCATTTTCAGATCCCGACATAATGATTTAGTTTTTTTTAATTCTCATAGATAGTAAATAATTAAACCACATGTAATAAACTGATATCCAATAAACTGATATGCACAGTTATATATCACAGATATCTCTGGCATAGACATATCATTTGGTTCAACTCTTTCATTTTACACATAAGGAAACTTCAGTCTAGAGAATCATTTAAAAACTGATATAGGTCAAACTGGAACGATAATTAAAGTTTTAAAATTATCAGTGTCCATTTTTGTTTCTAATGGTAAATTCTATCATTCTGTTTTATATATATATTTGTGTGTATTTATGTCTATATCTGTGTGTGTAAGTTTCCCCAATAAAACTATAATTTCTTATAATTATTTTTGTATTTTATATTCCTACTTCCCCTCCAAAACTATTAAAATTATTAGCATCTAGTAGTTACTCAATAAATTTATGCTGAAGGATTAATTGATTTACACGAAATTTTTTTTTTTTTCTGCTAGAAAAGGATTCAGATATTTGGAGGTACCCAAACGCTTTGGACAAACTTGAGCTTATGAGATATGATTCAGTTTCAACTCTGAAGTAAATAGTTACAATACAGAAAATATTCCACTCACTTAGATTTAGGTCAGAATATAAAGCTTTCATCTTAGCCACAATCCATAGGCTTATTATGTTACACAAAGAACAAAGATGTTATATGTTTAGAGAATCAGTCATAATCAAATCTTCACCCAAGAAGTTCCGTATAAACATTAACTTGGCTCTTTAGCCTTCATCCAGCTGTCTCTTTTCAAATTTACTCAAGCCAAAAAAAAAAAAAGATGTAAACTAAAAATATCACAATAACTGGAGGTTGACATCTGAAATCCTCTTCAATTACAGTATCCAAGTCAATGCAACAAATATTTACATTAAGAACTGGAATGTTGGGAAATGGTGCAAAAATTTGATAGGGCTGGATATCAGACATCTCTAAACTGCCCAACAATATTACATAGAATACCGTATCTAAGAAATAGCTGCTTTCTGACACCCTTCAGAGAAGCCCTGACAGAAATACCCTTATGCCATGCCAGTCAGCATAAGCCCAGGGATCAGCAGAACAGAGAAAGAGACAAGAGCTAGAGTGAGTGTTCCTGCCACTCTATCCTGCCAAACTGTGGGGCTCTTCTCCCCAATACCACTGCCTCATTCCTACCCACTCCACTTGGAGAGGGGAGTGCTTTGGGAGGACTGAAGTAGATCCACATTCCTGAGAAAATGTCCACGGAGCATAGAGACAAAGGACAGACTAATGATGTGATGTAGCAGAGTTACACTAGGGACACATTTTAATTTCTCTGTTTCTCACTTTAAAATGATAAAAGACTCCTGAGTCTGTTAAAAATTGGGTTGTGCTAACATCTAATTATGGCAAAGCCATAATGCAACAATAATATAACAAAAACAATAAGAACAAAACGCTTATCTGAATATTCACACTGTCAGTGTGAACAAGCACCAAATTCCCCGGATTGCTGGAAACCTGTTTGGCTTTGTCAGGGTGGATGTGGTTTTAAACAGTCCTTCTGCCTAAGGGCTGATCAGAAATCACTAAGACACAACGTTATACAGCATGTTTCTCTCAATAGCAGAGCAATCATTTGGTGGGAATTACTGAAGTTTATTTAGTAGCACTTGAACTACTTTTACATGATTCCTGAGCTCAAAAATCCCATTTCTTGGTTTCTACTCAAAGGACTTAAAATCAGCATACTACAGTGACACAGCCATGTCAATGTTACTAGCAGCTCAATTCACAATAGCTAAACTATGGAACCAACCTAGGTGTCCTTCAATAGATGAATGGATAAAGAAAATGTGGTATATATATTCAATGGATATTTCTCAACTTTAAAGAAAAATGAAATTATGGCATTTGCCAGTAAAGTTGAAGAAAATCATGCTAAGCGAAATAAGCCAATCCCCAAACACCAAAGGCTGAATGTTTTCTCTGATATGAGGATGCTAATTCACGATGAGGTGGGGGGGCACTAGGGAAAAATAGAGTTACCTTAGATTAGGTAGAGAGGAGTGAAGGGAGGAGGGGAGGGGATATAGGGATAGGAAGGACAGTAGAATGAAATAGACATTATTACCTTATGTACATATATGACTGCATAACTGATGTGATTCTATACCATGTACCATCAGAAAAATGATAAATGATTCCCCGCCTATGTATGACATATCAAAGTACATAAGTGCATTCTACTGTCATGTATAACTAATTAAAACAAATAAAATGATAACAGAAAAAAATGATCATTATTATCTCTGCATTCTCACTGTGTTTTGTTGGTACCTTCTCATAAAGCTTCTATATTGTGTCATCATTACTTGTGCTATGTGTGTCACCACCACCAAACTGTGAGCCCCTTAAGATTGGGATCTCTGTGTTCTTTTCAGGGCCACAGTAGTTTTGTGAATGCTACATGAATAATAAATGATGAGTGAATGAATGAACTATTTGCGAAAACTAATGGCTACTTGACATACTATCTATCTAGAATCTGCCCAGATTGACATTCATGTGTTTGTTATCTATGGATCAAGAGAAATCAGTCCAAGAACTCTCTCAGTTTTTAATCTGTTGTTGATTTTATTGTCTTCACTCTTATCTCCCAAACTCTTATGAATGGGACATTTGATTATTTCAATAACTTAAACAGGAAAATTCATACATGGAATTAAGTGGCAAGTTAATAAGTGACAATATTCAGTATCACAAAGAATATATAACAAAACTTGCTTTATATTGCTGCTTCTTACATTTCATTGTGTATTTCTCTTTGCATACGTGTGGTAGTTCTCTTGCCCTGCAAGTCGTGAATCCCTCTTGTTCTCGTCTTTCTCACACTGTTGGCAGTTCACTTAGGTCTGTTTCTCTCGTTCCTTTGGTGAGTTCATCTTTTCTAGAGTCTCAGCTATCTCATCTCGGGCAGCCAGTCTTGAACAAGGGGCTGAAGCAGCTGTGGGTGCTTGTGTTCTTTACTGTTTTCAGTGAGAAGAGGAGTTTGGCAGAGCTGCAGGCAGCGGCTGGTGTGTAGTGATTATTTAGCCCCTCTCTGTCAGAGACCTGGGGTCCTTTCTAATTTCCCTGTCCTAAGCACTGGGAAGGAGGAGTTCACAAGGGCTCATAGGACCAACTGCTTCCACCACAACAGCCCTGCCAAATGCTCCTTGGCTGTTCCAGCCCCTCCTGCTCCAGCGTTCCACCACCTCTAGACATGGAGCCTTCACAGGGTTGCACCTGTGTCTTTATCAAGCCTTTCCTCTTGCCCATTTCAACCTCCTCTCACTATCTCAGGAACTCCTCAAAGCCTCCAGTCCCTGGATAAGTTCACTTGTTGATTTTAGACATGGTTAGAGATTCATGTGTTTCTATTGGTACCATAACTAGATTAGGTGCAGCACAAATGTAGTCTGACAATAGAAATCACCACCCTGAGAATCTTACTCTTAAACCAGGCCTCCTATGCAACACAGGACACACAGGAATGAGAGAAACACACTGGTACTTATTGATGTGATGCATCAAGACCCAATTTCCACCTTTTTCCTGTTTGACTCTGCATCACAGAAAACTAATCCCCGACTTCTTTAATAACTAGGTAAGTTCAGCCAATGGGAGACCCTGGTGGAAGACTGAGAGGAGGATGAAACAGATGTCCAGGATTGTCGCCTGGATGATGTGTCAGCACCTGTGGCTCTTCAGTGGCCAGTATTCCATGGCCAGTCTGGGAGCACTCACCAGGTCTCATTCCTACCTGTGAGCTCCAGCTCTTGAGTCTTAGTAACATCACCGTGTCTTGTTGTCCCCCCAGTTCCAAGTGTGGGACCTGCTATTACTGATCTTGGAGCACTGCATCACTGCTTGTTGAGTTTCTAAGCAACACATCTTCTGTGCACTTATCTTACTATATCAGATTCCTTTCACCGAAAGGCTGGGAGTGGCTTAGTTTTTCTGGCTGGAGCATGACTTGAAGATCAAAAATCTGAAGAGTTATCTTCAAAGATAATAAGAGGCGATTCTTTTCTTTGAGGGAAAAGGGGCATTGCAGTGAAGGAATTCTCAGGTTAGTATTCTTAAAGAATATCAGATAAAGTAGACTTTACGCCAAAGTTAATCAGAAGGGAGAAAGGTCATTTCATACTGCTTAGGGGAGTCATACAATAATAAAAAATTATAACTGTAGCTATTTATGTTCCAAACAATACAGCATCTATATACAACATCAAGAATCAAATAGACTGCAACATAATAATACTGGGTGGCTTTAACACACTTCTCTCATCACTGCATAGATCTTCCAAACAAAAGCTAAACAAAGAAGCTACAGAATTAAAAAAAATTAGACTTAACAGACATATATAGAACATTTCATTTATCAATGACTGAATGATTTTCTTTTCAGCAGCACATGGATTATTTTCTAAAATATATCATATTTTAGGTCACAAAGCAGCTCTTAGCAAATAAAAAAAAATAGTACCTTGCATTCTATCAGACCTTAATAGAATGAAATTAGAACTCACTGATAAAATACAAACCAGAAACTACTATAAAACCTGGATATTAAATAATACACTATTGAATGATGAATGGATAGCAGAAGAAATTAGTCATGACATAAAAAAAAAAATACTTGGAGGTAAATGAAAAAAGTGATACAACATGATACAACATATAAAAATTTCCAGGACACTATGGAGGCACTGAACTCATTTGTCAAAAGAATAGAAAAACACCAAATAAATAATCTAACATTACATCTCAAGGCCCTAGAAAAAGAATAAATTTACACCAAAATAAGTAGAAAACAGGAAATTATTAAAAATCAGAGCCAAATTCAATAAAATTGAGATAAAAATTTAAAAAATCAATGAAACAAAAAATTGGTTCTTTGAAATAATAAGCAAAATCGATAAACCCTTGGCCAACCTAACCAAAAGAAGGAGGGGAAGAAACTCAAGTTATTAAAATCCATGATAAAAAAGGAAATATTGCCACACACACTTCTAAAATACAGAAAGTACTTTGAAAATTTATACTCCAATAAGCTAGAATTTTTTTTAAGAGAGAGGGAGAGAGAGAGAGAGAATTTTAATATTTATTTTTTAGTTTTTGGCAGACACAACATCTTTGTTTGTATGTGGTGCTGAGGATCGAACCCGGGCCTCACGCATGCCAGGCGAGCGCGCTACCACTTGAGCCCCATCCCCAACCCTAAGCTAGAAAATCTAAGACATTGACAAATTCCTAAAGACATATGACTTACCCAAATCAAACCAGAGGATGTAGAAAATTTCAATAGATCGATTGCAAGTAATGAAACTGAAGATGCCATAAAAGCCTACCAACAAAGAAAAGCCCAGGACTGGATGGATGCTCACCCAAGTTCTACAGGGCTTCAAAGACAAACTAACACCAATCCTCCTCAGGTTATTCCATGAAACAAAGAAGAAGGGAACTTTTAAAAACTCATTCTATGAAGCTAGTATCACTCTAATACCCAAGCCAAACAGAAACACATCAAGGAGTTTCAGACCAATATTTTGATGAATATTGATGTAAAAATTCTTAATAAAATACTGGTAAATCACATATAAAAACACATTAAAAAGACAGTGCACTATGATCAAGTGGGTGTCATCCCAGGGATGCAAGGTTGGTTCAACATATGGAAATTAATAAATGTAATTCTCCACATAAATAAGACTTAAAGGCAAGAATCAAATGATTATCTCAATAGATGCATAGAAAAAATTGGACAAAATACAGCCTCCATTCTTGTTTAAAACACTAGAAAAACTATAGATAAAAGGCACACACCTCAGCACTGAGGCATAAGACAAATCCAAGGCCAACATCATTCTAAATGGAGAAAAACTGAAAGCATATCCTGTAAAATCAGGAACAAGACTTGATGCCCACTTCACACTTCTATTAACATAGTCCTTGAAACTCTAGCCAGAGAAATTAGGCAAAAGAAAAAAATTAAAGGTTTATGAATAGGAAAAGAAGAGCTCCAATTATATCTGTCAACAACACAAACCATATTTAAAAGAGTCAAAAAAACTCACCTAAAAATTTCTAGAACTCATAAATGAATTCAGCAAAGCAGCAGGATATAAAATTAACACCCATAAATCAACGGCTGTTAGAGTCTGTAAACAAGTCAGGATGAATGTTAGAGTCTGTAAACAAGTCAGGATGGCACCTGGCATTTTGCCAGAGAAATGTTAGGGTCTGTAAACAAGTCAAGATGGCACCTGGCAAAATGCCACAGGGAGTGGTTTGTGAAGTAACGCCAGCGAGCCATTAAGTGTGGAGATTCCTTATTGGTTGATTGTTGTATCTAGTTTATGCTAATTAAGATAAGCTGTGTAAAAAATATAAATACCTCTGTTGTCCTACAATAAACGGCTCCCATTCCTGCTGTATCAATCTACACAAGTTGCTCGTCGTCACCCCCCCCCCCCCCCCCCCCCCCCCCCCCCGGTTATTTTGCTGCAGCTGGACTGCGGCAAACTGCAATGATGATGAATATACCAATGATGAATCAGCTGAAAGAGAAATTAGGAAAACTATCCCATTCACAATAGCCTCAAAAAAACATAACACTTGGGAATCAATCTAACAAAAGAGGTGAAAGACCTCTACAATGAAAACTACATAATACTAAAGAAAGAAATTGAAGAACTTAGATAATGGAAAGATCTCCTATGTTCGTGGATAGGCAGAATTAATACTGTCAAATGGCCATACTACCAAAATGCTATAGAGATTTAATGCAATTCCTATTATAATTCCAGTGATGCTCTTCATTGAAATAGAAAAAGCAGTTGAGAAATTTATTTGGAAAAATAAAAGACCCAGAATAGCCAAAGCAATCCTTTGCAAGAAGAGTGAAGTAGGAAGTATCACAATACCAGACCTTAAATTATACTACAGAGCTATAGTAACAAAAACAGCATGGTATTGGCACCAAAACAGACATGAAGACCAATGGGACAGAATAGAAGACACAGAGACAACCCACATAAATACAGTTACTTCATACTAGACAAAGGCACCATAAACCTACACTGGGGAAAAGATAGCCTCTTCAACAAATGGTGCTGGGAAAACTGGGAATCCATATGTAGCAGAATGAATTGAGCCCCTATCTCTTACTCTGCACAAAACTCAACTCACAGTGGATCAAAGACCTAGGAATTAGACCAGAGACCTATGAATTAGACCAGACACTCCAACAGTCACCTTAGGAACTGACTTCTTCAACAAGACTCCTAAAATGCAAGAAGTAAGATTGAAAATCAATAAATGGGCTGGGATCAAACTATAAAGCTTCTTTTCAGCAAAAGAAATAATCAAGAACATGAAGAGAGAGCCTACATAATGGGAGAAAATCTTTGCCACCTGTACCTCAATAGGGTATAAATATGCAAAGAACTCAGAAAGGTTAGCAATAAAAAACCAAATAACCCATTTAATAAATGGCAAAGGAACTGAACAGATACTTCTCAGAAGAAGAAATATGATCAGACAACAAATATATGAAAAAAACTTCAACATCTCTAACAATTAGAAAAATTCAAATTCAAACCACATTGAGATTTCATCTCACTCTGGTCAAGAGTGGCAATTATCAAGAATACAAGTAATAATAAATGTTGGTGAGGATGTGGGGAAAAGGGTATACTCATACATTATTGGTTAGACTGCAGATTGGTGCAACCACTCTGGAAAAACAGTATGGGCATTCCTCAGAAAACTTGGAATGGCATCATTTGACCCAGTTATCCCATTCCTTGGTATATGTCCAAAGGACTTAAAATCAGCATACTATAGTGACACAGCCATATCAATGTTAATAGCATCACAATTCACAATAGCTAAGTTATGGAGCCAACTTAGATGTCCTTCAACAGATGAATGGATAAAGAAAATGTAGTGTATATACATAATGGAATATTACTCAGCCATAAAGAAGAATGACTTCATGACATTTGCCAGTAAATGGACAGAACTGGAGAGTATCATGCTAAGTGAAATAAGCCAATCTCCCCAAATCAACAGTTAAATGTTTTCTCTGATATGCAAAAGCTAACCCACAATACAAGAGGGACAGGAAGAAGAGAAGTTCAGTGGATTAGACAAAGGCTAATGAAGGAAAGGAAAGGGGGATAAGAATAGGAGAGACAGTGGATGAATCTGACATAAGTTTCCTATATACATACATGAATACAACACAGTGAATCTCACCACTGTGTACATCCAGAAGACTGGGGTCCCAATTAGAATAAGATATATTTCATGCTTGTATAATTATATCAAATGGATTCAGCTGTCATGTATAACTTAAAAGGAACCAACAACAAAAAAGAATATTCTATAAAGGATATCCCGAGCTACTTCAAGGAGTGATATTGCAAATTTGCCACAAAGCAGTTTTGCAGGGGCTTATCCTACTACATATAGTTTTGTCCAATTAGGAAACACTTTCCTGGAGGACAGAAAGTTTGCTGAATGCCTTTCAAGTTTTAGCCATTCCTCCTGGGAAGCTGTACAGCAGTTTAAGGAAAACAACTGCATTCTTTCCCCCAGCCCCCTGCACCCCCTCAGTATGGGAATTGAAATCAGGGCCTGGCACATGCTAAACAAATCCTCTAGCATGAGCTACATCCCAAGCCCTTCTTCATTTTTTATCCTGAAACAGGGTCTTGCTAAGTTCCCCAGCCTGGCAACTTGTGATCTTCCTGCTCCGTCTACTGAGTGGCTGGTATTACAGGAATGATCTTTTTATTTACCATTTTCTCTGTTGAGGGAAAGTTAGGTGAAATGACAGTTTAATCTTTAGAAAAAAATCTTGTATGGCTCTATTTGTTATTTGGAAATAGAGAATGTCACTGCTCTAAGCCTGGTCCATTATTATCACTGCACAAATGCTAAATAAGCAGCACAGAAAACAAGAGAGCCCACCACTGTGGCGCATGATCAGAGAGAGAACGCGGCCCCAGCATGCCACCGATATGCCATATGGCCACAAATCTAAAGGCTCTGAAAGATGCCATGCTTGCACAAGCCCTGAATACCTGCTTTCATTCCCAGTTGGAGTGTTTGAACTATAATATATGGGCCATCTATTTATTAAAGGAGAAAGCTTACTTTGGCATGGGATAAATTGGTGCTTGCAGCAAGATGCAGTTTAACACAAAGGATGTTTCTTGAACTTCTTTCAGATCTGAGATCCACAGCTTTAGTGTTTGGGGTGTGGATTTTAAAACTGCATGACTCTTCCCCAGCCCCTTTTCTGCAGCTGGCATGAGAAAGAGACTCCCATTCTCTCCATGCCCTGTTCTTTACTTGCTCAAAGCCCAGGCGGCAAAGACACTGGCAGCCTCATGCAGCTTTTCATGGAAAGCCTCCACTCTAACTGGCGCCTGAACGCAATCTCAGACTGTCCCAGGAGACCACCATGCTCTGAGGTGAATTTGTAACGTCAAGGCCAACAAAGAAGTTAACACAAACTTTCACTGTTCGAGAAAAAGAAAAAAGTCTGTAGGCTTACTGGAGGAGCTCTGCTTCTGTGAGTGCCTCTGTCCTCTGCTCCCCAGTGACAAGGGCCAGTTCATCCTTCAGTTCCTGGATTTCCTTTTGAAGGCATATAATCATCTATGAAAGGCAACGTGGGAGGGTAAATGTCAGTTTCTCATCAATGTGACCTGATGGCAGAGAGCATATATCTTTTAGAATCATGAACTACTTATGGATACAAAAATGGTTAGAGAATGATCTAAAAGGCACTTCTGTACCTACCAGCCATCTTTGTTATATCTTTTTATTTATTCATTTTATCAGTTCTTTTTTAATTATACATGACAGTTGAACCCATTTTGATGTAATTATACAAGCATGGAATATATCTTATTCTATTTAGGACCTCAGAACCTCTCCTTCCTCCAATACTTCATTATTTGTAAATCTTAATATTGTATCAAATAGCTGTATAATAATAATAATAATAACTATGATTATTATTACTATTATTTGGTATTGGGGATTGAAGCCAGGGACACCTTAATACTGAGCTACCTATATTACCAGTCCTTTTTATTTTTTATTTTCAGACAGGGGTCTCACTAAGTTGCTGAGGCTGGCCTCGAGTTTGTGATCCTCCTGCCTCAGTCTCCTGAGTAGCTGGGATTACAGGTGTATATCAACACATATGACTTAGAATTAATTTTTAACAAACAAAACATACTGATATAACTGGAACCTGCTATTTTCCATTCCCCTTCTGTCCTCCCTGGGGTGATCACTCGAATGCCTTTACTATACTTAGTTAGGTTGCACTTGAGAGTCATGGTATGAATTTATATTACCTTCAGCTATGTGTATGTATGTTCCTGTTTCCCCACATTTTTGTTATATGTAATATGGACAGGTGCTTTAATTTTATCAATCTAGTAGGTGTGAAATGATATCTCATTTTAGTTCTAATCTGCATTTTCATAATATTAGTGAAACTGACCATCTTTGCATATGTATATCGATTGTTTGGGTTTCTCCTTCTGAGAATATGTATTCACATTCTTGCCAAGGTATCAATTGATTTGTTTTTACTTTCCTTATTAATCTGCAGCCTTCTTCATGTATTCTGGATCTGAATCCTTTGCTAGTTTTACATGATTCACCTATTTTCTCCCAATCTATATCATGTTTTCCACTTCATGGTGTTGTTTTTGTTAGACGGAAGTTTTGAATCTCAATATAACCAAATTAGCAATTTTTTTTAGCTGTACTTTTGTATTTTCTTAAAGAAAATCTGTCTTACCCCAAACCAAAGAAATGTTTTTTTTTTTGTGATATTTAAAAAGCATTAAAGCTTTACTTTTCACACTTAGGTAGCTTTTATTTTGTATAAGATATAACATAGGAATCAAATTTCAATTTTTTATATGACTAACCATATAAAATTGCTAATATAATTATGCTATATAATATATTTCTACATGTAAATGTGTCTGCTTCTGGGCTAGAGTTGAAAACATTTGCCTATATTCATGGTAATGCTATAATTTAAATTATTATATCTTAAGAAATTTTGGCATCTAGAAAAGACAACCCCCTTCCATATTTTGCTTTTCCAAAATAGAGTTGGCTATTCTTGGCCATTTGCTCTTCCATATAAATTTTGAGACTAGCTCATAAAATTATATAAAAGCCTTCCTCAAATTTTAATTGGAATACATTGAATCATCCCATCCATGAACATGGTAAGCCTGTCTCCTTCAATAAAATTTATAATTTTTCTATAAATATCTTATTTATAGAAAAAAGTTTTTGTTGATATTGTAATTGGAATTTTGGAAAATTATATTTTCTAATTGTTGGCCTCTGGAATACAAAAATGCAATTCAATTTTGGATTATATACTAAATAATTTTCCAAGCATATTTTGGTTCTGTTTATTATTAAATATTCTTGAACGTTCTACATAAACAAAAAATTATCTGCAAGTAAGGACAGATGTTTTCTTCTTTTCTAATTCTCATGCATTTTATTATTTTTATTGTCTCACTAGCTAGGATCTTCATGTGTAATTCTCTTCTAACATTTCACTTTTAAAGTGATGTTTATGTAATTTTTTGATTAATATGCTTTATCAGTTTAAATGTTCACTTACAGTTTAATGAGTCTTTCAATGTGTGGATGAATGCTTAATGTTATCAAATACTTTATCTGAAATCATCCAATATTTTTCGTTTAAAATGTGCATGTGATGAATCACCTACATTCATGTAATTGGTCTTTTAATTTGAACTATTTCAGAATACAGAAAAGGCATTAAATAATATATGATACCCACTACATAGCTGAAGTTAACATCCATGTCCCCACTATTTAAGAAATAAAACATTATAGATCTCTTAAAAGCTCTCACCCCTGTATTGCCTTCCATAAACAAATTCTCATTTTAATTTTTTTCCCATTTTTTTCTATGCATTGGTATATTTTCTAGTGATAACTTATTCCTAAATACTGTTTTGGGGTGGGCACTCGACCACTGAGCCACATCCCCAGCCCTATTTTGTATTTTATTTAGGGACAGAGGCTCACTGAGTTGCTTAGGGTCTTCTTGTTACTGAGGATGGCTTTGAATTCGAGATCCTGCTGCCTCAGCCTCTGAGCTGCTGGGATTACAGAGATGCACCACGGCGCCCAGTTTATCCCTAAATCCTTGAAATAAACCCACTGAGATCATTATGCAAAATTCCTAAAACAAAAATTAGTAGCTCCAATCCAGCTTTCACACTCCTTTGACTATTTGGTATTACCAGAAAAAAGAAAGAAGGGGTAGGGGGGAGGGAGAAAAGAACAGACGAATAAAAAGAGAGAAAGGAACAAAAAAGAAAGAATGAAATGGAAAGAGAGAGGGAGAAAAGAAAGAAAAAAAAAAAACCTAGTTTGTCTTTCAGTCTTTCAGTGCCTTTGCTAATTCTGTAACTTGCTTGCAGGTTGCCAGGCTAAAAGGGTTGTATGGACTTGAATTTCAAAACCATGAGAGGTAGTGCCGAGGGTTTTAGTTTTTATATAAAGTACTTTTTGTTCTACTTAGAGTCCAGGCTAAGGCAGACAAGCTGCGCTAATGTCTCTTTATGCCATTAGATTCCACCCCCCCCCACAGGCTTTTTGTTAGGGAGATAAGAAGATGTCTTAGGTTCAGTACCCTCCTTGCAAAATTCCAGGACCTACTCCTATCCCTTTGTTGCAACTCTTTTTACCCACTCCAGGACAACTGTAGCCTCAGCTTTCTTTCAGGCTCTGGCGAATTCTTTTAATTTCTTTCAACCTCAGATATATATTTCAAAGGTGCTTCTAAAAATTTATTTAGGTGAGTTTCAGGTGATCTGGACCACATCAATAGGAACAGAAGTCCCAAAGAATGTGGTACTGAGTATTTTGAACATGTCAGTGTTCCTAGGATTTTATTTGAATGCATATAGGAGAGTCTGAGTTTTGTTTGTTTGCTTCTTTTAAAAAATATTCCCAGAATCATCAAGCTATGAAGAAAAAAAAAATCTTCAGACAAGAACTGTGAGTCATTCATTTGAACTCTCCTCTAATAAATTAATATATTTGGTGCAATACATTTTGCTTCTATTAAAACTTTCAAAGTGAAATGTAAAAAACTACATTATTTCCCTGTCTTATGCAATAGATATATCAAAACTAAGTCAACTTTTTATGATTTGAGATGACCACAGTTATACCTCCCATCAGATTACTGCAGGAACTCTGAAATTAAAGCCATCCTGAGAAGATACTGGCCCATGCCCAGTCACCAACTCTGACCTGGCTCACAGTTCTTTTATCACCTTCTCTCTCTGAAATACCAATACTTTTAAGGAAAGCAGGGCAGATCCTTGATCACCCCCAACTTACAGGGCTGTTTCCACATTTGCCATTATAATTTGAGAGTAAGGCATAAGAAATCCCCACCCAATTGTGTCTTGGATGGTTTCTAGACAAATTTCCAATTGTCACTTACTCTTCAGATAAACTATGTACATAAAATAGTAAATAGAAATGTCAGTGTTCAGAAGAAATTATTATAGAAATGAGGAAACAACACTTGTTAATTACTAGATTGTTCTGTACTAGGCAGACCCCAGCAACTTGTTCAATTATCAGCTATTAGCTTTTCACTCCTCATCTCTGTTTTCTTTAAATCTCTCACGGATCCACATCAAACACATAATAATGTTTGCCTTTCTTCAAATTCATCATGTTGCTTCAAGGAAGCGTCTCTCTAGACAATTCAAAGGAAAACCCCTTCCAATGTCTAATATGTTGATTTCTATTAATTTTTTTCTTGGGGTAGTAATGCCATTACTGTCTTTCTTGTTCAGCACAGGAATGTCATAGGGCGGCTGGAAGGTAGGGACAGTAGGAAGTGCAATTTCACTTGACTCAGGCCCTTGCATTTCATCTCTCCTTCCCTGTGGGGGCTCTTCTTGATGCTGATACCTGACCAGGGCCTGAACTGGAAATAGACTCCTGCCTCATCCATTGGTTTCTCCAGAAGAGAATTCTACTAGGGAAGCCTGGTGCTCCCAGAGGCAAGCAGGGTAAAACAGATACTCCCATCATTCCTTTTTCTTTCTTTCTCTCTATTCTTCAGTGTAATGATTTCAGGGGAGAAAGGGCAAATAATCAAAAGGAAGTAATTAATATGGAAAACAGTAAATTTGAGAAATTTTTAATTGAAGCACTGTTGGCAAGATTTCATATTCTTAATAATGCATACTAGAAAACCTACATCAGCTTATATTCTGGAGAAATAAGAAAAATTGAGTGATTTTTAAAAATGTTATATGATCCTTTTTTTTTTTTTTCAGTAGTGCTGGGGATTGAACCCAGGGTTTTACACAGCCTAGACACGTGCTATACCCTGAGCTATATCTTTCACCAGCCCTAACAAATCTTTTATTTGGGGATGGGGGTTTACCAGGGATTGAACTCAGGGGCACTCAACCACTGAGCCACATCCCCAGCCCTATTTTGTATTTATTTAGAGACAGGGTCTCACTGAATTTTCTTCTTGTTACTGAGGCTGGCTTTGAACTTGTGATTCTGCTGCCTCAGCCTCTGAGCTGCTGGGATTATAGGTGGGCACCACTGTGCCTGGCTAATATATCAATCTTAATTATGGAATTTGACAAAACTTGAGATATTTCATTTCCACATTTTAAGTGTTGACATGAGCTGATTTGGTGCTGCATTTCTTTTATAGAAAACTAACAAACAGAAAAGAGAAAATATATACTTTTATGAAACTTGAAGTTTTTTTCCCTTAAAAATGTGTTTTGATAAAGGAGGATTTATTATTATCAAACAAGAAACTTGCTCATTTTTCCATGACTCAGACTGATAATTTTTGAAAGTCCCTTAGAATATAGGACAGTGATTCAAAATATTTTTTCCATGTATTAACCATTAGCATTTCTCTTTCATTATAAGCATTTATACAAGATGGTTTGTTCTTGTCTCTAGAAAGCTAAACTGAGTTTTGGAACAGGCTGCCTATGTTTTTAGGGCTCAGGGCACAACTCTGTGGTAAAGTGGTGGGAGCTGGAGGTAGGAGCACAGATTCTTGGCTGGACTGTCTATATTTGAATCCTGGCTCTGCTACTTATTTTTCTTATTGCTGTTGTTTCTTGGAACTGGGGATCAAACTCAGGTGCTTTATCACTGAGTACTGACCCTTTTTAGATTTATTTTGAGACAGGGTCTAAGTTGCTGAGACTCATTAGCACTGTGATCCTGAGCAAGTTACCATCATTGTGCCTCAATTTTGTTATCTGCAGAGACAGAGCCAGCATTTACTCACCAGCTTGTTCTGAGAATTTAATCAGTTAATGCCTTACTTAGAACATTGTCTAGTACAGAGTAAATGCCCCAGCCTGAGTTTTAGCTAATCTTTGATATAATCATTTTTATCAACAGTTACAATTTGCTTACTGATCTGGGATCGATTTCTTCATTAAGAACAGCTTCATTCTTTATGAGTGCCACTCGTTGTGCAAATCTGCAGGTAGATATAGATTCCTACAAAGCAAAACAACTTTTAAAAGTGTTATAACAGGGAGAGAAACTTCTTGTTAGACAAAACTTAAATTTTAGTCATAGAAAAAAGATGCATACCTAAAGAGTGATGTATATACAAACCACAATGAAGAATGATGCCTCTAAATTAGGGAACTTAGCTCTGGAAGGTTATTTTCTTGATTTTGTCTTAATAAAATGACCAATGCCAAAAATATGGGAGATCCTAAGACCCCAAATGGCAACTGACATGTGTTTTTAACTATTGATCTGTTAAACCAGAACCAGATATGTAAGTCATAATCACAGCAGGTACCACAACCACAAACATGAGAGACTACAAAATAAATATTTGTAACAGACCAAGAAGTGAGGCCGTTCACGGCACCCCACCATCAAAGGCTTGGCGTGCTCTGGGAAGCACCCTGCTGCTCTCTTGGAGAGGATATGGACCCCAAATATTCAGCAACTGCAATGTGGGAAACGTCAGCTGGCTCCAGAGCAGCCCCAGGAGAGCGTTCACTAGCTGGGCACCGCCAAAGCAGCCAGCACGCTGCACCCTGGGACACGTCTGGGGACAGATTTCAGGGAAACCTCCAAGGCACCCGATTTTATTAGCCAGGAGCAAAACTGTTCAAGAGAAGCAAGACTCTCTCATTTTTCTGGCTGAAAATGCCTTTCAAATTTAAGCAGGCCTTCCAAAATTTGTGTCTACAGCTTCCTCAAACTATCCGGTATATGTGAGGTCAGTTCTCAAATGAATTTTTTACAATGCTGGCAAATAGCCTAATGCTGAGAACCCTGTGGTGTGTTCACCCCTGAAGCCTATCTCAACCCAGCGGAAAAGGTGGAAACTCACTCAGGACCCTCAACTTGATCCCCAAAATCAGCAAGGAAAACCCAGGCTAAGATCCCCTGAATAAAAGGAAAAAAGAAAAACAACATACGTCGATATTCCTTTTCTCTAAAGAGAGCGTTGCAATCATAGTGGTCATGCAGTTCCCTCCCAAACTGTCTCTCAGGACACTGGTCATCATGGAGTTCCTGTAAGGAATGTGCGAACGGTTTTTTTCTGAAAGGGCAATGATGACCTGCGATAAAGTTGAAAGAAACAATAGCATTACCTTGATAGGAAAGGCTCAAGTGACAAACAGTAGAGGTTCAGCAGCAATAAAATTAGGAAAAGAAAGAATGACTAAATGCAGGGTGGCATCCAAAAGTTGGGCACGGAATAAATACCTTAGCAAGAATATTCAGTACAAGAATGGTAAAGATGGAATCAAGTAAACGTAGCATGAACCTAGCATTGTGAACCCCATAATTTCTGGACAGATGAAGTGACTTGCAGACGAGTGGACACACTCTCATTCTGCTTCCAGCTGTTGGAAAATCTGTATAAAAACATAATAGTCGATTGTGCCTGATGACTTTGACCCCACCAAAATTGAGCTGTAGGGCTAGAGATGTAGGTTAGTGGACGAGAGTTTGCTTGGCATGCACAAGGCCCTGGGTGGATTGCCAGTACTACATCGAAACAAAACACAAACAAATTGAGCTGTGTACCCCATTTCCAAGTCAGAGGCAGAACAATGAACAAGAGCTATGAGAAGCTGCGAAAGAGTTTGAGATCCCAGATTCTGGCACAAGTTGTCCAGGGGAAAGTCCTAACCTTACTAGAGCATGCCACTCGACATCTCTGCCTCAGTGTCTTCATGTACAACCAGGATAAATATAGTACCTACCTCATAACAGTAGAAAGATTAAAGGCATTAAGATGTGTAAATCACTGTGAGTAGTAACTGGCGCATTTTAAGTGCTGTGGATGTGTTTGCTCTCAACATCAATGAAAGAGGCAGCTTATCTTACTCCTCATGAGTTCCTTAGGTACTTAATAGGAAGGCACTAGATGGATGATGGGATGCTGGGGCTGTCCCCAAAGAGAGGCACCAGGGGCTCAGGGTCATCGTGGGAAGATTATCCAACGCTAAGATGTCCCTTACAAAGCAGCTGGAATTATCGGCCCACAGAATATCAATTCAGGGGCATCATAAGATCCTGGATCCTAGGAATATCAACACCTGCTGGTCCAGCCCTCCCTCTGCCCAGCTATGTAGTTCCCATCATCACAACCTTTTGATCTCCTTTGGTTTACAAAACAAGACGTTAAGATTGTTTTTGAAAGCTGTTTTAAGAAAAAGCATATACCACTAGTTTCACTTTAAATTCATAAGCCCAGGTGTTACTACAACCCAGCAGTCCTGGATCAGTTTCCCTCCTTCAGAAAGAAGGCCATCATACTTTCTCCTCCCTCTTCAAATCTCTGTCCCTCAGTGGCGAGCCATCCCCATGTCACGGCATCCCTCCTCTCTCTTCTCTCCAACCTCAAATTGAGCTGATGGCCACCCTTCTACCAGATATAAGCAAGCTGACTGGGACTGTCATGTATCTGCCACTGGATTCCTACATTCTTATCATTAAAGAACACTCTGCTTTTCCCTGTTACTTTCTGCTCAGGTCAGCCCTCCACCCTCTTCCTCTTCTGTCCTCATCGACATTGCTCCTACATGCATCTCCTCTTGTGTTCTCTTTCATTTGGATGCTGCCCATTCTGGATGCCCACTATTGCACTAGACCAAGATGACTCTTGCCAAGGTCATCAGCAACCTCAATTGTACCAAAAGTACTGACTGTCTTCTTATTAGCCTTTTGAGTTGGATGAAGTATTCAACACAGGCACTCATTGTTTCCTTTGGGAAAACACTTCATTCACTTGGTAACTGGGACACCATGTTTCTTGGTTTTAGCTCTCCTCAAAAACTAGTTAATGAGGGGCTGGGATTGTGGCTCAGCAGTAGAGTGCTCGCCTAGTGTGTGTGAGATGCTGAGTTTGATCCTCAGCACCACATAAAAATAAATAAATAAAATAAAGGCATTGTGTCCAACTACATCTAAAAAAATATTTTAAAAAATAGGGCTGGTACCTGCAAATGCCATAATTTTATTCTTTTAATGCTTAGTAATATCCCATTGTGTATATATAATCACAGTTTGTATCTATTCTTAATATTTCTTTTATTTTTGTTTTTGAATTTTATATAAATGAAATCACACCCCCCTCCAAAAAAAATAGGGCTAGGTTTGTGGCTCAGCGGTAGAGTGCTCACCTTGCATGTGCGAGACCCTGCGTTCAATCCTCAGCACCACATAAAAATAAACCAATAAAATAGGGTATTGTATCCAACTACAACTAAAAAAAATTTAAAAAAATAGGGCTGGGGTTGTGGCTCAGCGGTAGAGTGCCCACCTTGCACATGTGAGACCCTGGGTTCAATCCTCAGCACCACATAAAAATAAATAAGTGAAAAAAAAAAGTATTGTGTCCAACTACAACTGAAAAATAAATATTTTTTAAAAACTAGTTAATGAATGATTCCTTTTTTTCTTCCCAAATTATAAGTAGTGAGGAGTTCCAGAGCTTTGTTCTTGATCCTCTTTTCTTTCTTATTTATACTCTCTTCCCCTTCCTATCTCCTGGCTTTTACAGGAATCTCTATTTTGATGTCTTCCCAATATATACCCCAAGTCTGAACCTCTCCTGACCTATCAGCTCTTTGGTGACTCTTCATCGCCACCTGGGTTTCTCTCCTCTCTGCCCCATGTCTGATTCTTTCTCAGGTCTATACATCATTATTAATGACACCATCATTTTCCTAGTTGCTCAGGCCAAAGCCCTAGCCATCATCTTTTATTTTTCCTCACTTTCAATATCCAATCCATCAGCAATTTCTAGGTTTCTTAGGTTTTCCAATAAGACTTACCCAGAAATGGACCACTCCAACCCAAGCCTCCATGATTCCTTGCTTGGACAACTGCACAAGGCTCTGAGTCCTCTCCATGCTTCTACTTTTGCCCTTCCATGGCCTATTCTCTGCACACCAACCAGAGCAGTCTTTATAAAACATAAGTTACACCAAGTCACTTCCCTGCTTACGATCTTCTAGTAGCTTCCCAATACAGTTAGTATAATAACTCAAGTCCTGTGGAATCTGGCACCCTTTGACCTATCTGACCTCGTCTCCTGCCATGTTCCCCTCGCCTGCACCGGCCTTCTCACAGGCCAATGTTATTCCCACATCAAAGCTTTTGAACTTGCTGTTCCTTTTACTCAGGATGCTCCTGCCTCAAATTTTCACACAGCTTTCTATTTCTTCTCATTCAAATATTTGTTCAAATTTTATGTCCTTAAAGGTCTTTTCCTGGATACCCTATCAAATATTACACAGCAATATTAACAGCCTGTTAATCTATTTTATTTTTCTTCTAGTACTTACCACTATTTAAAATTATCTTTATTTACTTATTCTCCATCTGCTTCCCCACTCAATGTTCTACTCTTCTAAGTCAGAGATGCCATGCCTCTTGGTTACTACTCTATTTCCACTGCTTAAAACCATGTTCCAGAACTAAGTACATGTGGCAGAAACTCAGTTGTCTCCATCAGTACTCAAGACACTCCCATTCTACTTTGACTTCCTCTAAAACTACACATCTTAGTCTGTCTCGCAACTCATATTTTGCATAAAACGTAGCCCCACCAAGCAGATTCCCTGTGTGAGATCTGGAGATAAGCAATAAGAGGTAGTGACCATAAGGAGGAGAATTAGATTTGTGAAAGAGAAAGATGGTAGCCTTCTGGTTCTTCTGATGCAGCTCTGGTGAAGTTTCTGAAACCCTGCCCTCAATGTCATAAGTGCCAGGTGGGGATAACAGAGGTGTTTTGCAGAACACTTCAGTGGGGTGGTTAGCTGTGTCTTCTGGTTGCTTTGCTTCCAGCTGGGTGTTATCCAAGCCAGATTTCTAACTTTTATTGAGATTCTTTATGTTTAGAAATCTCTATGCTGTTTAAAATAGCTAGCACGGATTTTCTGGCTTGCAACTAAGAAACCTGATTAATACAACGTGTACTGAACACAATGAATGGATGAACTAGTTTCATTTGTCAGTGTGAGAGTCCTCAATATGGAATGAGATTTGGGGGATCTGTTTCAGCGTAATAGGAAGAAAGGTGGAGAACATGGCAGCCTTGATATGAGTGGCAAGGGATGCTGAGCAAAGGTTCAGGCCCCAAGAGCCTAAAGAACAAGTTATATACCTAAAACAGGTAAGGTGGCCCAAGTACCAAGAACCAGACCAAACATGGATTGGCATGACTGATGTGCAGAGAGAGAAGTATTGTTATTTATGAATCATCAAATAAGCATCTAATAGTTCTCTAAGTTCATTGAGGTTCTTTCATAAAAAATCACCTTTTTACTGCTCTAGGAAATAATATTTATATATCTTTTCTATCCAATGCCTTTATTGACAACTTAGCATAAAGAAGAACATGCTTATTAAACTCCCTGTTGATATTAAATTGTGTGTTACTGAACTCACTTTTGGTTTTAAGTAACAGAAAATGTAATTCACACTGGTTTCAATCATGAGGGAAATTTATTGGCTCATGGAATTGAACAGGAAGGGCCCCAGGTTAGAAATGACTCCAAAGGTTAGTGCTACCAACAAGGATGTAGTTTTGCCCATAACTCTCTTCTGTTTTTCATGTGGTAGAAGTCATCCTCCTCACAGCTACAGGATGGCTTCCAAGTGCCCTGATGTTATATACTTCCTTATTCATAACTTAGGGGAGACAGAACATTATTTCCCTAATCAATAAACAAGGTTCCTGATCTTCTCTAAGGACCAGCTTAGGTCCCGACCCACTCTTGAATCAATCAGTGTAGCCAGGAGAAAGAACCATAATGACTCAGCCCATCAGAACAGACACAAATCTGCAGAGTGACACAGAAAGGGCAGACATTCAGGAAAAAGGCAGAGGAAGATGATTCTTGAGTTACTAGGCGGGCAGGAACCCAATAATCTTCTCAAGGGCACAGGGACAGGGTGTAGTCATACAGCCTGGCTTTCTTAAAAAAAAAAAAAAAAAAAAAAAAAAGCTATTTACTTCCATTTTGGGTTTCTTATATAAACACAATGTCAAATGCTCCTGAAAGCATTCTTAAGGTGATAAAGAGTGGAAACTCACATTATACTTTATACATTTCTAAGGACCTAGAAGCTGGGCCTGGAATCAATAATGACTATTATAATCACTAGCTTACTATTTAATGAATTAAAGCAATTTTCTTTTAAAGATCTCAGAAGGGCATGGAAAATTATCCTCTGAAAACTGACAAGGATTCAGAGCGGTCTGACTACCACTGGCACCATCAGTGTTTCTCCTGAACATAACATATGCGCCAGGAGCCAAATGGGAATTGAAACTCTGAAAAAGTCCACTTGGGTTGCATAACTGGCTGAAAGCAGCCAGATTCCGATTTCTGAAGAGGTGGAGAGCAAACATTCTCCATTCCTGGTGGTTTCTCACTTGATGTTTGGGCTGACGGAGGCCACGGGTCACACCAGGGGCACTTGGTGAGGTTTACAGTGAGCACAAGCACACACGGCGCCTGTGCTTTTCCTCACACGAACTCAATTTCCAGGGTGAAGACGTACCCTGCTATTGTGGCTGAAAATGTTTTTTGAGGACAATTTTTGGAAAAAGTACTGCATACACAAGAAAACTCCAAAACCAATGATACTCTGGTAAACAGAAAGTTACTTACTTCTGAGCCTAATAAGGTGCCTTGGACTCAGGCAGGCTGGACCCTCCCAGCAGGTGTGGGGCTTCCCAGCTGTGGCCAGGAGGGCAAATCAATCACATTCTGCATAAAATTCCTAAACCATGCAGGCTAATTAATGCAAGGCAGGTTAGCAAGCTATGTCCTAGTTCATCTCTTTTACATTGAAACTGAGAAAGAGAAGGTAAATTACCAACACTAAAATGGATTTCTAGTAGAGGTTTTCTCTTCCTGTGTTTGCTAATGACATGGTAGCACTGCCTCTTTCCCCACTGCCTAAGGTAACTCACAGCACCCAGGGGCCACTCAATCACAATCTAGTGAGTGAAGGAATGAATGAAGCTAGTTACACTAAATTGTGTCATAGTTCCAGTCTCTGTGGCCACATAGTAAAGTACTATACACAGAGAATTTGATATAAAAGTCTTTGAATTATGTTATTTCATTATCTTCCCACTCTTTTCATTACTCTTCTTACCATGTAGTCCCTGTCTCTCTCTCAGTATCTCTAAATGGATTTCAAAATCCCTTCTCTACCCATCCACCTGCTCTCCACCAGCTCCCCTTAAATGAACTCAACCCCCATATCAATTTTTTAAAAAAATAAATGACAGTGAAATGTATTAAAATTCTTATTACACAAATACATCACAATTTTTCATATCTCTGTTTGCATATAAGTATGTTGACGCCCAATTCATGTCTTCATACATGTACTTTGGATAATGATGTCCATTACTTTCCACCATTCTTGCTAATCCCCTGCCCCCTCCCTTTCCCTCCCACCCCCCTGCCCAATCTAGAATTCATCTATTCCTCCCATGTTCCCCCTCCATACCCCACTATAAGTCAGCCTCCTTATATCAGAGAAAACATTCGGCATTTGATTTTTTGGGATTGGCTAACTTCACTTAGCATTATCTTCTCCAATACCATCCATTTACCTGCAAATGCCATGATTTTATTACTGAGTAAAATTCCATTGTGTATATACATTTTTAATCCATTCACCCACTGAAGGGCATCTAGGTTGGCTCCACAGTTTAGCTATTGTGATTTGTGCTGCTATAAACATTGATGTGGCTATGTCCCTGTAGTATGTTGAGGGCGATCTGGCTGGGACATCTGTCACTCCATTGATGGCCAGGGTTGATTTGGCTGATCTGGCTGGCTAGGTGGGTGTCCCCTTCCTCCCTCACTGCTCCATGTGCGTCCCTCCAGAAGCTGCATGCTCAGTCGAAGAGGACGATCCTCCCCGATAGAGGAGGACCGTTTTTGTGGTCAGGGGTGTATGAGTAGCTGCACTCCTCTGCTAGAACCTCCAAACAAGCTCTCAATGCCCCATATCCTTTTTTACACACACTGAAGTTTCCCATATTGACACTTTCTTTTCCTCTTGAGCTTGTGTTAATTTTTTCTCCTCATTTCTGACCTTATCTTGAGCCTCCTTCTTGCCCACAAAGACACTTGGATATGAGGGAGAATAGTTAACAGATGAAAAGAAGCAGGCCACAATGAAACAGATAAATTATACATAAGAGCCACAGTCAATGACACATGGGTGAAATTGGGACCCAGAATGACCCAATGCCCCCAGGGGGCTGGAGAAAGGAGCTGAGAGGCTCCGTTCCCACTGCCTGACCCGCTCTAGGCCCTTGCCTCGCCTGGCTCACCGCTACTCCTCCCTCAAGCCTCTGCTTAGAGTCAGGCCACCAGCGAAGCATCCTGAACCCTCACCTTCTCAGTCTGAGTCAGGTCCCATATGAGCTCTGCTCACTCCTTCTCCTTCCTCTCCACAGCTCTCACCCCATCACAGTCACAGACTTTGTGCTTGCAAGTTGTCCTCCTACCTCAAACCATGAGACCCTGGGGCAAGGACCACTCTCATTTTGTTCGCCACCGTGTTCCACTGCTTAGCACTTTACAGGTCCTTACACATATCTGTTAGATAGCTTCATTATTGATACAGAAAATCAAATGTCATGTAGCCACCAAGACCACTCACATGAGGCTGATATTACGAGGATTTGAAGAGAGGAAATGTGAGGATAGGAGCAGTTTTAGTGACAGGCAGCTTGCAAAGTCTGTGTAGAACAAAGGAAGAAAAGGGGGTAGACATTTCTCTTGAGTGATTACAATTGGAAGAAAATTTGATTCAACTGATGAATTTTATGTTATATGAACAGATGGACATAATGGGAATTATAACAGACTATGCTACCATCTGAAATAAGTAGATACATTTCTTTGAAATAAAGCACTTTGAATACAGTTCATTACGTTTTCATATCATTGTTCTGTCAGTGTCCTATTAAGTAAAAAGCTCTGTTAAGCATAAGCAGTGTGGAATATTTAGCAAGAAAGAGCTAAGGACTGCTGACTCTTGTCAAAATTCTAAAATGATTGGGATGCCATGCAGATCCGAATCTCTGGGTGCTGCATTACTGGGATGCACTGGGTCAGAAAGTACCATGTGCATCCTGTTCACACAGTCTCCCTTCAGTTTCTCTCAACCAGCTTTTGCAGACACAACCATTATAAAGCATTTACCATCAGGACAGCATCAGTCTCAAAAGGGTTCATTAGGCCGTTAAAAAAAAAAAAAAGTTTTGTTCTTTGTTTTCCCCTTAAGTCTTGTAGCCTTAACATTCATTAACAAGTCCTCCTGCCTCATCAATATCCTCTGTACTTCTCCATTCCAGTTTTTAATCATGTTTCTTTTCTAGAATCTGAAAACAGTTGCCATCCTTAACATTCAATTCACACTGCTCGTGCTCACAAAGTGAAAGGAACTTGAGAAATCATCTAATCCAATCCACTCATGTTGGAGATAAAGACTTTTTTTGGAAGATATGTTTAGTTAAATTCAGATAAGCTTTCTATACCAAACTCAAAAATTAAAATCAGAGCACCTACTGGGCTGGATAGTAGTCAACTTGGATTAGAGGTAGGGAGGGAAATTGAGCCTAAGGGGACAAAATTGCTGACTGGATGAAGTCACTGGATGCTGGAAAAATATTGGTCACCTCCAAGTTATAGCCAATCTACAAGCCAGAAGGATTAGGCAACAGGAGGCTATAGTCACACTCACTACTAATTTTGCAATAAAGACAATAAGGCTATGAGATAGTAAGTGGAAAAAGGCATTGGCTGTGTAGTCAAGTAAATCTCAGTTCAAATCCTAACCCACCCAGTAACTGAGTAACTTTGGGAAGGCCTTGGGAGGACTTGAATTTTTAAAACCCAACACTTACAACATGGGGCTGTTGTAAGGTTTAAATGAAATGGCCTATACAAAATGCTAGTAGATATACCTATGTTTCCTACAGCATTGTTTACAACAGTTAAAGGTAGAAACAACCAACGAGACCTTTAAAGGATGAGTGGATGAACCAAGTGAATAAGTGCATATTATTCAATCTTGAAAAGGAATAAAATTCCAAAACATGCTACAATGCGGATGAACTTCTAGAATAT
Source organism: Callospermophilus lateralis (assembly GCF_048772815.1). Lineage (NCBI taxonomy): Eukaryota > Metazoa > Chordata > Mammalia > Rodentia > Sciuridae > Callospermophilus > Callospermophilus lateralis. The sequence goes on along the minus strand of NC_135310.1, from coordinate 115,138,244 downwards.
CATGCTAAGTGAAATAAGCCAGACATAAAAGGACAAATATTCAAATAGTCACTTATAAGAGGCACCTGGAATAGGCAAGATAACAGGTACAGAAGGTGGTATAGAGGCTACGGGGATAGGAGGGGATCGGAGCTATCATTTAATGGGCACAGAGTTTCTGCTTGGGATTATGAAATGGATCTAGAAATTGATGGCGGTGATATTGCAGAACATTGTGAAAGTACTTGTCACTGAACTGTTCGCTTAAAAAGACGAAAATGGCAAACTGTCTATTATGTCTACTTAACAGAGAGTAGAATGGCAGATGCAAATGAAGTGCGAGGACGTTGCTGTGGTGACGTCCCACTCTGCTGCCTTACCTGCTCCAAGTAGTGCAGTGACAAGTTGATATACTTGGCCTCGGTCAGAAGCTGGCCCCCTACGCCACTCTTGGCAACTCGCTCAGAGCCAGCCAGGTCAACCAGGTGGAGCTTGGCGTGCCGGACAGTTGCAGAGCCTGGCTCCTTGCTTGACAAGTGAATGGTGAAGATGCAGTGGGAACGGGTCGAGGCTTGGTTCATGGGAGTCTATGACATAAAGAAGAAACCAAAAAACAAAAATAATTAGAACTGAGAACTTTGGAAGAGTGTCAAAAGATTTAAATGTGTATTTCTAAAGATTCAGCATTTCCCATGGAGCCAACACTGTCAAATGGAACAAAAACTCTTGTAACTCAGACCTATAAATTACGTGCTTTTCAATGTTATTACCTCCAGTGACTGAAAACCAATGTGGATGGGTTAATTCAGAGAGTGACGTAAAGAAACGTTCTAGTGAGGTGAAGACCAAGTCCTCTCACCAGGATGACAACTTTATTTCATCACCCAGCTACAATCCATGCCTATCCTTGGCCATCCACATTGAAAATGCCTACATTAACCTCATAGGAAGGAGACGAGAGTGTGTGTATCAAGAGAATGGTTATCACAATGGTAAACACGATTCACAGACAAGGATGCCTACGTCACTGCTACTGCTCAACACCGAGCCACAGGCTCTAACCAGCATCATAAAAAAGAGACTGACATAGGGGCAGAATAATAGGAAAAGAATGCATCACAATGTCATTGTGTACAGAATATTTACAGTCAACCTAGAAAACTCAAGAGCTTCTACAAAAAAAAAAAAAAACTGATACGAATCAAAAAGTTTATCAATATTGCTAGATACAAAATCAATTAAATTCTAACAGCCCAACAACAATTAGGAAATCAAATATTATTCAGAATGGCAACAAAGACAAGGAGATAACAAGGGATTACTTATGTAAAAGATATAATCTATAGGGAACTGATGAAATAGTATTTAAGAACATAAAAAGAAAACCTGAAATATACCAATTCATAGATGAAAAAACTAAAAATCTACATATATATATATATATATATATATATATATATATGTATATATATATAATGCAATTGAAATAAGAATATTTCAGGTTTTTTTTCCCCCCAGAATAAGACAAAGTGGTTCTAAAAATCAAGTAGGAAAAAATCTTCATATAAAAAGAAAATTAATTTTGTGAAAGAAGCGGGGGCAGGGGGAGTGCTTGTCCTTCCCTATGTCCAGGTGTACCACAAAGCCATGGTCATTAGAGGAGCACTGAAGCAGGAGCAGACAACTAGGTCTATGGAACATGCTGTGCTCAGTGAGCAATTCCAGTTAGGACAGAGGGGACATCACCCTGCAGAGGAGAAATAACAGACTAATTAAGTAGTGGTGCTGAAATACCTGGCACTCCAGGTAGGAAAAGGTAAATTTAGGTTAACTTTTTACACTATATACACAGATTCAAAAATAAAATAAAGCCTTATGTGTATTAGCATCTGTCTATTACAGAAAACATCCAGCTTTTGGTTTTTTGGGATTGCACTTAGCATGATATTCTCCAGCTCTATCCATTTACTGTCAAATGCCATCATTTTATTCTTCTTTAAGGCTGAGTAATATTCCGTTGTGTACATGTACCACATTTTCTTTATCCATTCTTCTGTTTAAGGGCACCTAGGTTGGTTCCATAGCTTTGCTATTGTGAACTGAGCTGCTAGAAACAGTGATGTGGATGCATCATTGTAATACGCTGATTTTAGGTCCTTTGGATATTAACTGAAAAGTGAGATAGCTGGGTCAAATGGTGCCTTAAGTGTAAAATAACACAACATTAACAAGAACACAAGAAAATATGGAAGTATATTGTAATTAGCCCAGGGTAGTAATGGATAGCTTTCAGATAACATAAAAAATAGAAAAATAAATTGACTCAAATATGATCTAAATATAATATTTGACAAAATATCCCCAAATTTAAAGACTTATGTAAGTGGGTGAAGATATTTGCAATATGTAAGTCTGATTAAAGATTAAGATTTGAAATACACAACTCATTACTCAAGAAAAAGACAACTCAGAAAAAAAGGCAAAAGCTAGAATAGGGATCCTATAAAGAAGGAATCTAAAAATGGTTAATGTATATTTGAAAAAAATGCTCCAATTTATAAATTTTGAGAACTATCTAACTTTGAAAAATAAGAATAAATGATTTCACACCTATGAGAATGCAAAAATTAAAAAGATAAAGTCTAGCACAACAAGTGCTGGTGAGGACCTAAGGAGATGGGAATTTTTATATACTGCTGATGGAAACGTAACTTAAGAACTTTAACAAGAGCAATTTGACAGTATATGGCAACATTGTTAATGCATAAAACTCACAACCCACCAAGAAACTACTAGGTGTATCTCCTAGAGAGAATTCTTGGGTAGGTATATCAGGAGATACAGGTATAAGGACATTCACTGCAACATTATTTGGGAAATTGGTGCAAAATGTACAACTTAAATGAAAATCTGCAGCAGAAGAGATTAATAGGCTGGGATAATTCAAAATACAGAGAAGTTAAAATGAAATAACCTTCAGAAATATTGACATGGATAGGTTTCTGAAGAAATTCCTCGTGCTGAAGAAAAACAGCAAATTAAAGAATGATGTGAACACTGTGATAGAGTTTATGTAATCATACAAGTGGGACTACCTATTGTTCACGGGAGTATAACTTAAGTCACTAAAAGGATAACAATGTGGACCAGAAGGATAGAGCAAACTGATGATGGTGGTGGCCTTTTTGAGGGTTAGAAGTAAAAGGCCAACAGGGACACATCAGCTTTCTCTGCGACATGCTATTTCATTTATTCAAAAATTATTAGAAGAAAATTCTGAGTTGTGAAAACTAAAATATGCTGGTCTTATTGTTCTCTGTACTTTTTTAGATTATAAATTTTCTACAAGAAAGAAAGTGAGCTGAGTCAAAATGTTCTTTAGCAGTACCACCCTGTCAAATCATAAAAAAAAAACTAGGACTATTCCAAATGAATATTCATGAGAGTAAATATGTTCAGATTCCCACCTTTGCAAAATGGGACTTAACCAAAGAATTTTGGTATGAATGCACATGTATTCAGATAGGGAAACATATCTGGACGCTATTTCAATTGGAAATTCTTTCGTAAAAATAACTTCTTGATCTACACCATGGTTGATTTACACCAACTAGCAAAATATACAGATGGCATAGTTTTGGTGATGATGATGTAGCTAGTGAGTTAAATAGGCTGAAAATTTGACCCATTACTTGTTGCCACAATAACTATACACAAACCTAGCCAGTGTGTGATTTTGCATGCTAAAGTGGATCAGCAAATAACTGTGCATGTAAAACCGCAAATTCAAATTTAGAACCTAAGTTGAGGTGTTCTGGAAGTGACTGTAAGTTATTTGCAGAACTTAAACATGGGTTTCATTTCACTGTTATATTCGCACAACAATAAATCCTACAGTACTGTAACGAAAGTCAAATTAACATCGATATAAACAAATAACACAGACTATTCTCAGCAGCTGTCTTCGGCTTCGAAACTGATATGGGGAAAGTGCAATCAAATGTGGACCATTAATAAACATTGGAGCGCGTGCCCATTTATTTCAAAGGAATATGATATTTACGAAAATGAAATTACATTTCTGGAGTCTATAATTAAAGTGCAGTAATATGCTGTAGAAGTCCATGCCTACAGTTTTGTAATGTCTCATAAATATTTTCTGCATGAAGTAGCGGTTGGTGTCCTTTTAGATAAAATTTTCTTAAACCTCAGAAAACATTCTTTATGTGGAGCTGTTTAAGTGTGATTGGATGTGCTGGTGTTTGCTCTGTGTTTAGTTAAGGACGTCTTCATGTCTTGTGGGCATGCCCATTTGCTTGTCCTTTTAAAGGTAAAACCGTATTAAAATGTTTCTGAAATTGCCGGAGAACAGATGGCACCATTTAGGCAGATTCATTCAAATCTAAGCACACGTTTTAAACAAATGTGTTTTTGGCATCAGACTGTGCCTTTGGAAAAACTCTAAGGATGATTAATCATCTGTACGCAGAGGGCTTTCACATTTCCTATCAGTCTACGTACAGAGCTGTGCTAGGCAAAGCGGAGACAAGAAGGAAAATAAGACATGGACCTCGCCCTCAGGGAACTTGTAATCTAGTCAGGAATCACAGCCAAATGTGTGAAATGAGAGTGAATGTGAAATGAGGGAGAGGCAAAAACGTGTGGTCAAGAAAACGATCTGTTCCCAGCACTGAGTGTCCTGATCCTCTAGTCCTATCTGAGAACCTGCCCATTCCTCTTCCTGGAAGCTCCTTGTCCTCTGCCCACTGCCTGGTTTCTAAAGCCAAGGGCTCTCCAGCTTCTTCTCCCTCCCTAACCACTCTGTCTCCTTTTCCTTCACGGAACCCTCTTTCCTTCAGCTGTGGGCTTGAGATTTCTTCCCCTTGGGAACACACCTTTGACAGCCCCATCCTCATTGGATAGGCTCTAGAGTGTAATAAAAAATCACAAATCAAAAACCTTAAGAATTTGGCATCGATGAACTGGTTTCAAGTCCTGGTTCTGACATTTGCTAGAGTTAAAAGCTTCAACAAATTTGCATGAGGTAATTTTGGTTTCATCTCTCTGAAATGCCATAATAAGACATGCTTTGCTGCAAAGAATTATATTACATACCAGTTGAGTTGCTAAGTGTTGAAGTGCTCTGTGAACTGTAAAAAGGATCACATAACTTCTATCACTGTTGATCTTCACTCTGTTCTGGTGCCTCCCCATTCATATTTCCTACCCTCAGGTTCTCTGCACACCAGCTTAACTAACAGCTGTCACTAAAACGCCCTGCTTGTATCTTGAACATAATGCTCCCCCAAACAACCACATCACTTTCCCTCCCAGTGGCCCATGGGTGGATGTCCAATCCATCCTACTCCTCTGGGACTCCACTTCCTCTCATCTTCTTCATTAATCAATTACCCCTTACCTCTCACCTGGGCTGCGGCATTCTCTTCTCATTAGTCTCCCCATATTTACTTTGTCCCTCCGACTGTTCTCTATCTTCAAGAGTAATGTTTTTAAAAGGAATATTTAATTATGTCAACCTTATCCAAATCCCTGACTTAAATGAGTATGCTTCCTAACACCAAATATCTCTATTTCTTTCAACTATGTCTTATACAACTGTTCATCAAAATCCTTTTAAATATGGCACGCTGAATTGAATATATTTTTTTAAAATGTAGACTAGGCTCAGCAGAGAACATTGATGTATTATTTCCTGGAATCTGGGTCATCCAGATCTAGTATTGCTAATAAATAACACATGAAGTGTTATTTTGCCAGATTTTCTGTAGCCTTACCCATGCATGGAATTTCTTTCACACACACACACACACACACACACACACACAAATTTATCTGATGACTACATTTGATTAGTCTTTACTCCAACATTATAATCCACTGGATCTTACTTTTATTTTTCAATTCTGTGCTATCTACAAATGACAACATTTGCATAAATTCATCTGACTAATTTGTAAGACCTTTCATGGAGACCACCCTATTAGTTAACAGTTATGGGTTCTTTCCAACTGGCTTCAATCCAAGTACTTTCATGCACCTTCTATTTCTCTTTATATCCCTTAAGGATATTTTGAGAGACTTATTAAATAAACTGAATTCATTTGATCTATAAGTTTGTATAACCCTATCAGAAAAGTGAATGAAATTAGTTTAAGGCAAATAATGCTCTTTCCTAATTGCTTACTGATTATTATTTAATGAATTTTTATTATCAATTTCTACTTTTAGGACTTGGTATCAAAATATTACATTATAATTTTCCATTTTTTAAATTGAGAACACAATATTTCATGATGTGGAAGTTCAGAAGCCAGGCTCACTAGGTCACTGCAGAAGCCAGTGGTCAGTGAAAGTTCTTGTCCTGTTTCTCCTCTTCAGTGTAGCCAAATCTTACTTTTCAATGAAAGCCTGTCCTTCTGAAAGGTTTCCTCCTTTACAAAGATTCTCCATGTCCTTCTTCCTCCCACCATGACTCCAAGCTCCCAATTCATCATTGTGACCCTAGTATAACCTTGTAGTGTCAAACAATGCTTGCTAAATTGTTGATTCTTGCTCATTCCTCATTTTCTGGAATCTTTGTGGCACACTCCATAAGTTTTTAAAATCTCCAAATAATTCTGGGACTTCATCTGCAAACTTTCTAAATCCATAAAATATTGTTCTCTTGAACCTAAAAATTAGAAAGATTTGAAACAGCTAGACTGACTCACATTTTCTCTTACCTATCTTGGGTTTCAATTATTTATGTGTCTGACTCCAGAGCTCTTAGCCTCTGTCCTCTACATCTTCAACTGCCTTTCCCTTGTCTGGAATGTCCTCTTGCTTGTCACCAAAGTATATTCTTTCCCTCCTGCCAAAGCCCACTCAAAATGATCTTCATGAATTCCCAGGGACTATTGCCAATTAGCTTTACTCGTTGTATTCAAAAAGGACACTTACTGTTTATATACATAGTAGATGATCATTAATATCCAAATCCCAGAAGAAGTCAAAGGATGTGTTGTTCCAAATGGATTTCTAAGTATTCATCATTTAAAAATTATGACATTTTAATGAACAATATGAGGGTAGTAAATGGTGATGATGTGGTCTGTTCAGCTGCAGATGGAGTGGTGCAGATTGTAAAAGGTGACTCAAAAAAATGATCCTGCCTGAAGATGGTGGCTTCAAAATGTCCATACAGAAGGGCTTTGGAGCAGCCATGTGGTGGAGGGGTTGGTGGCTGAAGTTGCTTTTGCAGAGTGCTTTACATAATACAGGATCAAGAGAGAGAACATCAAAAGCCTATACTGCAGACTGGCATGCAGCAATGAAGCCCCTTCTTCAGCCTTTAAGCCCCTTCTTACTGGCACCCACTAAGCCACCACTCTCAGCAGCTGTTTCAGATGGTTAAAAAAAAAATCTCAAATTTCATCGGACAAGAATTATTTTCTACAGGACAGGAGATACTCCTAAATTAAAAGGGAAATTTGAAAATAAACAGTGATTCAGTTTTTCTGTTTGTGAGTATGTGTGGCCAGCCACTTTTAAGATTGAAAATTTTGATTTGGAGAATACGAATCACTATGTGAAATGTTTGTGTTTACATAATATGCTATTTGTTTTGGAACATTAGGAAACTCATATGTTTCCAATCACTTCAGAATGATGGTAGATAGTTAACACAGCCTTCTGCAGTTCAGCTTCTTTATATCACATTATAAAGTTTTCTAGGATCCTTTGAATGCTTATTTAGGCTCCGCTTCCACGCAGGTTACTCGGCTGCTACTATCCACAGCACAAGGCCATTGCCCAGTTCCCCCCACCTCACCAGACACCCCAGCGCTGGAAGCAGACGGACTCCATCTTGGAAAACCTTCCTTGCCATTTTTTGGTGAGCATGGCTATCAGATCAGATCTCCATTTGAGCAGGTGATGTATTGTTGATATTGGGATCTATTAACATTGTCCTTCTCCACAAAGGAGAGATCTTGGAACCCTACAAGAGCACTACAAATCTATAGGGTAAAAACAATAAAACACCAGATCCACAGAGCTAGAAAGGAAGACACATGAGCAACATGAAAAGACAAGGGAAGAAAGTACCATAAACAAATCAAGACACCACATCATTAGAAGCTTTAGCAGCTACAGCAGAAAAAGTGTCAGAGAAAGATTCAGGATATACATGGTTAAAATGTTTTGGGATCTCAAAGAAGACATAAGAGAACAAATACAGGCAGTGAAAGATCATTTTGACAATGAGCTACATAAAAATCCAAGAAGCAAAAGATCACCTCAACAGGGAGATAGAGGTTCTAAAAACAAAACAAACAAACAAACAAACAAACAACCCCCCCCAAAACAGAAATCCTTGAAATAATAAACCAAATTAAAAACTCAAATGAAAGCATCACCAACAGAGTAGACCACTTAAAAGATAGAACATCAGATAATGAAGATAAAATAAATCATCTTGAAAAGAACATAGACCACAAAGCAGAAATGATAAGAAACCATGAGCAGAACATTCAAGAAATATAGGATAGCATAAAAAGACCAAATTTATGAGTTATTGGGATAGAAGAAGGAAAACAGGTCCAAACCAAAGGAATGAACAATCTATTCACTGAAATAATATCAGAAAACTTTCCAAACATGAAGAATGAATTGGAAATCCAAATTCAAGAAGCCTGCAGGATGCCAAATGTACAAAGTCACAACATACCCACACCAAGGCACATTACAATGAAAACGACCAACAAACAGAATAAGGAGAGAATTTTAAAAGCCACAAGAGAAAGGAATCAGATTACATATAAGGGAAAACCAATTAGGATAACAGCAGATTTTTCAACACAGACCCTGAAAGCTAGAAGAGCTTGGAACAACATATATCAAGCTCTGAAAGATAATGGGTGCCAACCAAGAATCTTGTATCCAGCAAAATTAAGTTTTAGATTTGAAGAAGAAATAAAATCCTTCCACGATAAACAAAATTTAAAAGAATTTATAGCTAGAAAACTGGCACTACAAAACATCCTTGGCAAAATATTTCATGAAGAGGAAATGAAAAACAACAATGAAAATCAGCAAAGGGAGGTAGTACACTAAAGGAAAAACTAATCAAAGAGGAAAACAAGTCAAGTTAAAAAACAAAAATAAACAACTACGGCTGGAAATACAAACCATCTCAATAATAACCCTGAATGTTAATGGCTTAAACTCACCCATCAAAATACATAGGTAGCAAATTGGATTTAAAAAAAAAGACCCAACAATATGCTGCCTCCAGGAGACTCATCTGATAGGAAAAGACATACACAGACTGAAGGCAAAAGGTTGGGAAAAATCATACGACTTACATGGATTGTGGAAGCAAGCAGGGGTTTCCATACTCATATCAAATAAAGTAGACTTCAAGCCACAGTTAATCAAAATGGATAAAGATGGACACTACATACTGCCGAAGGAAACCATACACCAACAATACATAACAATCATAAATATATATGCCCCAAACAGCTATGTTCACCAAACAAACTCTTCTCAAGTTCAAGAGTCAAATTGACCACAACACAATAATCTTGGGTGACTTTAACACCACTGGATAGATCGTCCAAACAAAAGTTGAATAAAGAAACTATAGAACTCAATAACACAATCAATACCTTAGAGTTAACTGACATATAGAATATTTCAACCTGCATCAAGTGGATACACTTTCTTCTCAGCAGCACATGGATAATTCTCTAAAATAGACCACATACTATGCCACAAAGCAACTCTTAGTAAACACAAAAAAAAGAGACACTACCATGCATTTTATCAGATTTTATCAGATCAGATCAGATAAAATTTTTTATTTCTTATTTTGTCATTGATGTCCTCATTGATGTCCAATTGGACATCAATGACAAAATAAGAAATAAAAAATTTTCCATCACCTAGAGACTAAACAATATGCTACTGAATAAACAATGGGTTACAGAAGATATCAAGGAGGAGATTAAAAAATTCTTAGAGATAAATGAGAACATAGACATAACATACGGAAATCTCTGGGACACTATGAAAGCATACTAAGAGGAAAATTCATTACATGGAGTTCATTCTTTAAAAGAAGAAAAAGTGAACAAATAAATGACCTCACACTACATCTCAAAGCCCTAGAAAAAGAAGAACAAATCAACAGCAAAAGCAGTAGAAAGCAAGAAATAATAATTAGAGCTGAAATCAATGAAATCAAAACAAAAGAAAAAATTGACAAAACAAAAAGTTGGTTCTTTGTAAAAAATAAATAACATTGACAGACCTTTATCCCTGCTAACAAAGAGAAGGAGAGAGAGAGAAAACTCAAATTACCAGCATACATGATGAAAAAGTTAATATCACAACAGACACCACAGAAATTATAGAGGATAATTGGAAATTATTTTGAAATCCTATACTCCAATAAAACAGAAGACATTGAAGGCATCAACAAATTTCTTAAGTCATATGATTTGCCAAAACCAGGCAAAGATACATCAAAGAAAGAAAATTTCAGACCAATATCTCTAATGAACATAGATGCAAAATTCTGAATAAAATTCTGGCAAATCAAATACAAAAACATATCAAAAAAATTGTGTACCATGATCAAGTGGGGTTCATCCCAGGGATGCAAGGTTAGTTCAACATATGGAAATCAATAAATGTAATTTACCACCTCAACAGAATTAAAGATAAGAATCATATTATCATCTCAATGGATGCAGAAAAAGCATTTGACAAAATACAGCACCCCTTTGTGTACAAAACAATAAAAAACTAGAAATAACAGGAACATATATCAACATCACAAAGGCTATCTACGCTAAGCCTCAGACCAACATCATTCGAAATGGAAAAAAATTGAAGGCATTCCCTCTAAAAACTGGAACAAGACAGGGATGCTCTTTTTCACCACTTCTATTCAACATAGTTCTTGACACACTGCCCAGAACAATTAGATAGATGAAAGAAATCAAAGAGATATGTATAGGAAAAGAAGAACTTAAGCTAGCACTATTTGCTGATGATATGATTCTATACCTAGAAAACCTAAAAAACCCCACCAGAAAACTTCTAGAGCTAGTAAATGAATTCAGCAAACTAGCAGGATATAAAATCAACACCCATAAATCAAAGGCATTTCTGTATATCAATGACAAAGCCTCTGAGAAGGAAATGAGGAAAACTACCCCCATTCACAATAACCTCAAAAAAAAAAGATACTTGGGAATCAACAATAGAGATGAAAAATCTATATAATGCAAACTACAGAACCATAAAGAGAGAAATCAAAGATGACCTTAGAAGATGGAAAGTTCTACCTTGCTCTTTGATAGGCAGAATTAATATTATCAAAATAACCATACTACCCAAAGCACTATACAGATTTAATGCAATTCCAATCAAAATCTCAATGGAATTCCACATAAAAATAGAAAAAGCAATCATGAAATTCATCTGGAAAAATAAGAGACCTAGAAGAGCTAAATCAATCCTTAGCAGGAAGAGTGAAGCAGGTGGCATCACTATACCAGACCTTAAACTATACTACAGAGCAATAGTAACAAAAACAGCATGGTATTGGCACCAAAACTGATAGATCAATGGTAGACCAATGGTACAGAATAGAGGACACAGAGACTAACCAACAAAACTATAATTATCTTATATTAGACAAAGGTGCCAAAAACATGTACTGGAGAAAAGATAGCATCTTCAACAAATTATGCTGGGATAACTGGAAATCCATATGTAACAAATTAAATTAAACCCCTATCTCTCACCATGCACAAAACTCAACTCAAAGTGGATCAAGGACCTAGGAATTAAACCAGAGACTCTACATCGAAAGAAGAAAAAGTAGGCCCTATTCTTTATCATGTGGGATTAGGCCCCAACTTCCTTAATAAGACTCCTATAGCACAAGAATTAAAACCAAGAATCAATAAATGGGATGGGAATCAAACTAAAAAGTTTCTTCTCAGCAAAAGAAACAATCTGTAGGGTGAACAGAGAGCCTACATCCTGGGAGCAAATTTTTACCCCTCACACATCAGACAGAGCACTAATCTCTAGGGTATATAAAGAACTCAAAAAGCTAAGCATTGAAAAAACAAATAACCCAATCAACAAACGGGCCAAGGACCTGAACAGACACTTCTCAGAAGAGGATATACAATCAATCAACAAATAAATGAAAAAATGCTCATCATCTCTAGCAATCAGAGAAATGCAAATCAAAAGTACTCTAAGATATCATCTCTAGTCAGAATGGCAGCTATTTTGAAGTCAAACAATAATAAGTGTTGGAGAGGATGTGGGGGAAAATGTACACTCATACATTGCTGGTGGGACTGCAAATTAGAAAGCAGTATGGAGATTCCTTGGAAATCTTGGAATGGAACCACCATTTGACCCAGCTATCCTTCTCTTTGGACTTAAAAACAGCATACTACAGAGGACTTAAAACCAGCATACTACAGGGACACAGCCACATCAATGTTTATAGCAGCACAATTCACAATAGCTAAACTGTGGAGCCAACCTAGATGTCTTTCAGTGGATGAATGGATAAAAAAATGTGGCATATATACACAATGGAATTCTATTCAGCATTGCAAGAGAATAAAATCATGGCATTTGCAGGTAAATGAAGAAGATAATGCTAAGCGAAGTTAGCCAATCCCCCCAAAACAAATGCCTAATGTTTTCTCTGACATAAGGAGGCTGACTCATAGTGGGGTAGGGAGGGGGAGCATGGGAAGATTAGATGAATTCTAGATAGGGAAGAGAGGTGGGAAGGAAAGGGAGGGGCAGGGGATTAGCAAGAATGGTGGAATGGAATGTGGTGGACATCATTATCCAAAGTACATGTATGAAGATACGAATTGGGTGTCAACACACTTTATGTATAAACAGAGATATGAAAAATTGTGGTATATATGTGTAATAAGAATTGTAATGCAAAAAACCAAAGTACATGTATAAAGGCATGAATTGGCATGAGCATACTCTATATACAAAGATATGAAAAACTGTAGTCTATATGTGTAATAAGAATTGTAATGCATTACACTGCATGTATTTAAAAAAAATAAAATCAATAAAACTAAAAAAAAAAGAAAATTAATCCTTATTTATTTATTGCCATAAGATAACTTTCTTTTCATTCCTATGCATCACAATCCTTTTCTCCTCCAACCTTTCTGATATTTTTGACTGAAATATTTCAACAAGAATTTCCATTAGCTTTGAACAAAGGAATATATATATATATATATCTGCAGGGATGGAAATGTAACAGAGAAACCAGTTAATTTGTGTAATTAATATGATGATGATGATGATAATAATAATAATAATAAACTATTTCTACTAATCTAAGAATAGGTTGGGTGAAGAAAATCTCTTTGAGACTGAACAGAATGTTATAATATTTATGCCAAAGACTCCTTAAAGCAAACCAACTATGAAGACCAACAGCTACCAAAGAATCCAGAATCCAACTTTTCACTTTAATTCCCTTGGAGTGATAACACTTTATAGACTGAAACCCTTAGTGATTTGTTCCTCTGCTCATTTGTTCTCTCTGAATTCAAGACCAAAAATATCAACCTCCATGGGGTGTTCTAAATGTTTTCTGGACTCCCCAGCCCTTAAAGTTAAACCTCACTCTTAAACTAGGGATTACCTGATCTATCTTCCATGGTTCAGTTACTTATCTAGTTCTTCCCATATTAAATGGTTGGATTAGGAGGTCCACAATTCCCTCCATGTTCTCTAACTCAGCCTGAAAAAGTGAGGTCTGACTAAACCTTGTGGTTTAGCTCTTGACCCTATAAATATGTGCCTTGATGTTTGCCGGGCCGGTTCAGGTCATACTGCCTAGCAGCAAAATAGGCCAACTGGATACCCCTTTATGGATCCTATACTTCTGATTTACATTTCTGACTTTTCTCTTTATAAAATACCTGGCTTTTAGAAAAATAATGAAAATTATTTTCATTCCTTATCTATCATATTGTCAAAGCAGTTTTGTAAAACAGAAAAACAGACTAGGCACATCAATTTTATTAAGAAAAAACTTTAGCACAATCGAAACATTAGAGAATGTTCTAGTGATTATGATTCACCTTTCTGATAAAAATAGCTTCGTATGTTTTATCTTATATCCCTTCTAACAAGTGTGGAATCAATCTGACTTTTCTTTTAAAGTTTTACATCCTCAAAAAATCTATCTGCTGACTTAATCTTAGGAAAACTGAATGTCAGAATTAGTGATGGTTCTGTTGCAATGTCCTCTGCAGGATGACAGGACTCAGAAGCTTTCTTCCCTGTTGGTCATTTATTCAGGACGTGGCAATTCAAAGTCAAGTGTATTTATGTCAAAATGTAAGTCTGCTGAATGAATATATGTATGTTTACCCACACAGTGTCTTTAATTGAAACATGTTCAATTACCATCCCTGTGTATCATATGGATGATCATCCCACTAATATAAAGGTTTGGTTTCTGAACAATGAAAACTACATAACTGTAATATCCCCTCCTGTTTTTTTTTTGTTTGTTTGTTTTTTAACTTGACTACCAGAAGAATCAAGCTAAACCTAGTCCTCAATAAGTTATTCTTCACAATTGTCTACCACAGTCCCTTTTCATCTTTTAGACTGAGTTAAATTTTCTTCTCTTCCTTTTAAAATTCAGTCTGGCTTAAAAATGTCCTAATCTGACCATACACATAATTGGAGTAATAATAAAATCAGGCTAAAAGGGCTAATGAATTTATAGGAGTTTATCCAAAACTTTAGAGTAAACTTTCAATGTATATGATTCAACTCAAGAGTCTAGGTAAACTATACTGTATATAGGAAACTAGGACAAAGGGGTGCTAATACCAAGAGAAATTCAGATCTACTTTTGTTTAATTTCATTCTTACAAATGAAATTGATTGTGACAGCTCAGTGTGATCTTTGTGTCTGAACATCAAGATCAGAAACAGACATAAATTTGAGGACAATGTCACTCACCAAAGAGAGGCTGAAGGAACAACTCTAGAAGACCAGATGTCTAGGATTAGGTGTAGTATTCCACTCCAGTTTATCATCCAATAACATTCTCTCCACACTGTGAAGATTCTACAGTTCCCTCTCTGGCCATGAAGATCCCTGGCTGTTTATTGGCAAGATTCCAAATGGCAGACCCGAACAACAGAATTAGTCACTGAAGCTTTTTGGTGACTAACAAGAGCCCTGTTTCCTCCCTTGTAGCTTGGAACCAGTATAAGGAATAGGCACAAGACAGCCCACTAAAAAACTGAAAACATCCATCAGTGCTAAAGAGTAGCTTCCGTGCCTAAAATGACAGCCAACATCACCTTCCTCCCAGTCTTCCCAGGTATTATTGATTT
Source organism: Callospermophilus lateralis (assembly GCF_048772815.1). NCBI lineage: Eukaryota > Metazoa > Chordata > Mammalia > Rodentia > Sciuridae > Callospermophilus > Callospermophilus lateralis. Next base: position 115,122,821 of record NC_135310.1, on the reverse strand, counting down.
GTAAGATAAGCCACAAGCAACGTATCTGAATCGTCTCAGTTTCTTGCAGTAATGGTTTCACTCAGGCTAATGCTAGGCCTGTCTGTCCTCTGACCAATTTCTTCCTCTTCCCTACTTTGCTCTACTCCACAGAGACACAGAGTTCTAAAGGCAGCATTTTCCAAGATCCTTTGTAGCTGGCATCCAGCTGGGAAGACAGTGAGGGGGAGGAAATACCCTGGCTTCTCCTTCCTCACTACCACAAATCTCTTGCCAGCACCTCCTACTGAGTCCTGCCTACTGATTTAGAAGCTTCCTGCTGTTGGAAATCTCTGGGCTGCACCACTATTCCATTTGGCTTCTTAGATTTTCCATCACCTATGCAACAAAATTACCTTCACCGAATTTCCTGTTGGAATACTCAGAGGTTTATGTTCTTGGTCAGGTCCTGACTGATACACTCAGATACAATTTAATAAATGTTCTCAGATTATGATGTAGGATTTGTACAAATAAAACAGTTGGAAATTCCTTTTCAAAATTACAGGGAAGATATGACCTATTTTGTCACCCAAGATCTCTTGAAGAGGTATGCATACATGTTACCTACAATTCATTGCCTGTAATTTTGCTTTCTGAACAATAAAAAGCATATAGCACAAAAGGACAAATGTTTCCTTTGTTTTCACTTGTCTGCCTGAATAATCAGAACTACATTTTGTCTTAAATGGCAATAATTAACTTATCCCAATTACCAACATACTATTTTTCTTCTTTTCAATTGAGTTTACCTTTTGAAAAAAAAAAAAAAAACACATTATCTCCATTTTGTCCAGATTTATATGTGTTTTCATATTGTAAACTGCTTCAAATCCTTTTGGAAGATAAATGATATTTACCACACTAATAAAAACATTTTTTAAAAAAATTAAAAGATCCATGCTGGGGCTAGGGTTGTGGCTCAGTGGTAGAACGCTTGCCTGGCATGTGTGGGGTGTTGGGTTCGATCCTCAGCACCACATAAAAATAAAATAAAGGTATTGTGTCCAACTACAACTAAAAACACCAAGAACAACAAAAGATCCATGCTACATTTAAATTTTATAAGGAGTATGTTAACTTTTCATTAGTGTGACCAAAATACCCTATAATAAGAACTACTTAGAGGTCCTCATTTTGGCTCAATTTCAGAGGTTTAGTTCATGGTGAACCAACCTCATTGCTTAGGGCCCAAGGTGAGGCAGAACATCATGGTGGAAGAGGACTCCCCATTCATGGTGGCCAGGAAGCAGACAGAGAAAAGGGGAAGGTGTCCAGGGTTTGACCCAGTGAGCCAACTCTACCAGTCATTCTCCATCTGCCTATGGTTAACACCAATTAGCCCAATTCGAACCAGGACAGATGGATTAGGATACTGTTCTCATAATCCAATCATTTACCTCTGAATACTCCGGCATTAACACAGGAGTTTTGGGGACACCTGATATCCAAATCATAGCAAATAGCACCAAAATCTCAGACGCTTAAAATCATAAATGTTTCCTCCTTGGTTACATATTTGTCCAACATGGCTTAGTGGTGATAAACTGTGATCACAAAAACTGTGATCCCTGGGCTTGACATTTAGATAACCAAGGCTGGCGGAGGCACCAACCTCTTGTGAGGCCACCACTCTATTGGATGTTTCACAGTGAGCCACAGAGGGAAGAGATGAACGAGGACCACATACCGGTTCTAAAGGCTTCAGCCCACAGTCTCTCACACTCCATTGGTAAGAACAAGTCAAAGGAACACTAGCAACTTCAAGGAAGGATTGTGCTAGAAAAAAACAAACTAGAAGTTTTGGTGAGAACCAGTAATTTCTACCATACTCATTATTTTAAAAATCTAATCAACACAAAAGTGAGCAAAGATGAAAGTGAAAATCTTCAAATAAAAAATAATAATATTAATGTTTGCTAAATACTGATTAGACATATCTTTATACATATGTGTATATATGTGTGTGTGTGTATACATATTTACATTTATAGAAGTGGAAAAACAGTAGTACTTTTACTAAAGCAAAGATATACATATCATTATTAACTGAGAGTTATTGAATTTTCTTTGAGCTTAATAGGAAAGAGAAATGAATGACATTCAAGGAATTTATAAGCTTCAGACATACATGTATATGAATATGTATCTTCATGGTAAGAGTGAATATCTTTTTTTCTAAAAGATTTTCTTTAGAGTTAACAAAAAAACTCAGAATATTAAGGAACTTGGGACACTATATTTTATTAAGTATATAGTTTACATTATCTAGAATATATAGTGTATAAATATATGTATATGTGTGTGCATATATATATGTATTTATACACACCACACACACACACACACACACACACACACACACACAGAGTATATATTCATTTCCTGTTAGGGAATATAAGGAAATTTGCTTACTTACAATATCTCTTCTAAGTCTAAATTTCTGTTAGAACTATTATCGTGTTTTTATTTTCAAAACCGACAATACTTACCCAGTGGTTGAGTTTTATGTCTACATTTCAATAAATTCAGTGCTTCCTACAGTCCTTCCATAATGCTTCTCGGTTCCTGGGTTATTTCAATTTACCTCTTAGTTGGCTAGACTTCATGATCAAATCATTTTTAAAACAGATACCTGGGCATATTTTTTCTCCCTGAATTCACATATGCTTAAAGATATTTGCTGCTTTTGTTTTTTTAAAGACAACTTGACAATTTGGTGGAGTATAAAATTATTGGGACACATAATATCCCTGCTTCAGAACTCGTTCTACTGTCTTCTGGCACTGAATGTTGCTGTGAAAATGTGTGAAAACAATCTATTTTATTTTTATTCATAGTTGACTTCTGTTTTTGGACTGGATGCCCAGAGGCTCTCTCTTTAGCTTAGGAGTCAAGTAGCTTCAGCAGAGGGTTTCTTTGACACAGTCTGCCTTTTCATCTGCAGATTCCAATAATTACAAATATCAGGGAACCTTCCTTTCCATCCATGTTTTTCAGTTACCTTTGTTCTTTTCATGCATAATTGGTTTCTATGCATCATTGGCTTCTTCACCTCTCTTTCTAGTTACCCCCTTCTCTCATTACTTTTAATCTTTTGTTATTTTTCAAACCCACTTTTTTCTTCCTCTTCCTCTTCTTTTTTCTCTTTTTCCTCCTTTTTTGCTTCTTAGGCATTTTGTCTTGTTAATGGCTTTCCTTTCTCTTCTTTTGCTTTCCCGAGTTCTTCAAGTTTGCTTTTCTTTGTCTTATAATCATTTTATTTGAACTCTTTTTATAATTTTTAGCTATTTTTTAAAGCAAAGATTATATTTAGGGGACACAGTTAGGGTTGTAAAGAATACATTCTCTGCTCCCTGATGTAACTGGTCTTCCAATGTGTATCCCTTATATATGGCGAGGTCCTGGGCTGTTTTCTTTCTGATAATTTCATCTTTGAAAAAATAATATCTTTCCTGAAGAGTCGTGTTAGGGGAAGGATGAGGGAATATTAGGTGTGTGTCCTGAGTACTTTTCATTATGTCTCTTACTTCCTAAGCCTTAACAACATAAACCCCTCAGTAGTCTGCAGTGTGGGTCTGAAATAGCTCATCCCAAAGCCCATTGAGTCATAAGCTCCCTAGACCTCACTCACCAAAGGCCATCTTTCTTGGCCTGAGCCTAGACCACTGATCATTAAAATGGCCTGTGTTTAAGGTTCATCCTTGACTCCACCTTCTATACCCCAGAATGAATGTCTGTGTTAAAAGTCCCACTTCTTCTCATACTTGCCTCTTCTCTCAGATCTCATCACTCTAACCAAAAGATCATTGGATTTGTGTTTGAGAATGGTGAGCCTTTCTTTAGGGGAAACTCTATCCTGCCTGAGGTTGGAGGACCCATGTGTTGGCTCTCAGCACCCTCCCTCACCATAATTCAAATTTCATAGTATTTGGCAGGTTTTCTCATTCTTTGAGGTTATGGCTATTTCCTTCTTTCACTGAAGATGGCTTTTCCTCTCTATTTTTCTATTTTTTTTCTGTCATTGGTGAATTTCACTAACAGAGAATAGAGTAAAAATGGCTTTCTTCTACTATTTTTAATTAGAGCTAAGAATTTTAAATATCAGAAGAAACTCTAGGACTAATTTTTACAGCCAAAAGACTGTGTTTCTCTAACAATTTATCTGAAGTATGTACACATTCACATTCTAATAATGGCTGTTACAGTACCACTTCATTTAATCAATGTTTTAGATCTCTAAACTCATGGTTCATGTAATACCACTAAATTAGGTTAGATGGGAGCAGAATTTAAGCTATGTTACAACACAGAAGCAATAGTTAAATAACATTTCATATTTCTCATTAATAAGAATATGAGAAAGAGAAAGTTTATAGTATAGTATACTGAGGGTTTTCAAAATTTTAAGTTTCCTTCCTTCTGTACTTTCTAGGTTTATACAACAGATTAGAGAAGATGATAGCACTGTCAATACACCTTTTGCTAAGGCTTCTGGCTGCCTAATGGGACCCAGTAATAAGAACACCTATTTTTACTGTAGTATTGTCAGTGCCAATACTTATTTTTTGTACTGTGTATTTTGCTCTTCCTAGGCTCAGAAAATCTCGTAATAAACCTACTGATTACATAGACCTAATATATCTTTCAACCAAAAATTCATTAAGATGTCTTAGTGTCCCTCTCAAGGTCCAGTGGAGCTGAGTATGTTGATCACACCTGTAATCCCATCTACGTGAGAGGCTGGGACAGGACTATAGCAAGTTCAAGGTCAGCCTCAGCAATTTAGAGAGACCCTGTCACAAAACAGAAAATAAAAAGGGCTGAGATATAGCTTGGTAATAAAGTGCCCCTGGGTTCGATTCCAGTACCAAATAATCATAATGATGATGATAATAATAAAAAAAATATACAAGTCTAGTGGAATATAATTTTGGAACACTAGTTGCAATGAAATCCTTTTGTTCTCTGCACACCTCACCCAAGATCAGGGCTTTGGCATGGTGTTAACAAGCAATCCCATGGCAGAGCAGCTCTTTCCTTCCTGTGTTGTTCTCATGTTATTAGGTAACAGGTCTCACAACAGCTATTCCTATAACTCTGACATAAACTTACTAACTCCCACTCAAACTGTCTCCCAAAAGCCTTTGTACTTCTACAAGGTCATGCAACTCACTCTGAAACTTTGATAATATGGGAAGATTGAGAGCTTATAAAACTCATCAGCACTACTTAGAAAAATAAAGTATGTTTTATTTCAAGAGAAGAATCAGATATAAAGACCTCTAATAGCTCCTAGGAAAATAATTTATAAATCCCATCAGCTTTGTTGGTAGGCTAATTATTTGGAAAGTAAGTAACCTTTTCCCCAAAGTCTTGAGTTATACTTTCCTTTTTCTTTCCCTCTTTATTTTTTTCTTCCTTTTCTTCTCCCACACCCAAATGAAGGTTGAATCCAGGGGCTCTCCCCAGGTCCCTTCCCTTCTCTTCCCTTCCCTTCCATTACCGTGACAAGGTATCTCAATTGCCCAGGCTAACCTTGAACTTGTGATCCTCCTGCCTCAGCCTCCTCAGTAGGAGTATCTGGGATATAGGTGCATGTCACTCCATCCAGCGAGTTTACAATATTTTTTTAAAAAAATCTGTTGAAGTCATCTGTACTGTTTTCTGTATTTACCAACAGATTCTACTGTTACTGAAACAGGCCTGTTTTGCCTGCCCCACTGGGCAGCATGCCAATCACTGAAATGAGGAATTTTGAGAAAGAGAGTTTATTCATGAGGTGACCAAGCATAAAAAAGGGAGAACAAGTACCAAATCTACTTCACCAGGATAGGGCTTATGGACAATCTTGCAATACAGAAGATGGTGATTTAAAGCATGGGGAAGGATGATTGGAGGAGAAGTAATCATCAGCCTGCACATGCACAATCAATCTTCATAGCTTTTCTCTACACATTTGTTCAGAAAATGACAGTACTGTGCATGATCTGAGGGTGGAGTTTTCTACTCGCTGAGGTCAAAGAAGTCTCTCACCTACACAGGCCCAAGTGAAGAGTCATGTTTTCAATAGAGTCGAAAGCCTTCAAGTTCCTAAAAAGTAACCTAGGCAACCTTCATCATCATGAGCTTATATCAGTGGTATTATCTACTGTAAAACTAGTGGGAGAATAATATCCTGCTTACGTAGGTGACCTCCAAAGTCAACTGAAAGCAAGTGTAGTACATTAGGACTAGAGAGTCTATTGAGGGTTTCCCTGGTTTCACAGTGTACCCCATAAAATCACTTTCAGTTTTGACCCAAGACTGAAGATCTTATCACCTGAAATCACCAGGTCTTCCTTTCCCATCAATTCAACAAAAAAATTTATGACTAATCACCTACTAGTTGTCAGATCCTGAGAGGATAGAGAGAACAAGACAAAAGTCTTCTCTTTACATGATTGACAGCCCAGAGCACTAGGGTCTTTATGAATGAATGTCCTTTAATTCTTTCAACACCCCTAGAAGGTACCATGCCACTTTAATGGTTAAGTCACTAGTTCAAGGACATGCACTTGGCAGGAGGTGGAGACAGGAGTCAAAGAGAAGGTTTCCAAAGCTGAAGCTTTCCAGCACCACCTACAGGGGTGGTGGTGATGGTGAAGAAGCTGCAGAGCAGACGCCAACCCTAACTAACACTGAAAGTCACTGGATGGTTCCCTCAGGGAAGGGGTAGGACAGGAAGCCAGTGGGACCAGACTTTCCCAGGGTCAGCACAGAGGTCTTTCTCTGCAAGGTCCCCGTTAAGCAGTTTCACGGCAAATGTTGTACTATATACAGCATATTATTGCTCCAGAATCCATCAAAGTCAGGAGCTACGCCAAGTACCAACTGTATACAAAATCAGATGCTAGGTCGTTTGGACACTGTGCTAGTGTCTGAGGACTGCTGTAACACAAACCATAAATGGGGTGGCTTAAACAACAGAAAGGTATTAGCTCGCAGTTCTAAAGGCCAAAAGACAGAAATCAAGTGGGTAGCAGAGCTGGCTCCTCCTGAGGCCTCTGTCCTTGGCTCACAGGTGACTATCTTCATGTGCACAGGACATTCTCCCTGGAACGTGTACTTGTCTCTAAATTACTACTCTGTTTCTGGTAGGGCACATGTGTGGTAATCAAGAGAAAGTTCTAGTCCTCATGGAGTCAACAAAACAACCAGACCTACCCAAGCACTCCAAGAGAAAAACAAATAAAAGACATGGACAAAACCAGAAATGCAGCCAGGCATGGTGGGGTGCACCTGTAATCCCTGTGGCTCAGGAGGCTGAGACAGGAGGATCTTGAGTTCAAAACCAGCCTCAGCAAAAGCAAGGTACTAAGCAACTCACTGAGACCCCAGGACTACGTCCCCCCCCCAAAAAAAACCCTAAAAATGCAGATTGTCAATAAAGATATTAAAAATTTTGTTACTCAAGTTAGAACAGGATTTTGTGGGTATGTTTTCCTCTTCCAAACTGACTCAAATTTTGTGGAACCAACAAGAGGGCAAAATATGGGCCTACTTATGTAATTCTCTGGGAGTGGGTTTCATCTAGCTGCCTTTATTCACCCATTTTTAACAGATTTATTGAAGTATAATTGATAAGCCTTAAATTTCACACATCATACAAAACTTGATGATTGCTGTCATATGTATACAGCCATGAAATCATCACCACAATCAATACAGTGAATATATCCATCACCCCAAAAGTATCCTGTGCCCCTTTGTAATATCTCCCTCTCCAACCCCAACTTCTACACAGGCCTCAGGCAATCACTGACTTGTTTTGATCATTACAGAGTACTTTGCATTTCTTAGAAATTTATTGGAATTAGATATGTGGTTTTCCCCCTACTGTAATTTCCTTAGTCTCTGGCAAAAAAATACGCATAAAGAATGAGTTTGTATTGGATAACACTTTCTTGGTTCTTATGTTCGAATTTTAATACAGTGTTAAAAATTTTATATTTAACATCTCTTCAAATTGTTTTCTCTTGTTCTCTTTAATGAGAAGTCTTTATGCAGTATATATAAATTACTTCCTACTCAGATTCTCCATCCATATTGGTTAATAAGCAGAGTATTGAGTTAGGAGATTATAGCCAGCAAAGAAGGTGATAATATGTGTTGTCTATATAACATAGCTGATGCTATTTCTGGAATCCTGGTTGAGTAGGCTTTAGAATTAGAATTCAAATTCAGGCCCTGTCCTTTACAGAATAGGTGATCTTGTCAAGAGACACAGTCTCTCTTTGTCTCCATTTTCTTATCTGAAAAATGGGAATGATACAGTCTTCTTCTTATGATGATTGTGGAGATTACCCTCAGCATTTGCAGGGATCTTATTGTGCTTGACAAAAAGTGGCACTTCTGAGATGTTAGTCCATTCCTTTTCTCCTTCTCTTCCTTCTGATAGCAAAGAGTGTAAAACAGTTGACCACTTTAGTAACCTTAGTGGTTGGCGGAAGGGAGTCATGATTACTATTTTACATTTCCAAAGAAATATTTAGGGTAACTCAATAGTAGGCTTACCACCTAAAAGATGAAAACTTTGGTATGTTGAAAAAAATGTTCTAATAAGTTCATGTAACTGTTGTGATGTAAAATATTAAAGAGAACCCATTTAAAGCAAAGCCAAAACAAAAACCCTCAACTGTCTATTTAATAAGTGGTTTGTTGGAGTTTTATGTCATAGACAATGTGTCAGTCACCAAAACTCTCATTGCAGTCTTAAGTGAAGGAGTGTCCTTGTCATCTACTTTATGAATTCCACATTTGTATTTCATTTGGCTTTCATTATAAATTCCTTATAGGTCATAAAAAAAGAAATTTATATAAAAGGAATCACAGAAATCAAATGTTTTCATTAGTACTTTAACTATAGTTAAATACAATACTAGTGTTAATTTTGACATAATCATACATGCATGTAACATGATTTGCTCCATTTTGGTCCTCAGTACTTCCTCTTTCCCTCTCCTCTTTCCTTCCCCTGTTTTCCTTCCTCTACCCTACTGGTCTTCCTTCCAATTATTTATAGTTTTAAAATTAGTTCTTTATAGATACACACAAAGGTGGTGTATTCATATATGTACCAAGCATAATTTGGTCAATTTCATTCCACCATTCCTCCTTTTTCCTATACCTCCTCCCTCTCCCTCAATTCCCTTCTCAGCTCCACTGATCTCCCTTCTATTTTTATGGAATTCCCCACCTCACCCCTTTTTTTCCCCTTAGCTACCCGTAGCTTCTGCCACTCTCACAACTCCTATTGAACATTGTACTTGAAACTCTAGACAGAGCAATCAGTCAAGAAAATGAAACTAAAGGGATACAAATAAGAAAATAAGAAGATAAATTATCTCTGTTTGCTGATTAGATGATCCTATATAGAAGACCCCAGAAAACTTCACCAGTAAACTTCTAGAGCTGACAAATAAATTTAGTAAAGTAGCAGGACATGAGGTCAACATACATAAATCAATCGATTTCTTCTACTCCAATAATAAATTTGCTGAGAAAGAAATCAGCAAAACCATGCCATTCACAAAAACCTAAAACAAACAAACTTGGGAATAAATCTAACCAAGGAAGTGAAAGATCTTTATGATGAAAACTATAGAACACGGAAGAAAGAAATTTAGAAAAACCTTAGAAGATAGGAAGACCTCCCATGTTCTTGGATAGGCAGAATTAATATTGTCAAAATTGCCATAATAACGAAAGCATTACACATATTCAATAAATCCCATAAAAACACAAATGGCATTCTTCATAAAACTAGAAAAACAGCCCTAAAATTTATCTTGAAGAATAAGAGATCCAGAATAGACAAAGCAATCCTGAACAAGAGGAGCGATGCAGGAGGCATCACAATTATGCTAATATTAAATTATACCTCAGAGCTGTAGTAATAAAACAGCATGGTATTGGCATCAAACAGATTTGAAGACAAATGGAATACAATGGAAGATACAGAGACCAAACCATGTAGATATAGTCATTTGATACTCAACGAAGATGCCAAAAACATGTTGGAGAAGAGATAGCCTTTTTAACAAATGGTAAAACATAATACTGGATAATACATATCCATATGTAGAAGAATGAAACTAGATCCCTATCTTTCACTTTCAAAGTAGATCTCAAAGTGCATCAAAGACCTAGGAATTAGATCAAAAACTCTGTAACCATTGGAAGAAAAATAGGCTTAACAGTCCAACATATTAGCACAGGCAATGATTTCCTTAACAAGATTCCTAAAGCACCAGGAAAAATACCCCAAGAATAAATAAATGGGATGCCATCAATTTAAAAAGCTTCTGCACAGCAAAGAAAATAAGAATGTGAAAAGAGAGCCTACAGAATGGAAGAATATCTTTGCCATTGATCTCTGACAAGGGATTAATACCCAGAATACATACATAACTCCAAAAAGCTAACACCAAAAAAAATACATAAATATAATAAAATAAGAGCCCATAATTAACAAATGGGCAAAAGAACTTAACAGACAATTCCTCAAAAGGAAGAAATACTAATGTATAAAAAAGTCTTCAATATCCCAAGGAGGGATATGCAAATAAAAACTACATTGAGATTGTATCTCACTCTAGTCAGAATGACAATCATCAAGAATATAAATAACAATATATGTTGGCAAGGATGTGGGGAAAATGTACACTCATACACTGTTGGTAGGAGTGGAAATTTAGTACAACCACTCTGGAAAGCAGGATGAAGGTTGCTCAAAAGACTAGGAATAGAACCACCATATAACCCAGCTATCCTGCTCCTCAATATTTACCCAAAAGAACTAAAACCAGCATACTATAGTGGCATAGATACATCAGTGTTTATAACAGTGCAACTCACAATAGCCAAGTTAAAGAACCAGCTCAGGTGCCCATTAAGAGATGAATGGATAAGGAAAATGTGTTACACATACACAATGGTATTTTCCTCAGCCATAAAGAAGAATGAAATTACAGCATTTGCTGGTAAATGGATGGAATTAGAGAATATCATGCTAAGGGAAACAAGAAAGTCAAGGGTTGAATGCTTTCTCACATAGGGGGAAGCTAGACCATCTAGCTTTCTTAACAGTAAAGTCCAAACTGCTCCAGTTTCAGTCAAAATATATTTAAAATGATAAAATTCACATTCCTGGACTCTACTATAGAGATTCTGAAACTACCAACCAGAAATGGGATCCAAAGTCATGTCTTTGAACTTCCACAGGGTATTTTAATGCAGGTTATGGTGGGACCACACTTGGGCATTGAGTGCTCTAGATCATGGGTGGGGTAAGCCTTCAAAGAAGGGGCAAATGCAAGTGGTCCTAGTCATGGAATGCATGACCTGCCAATTAAGCACAGACTGTCTTGTGCAATAAGATTTGGTTCACTGAAATATTTCAACTATAAGACACAAAAATATCAGGTAGTACAGGCTACTGGTGGGCTTTGAGGCTGGGTCACACACAGTTCAGCTTTTACAATATTTTTATCTTCAGCTCAACAATTCAACTTTACAAAAAAAACTTACCCTAAGGACATAATCAGACTTTATTCAAAACATTGGTAGGATTGCAGAAATTATTTAAGAGTTCTGAATAAATAAGAAGAGGATGAAGCTACTCTTAATAACTTTTCCTTAAAATGCTGGCTATGGGCAGGGAACACGAAAGGAAAGCACACTGCACTTTGTGTCCCACATATTCAGACTTTGTTTTGCAAATGTTTTGTGGTTACCATGGCAACCTCTGGTTTCTCTGTGTAAATGGGAAATTGGGAACCTCGGTTTTTTTTTTTTTTCCTTTTTTTTTTTTTTTTCAAAAAATGATTAGTGTGTTCTTTTTATCCTGGTTAGCTCGTTCTGTGCTGACAAATTGCATTCTGACAGCTAGGTTGTAATCCAAAACATGCTTTTTTTAGAGACTCTGAATAATAAAGAATTTCCAGGGTTTGACAGTTATTCTTCATTTATATTTTTATGTACATGTATTTGCTTTCATTGAATTCAAGAGATAAGCAAAAGTACTAAATAGTATAGATTTTAAATAACTCAGAAATATATTCTCACTTGAAATATTTGACATATCAATTTGATTACTGTACTCTTGGTGTAAGGAAAGAACATTCTGAGTCTGTTGGACATGAGCTGAGCTTTGACTCCACCATTACTAGTTGTGTGAGTTGGGCAAGAAGTCTAACCCTTTAGATCTCAGCATCCATGAATAAAGTAAAAATCAGAAATATATATAGTGTCTATAATAATGCCAAGTCTACTGAGCAGCCTCTCAATATAACATAGCAGCTATTATTACCAAAGACATAGCAAAGGCAGGCACAGAAACATACAAAACCTATTAGATTTGGTTTAGAAAACTCAGGTCCACAGAGGAAAAATGAATAAATAAAAACTAATGCTGAACTGTCATTATTAGGATTGACTTGCTCAGGTTTCAGTTTTTTGTGACATTATTATGAGATGTACTCATCAGTAAGTTAGGAAAAGACTTAAATTTTTTTCAGATGGAAAACAGGACCGGCAAGCTTCACAAAGGAAGTTCTTCAAAACTGAAAATTCTGTGTGCAGTCAGCTAAAGTTGATGCATATCTCTGAAACAGCAAGTGACCGAGCTTTTAAGCTACTGGAGGTCCCTGTGAAACAGGCTCAGAAGCCTTCCACAGCCCACTGAAGATGAAGGAGTGGGATCCGCAAGGACAAGGATTCTCCTTCTCCGGGGCTGAGTCACTCCTGAGTAAGGCTCGCAGGCAGCAGGGTCAGGACTCCCCACCTGCTTCCCAAGAACATTTATGAATCCATCTTTTCTTTTTCACATAGGCCCATCTATATTCTGTATCTCATGGTGTGACATTTTTTAAAACTGTATCTAGAGGAAGAGAGTTTAGTGGGGACATGCTAAGTCTTTCATCATTATATGCCCTAATTCTTAATCTGTCTTTATTCCTTAACTTCTGTTACTGAAATAAATGAGAACATCACAGATGATCATGGGGCAAAATATGGATGCCCAGAGCAAAATGCAAAATATTATAAAGCAAAACAAGATATTCTGAAATTAAAAACTATGTAAACTCTCTTCAAATTAAAGAAACAATTTGAGTCCTTACATCTGTATCATATATGGCACATAAACCCAACCTATATATATAAAGTTGGTCAGTGTATTGAAAAGTATTTAATTACTACACAACAACGACAAAACCAAGGGCCCAGCACCAAAAGACATCAACACCGTGCCTTCACTGTTGGAATCTGATTTCCATCTATCTATTTTACACCTAAGGCAGTTCATTCTAGAGTGTGGCCATGGGCAGGAGAAAGGTCACTTGATGAAGATTTTTCTCTGACTGCCTACCTTCTCAGTGTACTATTCTAACCTACTTGTTATCAAGACAAGGTAAAATATAGAACTTTGGGAGCATGGCTTTAAAAAGAAAGTGCCAGTGATAATAGTAAGCGGTTCCTTTTCAGACCAGTTCCCCACCCACCACCACCACCCTCAGCACCACCCCCATTCTCTTCATTTCAGTGACTCATGATCCTTCATCTCTGATCTGTAACTGGTTAAGGTTGAGCCCTGACCAAGCTGGGTCAATCCTGGCCCCTCCCAAGGATTCCCAGATAAAATAAAGGAACTCAGATAAATCTGAATATTAGATAAACTATGAATGATTTTTACTATAAGCATGCCCCAAATATTGTAGTGAGACATCCTTGTACTGCACACTGTAATGGTGGTCTCAGAACTGACAATAACAGCTGCAAATGCTCAGAGTACTTCCTGGGTCCCACGGGGCACTCTAAATACTTTGTAAATACTAACTCAATAACTAAATGAAATGACACAGAGGTATAAACATATGCCAATATATGGATGGTCTGAGGTTAGAAGAGTGCCCTGTGTATTTTTAAATTTAGAAAATCATGCAAAACTTATAATTAAGATATTTTATGGATCACCACTGATAAGCTGCAAACCAATTTGTATAAAACTTGAAAAATATAAGCAATGAAAACTAAAAGGCTGACAAAGCAGTGGGCTGAGAAGCCAGAGGTGAAAATTTCAGCCCCTCTTCTCACTAGGTAGGTGACCTTGAACAGTTCTCCTCCCTCATGGATCTAGGCTTTCTTACTTGCAACATGAGTCTTGGATGAGGTCATGAGTAAGGTCTTCGCTTCTTCTAAAAGTCTAATATATCTCCCATAATACTGGAAGGACAGTTTGCAGGGAAAAGTTCATTACCTCTGCAATCATTCTGTTGGTGTCTCCTAAGAAGAGCAAATTCAGAGCTTCTTCCTCGTTTGTTGCTTGATGCAGAGACAGGTTTTTCAGATGAATGTTCTGATCAGTGTCCTCCAATAGTGTCACTTTCCTAGGGAAATGGAAAGCAAGAAAACAAGGAACTATTGAGAAGAAAAAGAATGTCAAGTCTTTCCTACAGGTTAATTTAAAAAAACGTACAGTAGGATGTCTTGAACTTATAAAGCGATAACACACCAGGAACCAAGTAGCACTGCAGGAGCATCAAACATTGACATTTCCTCGACAGTATGATCAGATAGCACTGGGGCTGAAGAATAGATTACAAGCCTCTGATTTGAAGCCACCTGTCTTTTTAATCATCAGATCATCTTAAAGGTATATTCTTACTAAATTAAAAAATGCAATAAAACTTTCTATCTATATATTAGAAAACCAGATCATCTTGGTTTCGGGGGCGGGCATAATTCAGTTTCTTACATGGGTAACAAACTAATCCTTTCTTTTTTTTTTTTCAATTGCTTATCACTTTCAACTTACCTTTCAAACTGGTTAGCTCATAAACTTAAACAGGGAGAATATCTGTCATTCCTCTAGGACATATTCTTCTGTATAGTTTTCACATCAATGTGAGTAAAAAGTTCTCAAGAAGTCTTATTTAACTTGTCATTATTCTCTGTCAAATCTGTTTCTTGATGCTTTTTCCTTTACTGCACACATTTTCCTTCTACTCTATCCTTACCGTCAGAGCCTTAGATCTGGAATCACATTCATCTATTGCAACCACCTTTATGTACGTCCTAGTGCCTACACCATTTCCTCCCAGGTGAATCCTAAGCCTGCTTCCAGTGATGGCCTGTTAGTACTCTCCTTATAGTCCCTTTAGGACTTTCTTTTTTTTCTTATTTCTAAAAATTTTTTGATTTGTTATATCTGACAACAGAATGCATTATAATTCATATTATACATTCAGAGCACAATTTTTCATCTCTCTGGTTGTACACAAAGTAAAGTCACATCCTTCATGTCTTCTTACAGGTATTTAGGGTAAGTGAAAAAAATTTGGCCAACATCCTCAAATCCTGCTTCAAAGGCCTACAAATTCAAGTCATAAACTTACTATAGAGAATTCCCCTGTCTCTGGAGTTCTGTCTTCTTTATTTTCTTAAGAATCATTACAGAAAGGAAATTTATCATTCACAGGTATTGCCAAAGAGTATCTACAGGTATTTTCACTTGTTGAAAACATTTGGAATGGATGAGTGTAGGTGAAGGTTGCCACCATCTAGAGCTACTTCTCCTTTAAAAGGACAACAACTGACGGGTCACTTAGCAACAGACACATGCCACTTCCCTACTTATGAAAACTTACTTAGATTACCTTTACAATGAAGATTTTTCAAATATCATAATATTCTCATCTTTCTGTTTTGTAAGGAAGTTATCTGGGTTTTCATATGTAATTTGTGGGCATTTAAAATACTAATTGCAGGAAGAATATGCAGCTCTACCAGCACATCTGTGACCAATATGCCACTAATAATGTGCTCTTTTGCTGAATTCTGGCCTCCTTTATGTCTCCTTTGACAATACCCACAGAGATGGAAAAAGATCTCCTTCCTTAATGAAAACAAGTGTAATTTATTTATTCTTAAATAGGACTCATAAGTGAGCTTATTAAAAATACTTAAGAGTTCAAAAATGCTTGGAAAATATGAAGACATTTTTAATTGAAATGGATGAGTTGTGTTCTATTTTTAGGACCCTCCTTTATTTCTTATACTTCATTTCCATCCGGATCCTTCTGAAGTGCTTGAGTAGGTTTGACTATTTAAACTCCTGGGGACAGAATTCTTCCTAAATCCATAGATTGTGAGGATCTGAAGCTTTTACTATAAAAGTAAAAGAAGTTAAGCAATATTGGAAGATAAAGACATGAAATAAATGATGAGGTGGAACCTTAAAAGGGAAAAAAGAAGAAAGTTCTATCCTTTTCAGTATGAAGTCAATAATCCTCTAAGTTGGAGGTAAGTCACCTTTGATGGATTTTTTTTTTAAGACCCAGACAGACAAAATACTTCTCCTGTGCAAGTTCAGAACAGGCAGGGGCTCAGAGAAAGGGAGAGGGCTATCAGGAAACAATTCAAAGAAGCCAGTGCTCTCTCTCATTGGGCACCAGATGTATGCCAAGCACTACTGTATGCCAGGTATCTGCATTGTTTCATTAAACCCAGTTGTTCTCAAAAAGAACTACCTATGGAACTTCACACACACACACACACACACACACACACACACACACACACCAAAATCAAACCCTGAGTCACATCAGGTCCTACCTTAAGAGTTTATGTTTTGATTGATCTGGGACACTGTCTGGGTATCAGAGTCTGTAAAGGCTCCAGGTGATTCTGGTGTGTGGTCAAGATTGAGAGCCAAGGACTTCATCTTTAATGACCCTTCAAAGAAGACACAGAGGGAGGGGATTTCTGGTTTCTTTTGTCTTTACTTTCCACCAGTTGCATCTTACGCCCAAGGGGTAAAGTTACAAATCTCATTGGTTGTAGCTGAAGACACTGATGAGCCACATCTATTGACAGATGAGGAAACTGTGAAGTGTAAATCCTTCATAGGAAGCTTCTACCTCCCCGACCATGCAGCTAGGGGCTAACCAAGCCACACAACAATAACCACAATAACTAATGCTAAGCTGGGGATTATGTATCTAACTAAACATCTGTAGTGTTTATGTCAAAAAATGTTTGTGATAGGAAGAACACATCACACATACATTTCTCCTTATTACTTCACTGAATAGAAAATGCTGTAAATGAGGAAGGATGGAATTCTAAGCATGCACATTTATTAGAAAACCTAAGTGGGTCACTGATTTAGGGTCATATTTATATAAAAAAATTACAAGCATAAGGTGCCAAGTGTTTGCCAAATGTCATCACTGGTGTTTAGCTAAGCAATTTTTTTTTTTTTTTAACCATTCAGAGCCTTCGATCTCCAATGTGTCTTTTTCAGAAACACTGGTACTTGTCCAGCTTTGTTACTTGGATCACAATAACAATTCGCATACCCCCCCCCCCTCCAGTTTTTCTTCATAGAATTTTGAAATGTTTTTTGTAACTCAACTCTGCATTTAAAAAATTTTTTTCTGATATAATGTTTCCCTCATAGTTTTCTGATTTCTTATTAATGCAATGAATATAGTTTCTCGATTTTATGTTATGGCCAAGTGTAGCTATTTTCTTTTAGCTTTATTTTATTTATATGTACGTGGTGCTAAGGATCGAACCCAGGGCCTCACACATGCTAAGTAAATCAAGAGGTAGGATGATCTCCAAACTTCTTTCATGACTCTTGGTGCTCATTTGTGGACACCCAACAAAAGGTTAGACTTTGGCATTCTTCTGGAACCTCTGAGAGGCAACCTCTTCTCTCCTGTCCATTCTTTGTAGATTCATTCTGGTTTCTGCCCAATTCCTGGGCATGGGGATTGGGACCTTCCCTTATTGACCTGTCTGTCCATGTGTCAACCCCAACTCTCACAGCTATGTTCACAGGCCAGCCTGAGCCTTGCCATGGCCTCTATCTCTTGCCTAGGAGAGCTAATCAGGGAGTGAAAATAAACTTAAATTCTCCTACCAGTAGAATAGCTTTTCAAAGTTGGGGAAAATAAGAACAATTATAAGAGTTTCTCATCCAGTTGCTTCCTCTCTCTCTCTCTCTCTCTCTCTCTCTCTCTCACACACACACACACACACACACACACATCAATAACTATTTCCTGAGTCTTTCGCCTACCACTTGGTTCTGACTGTAGTTTTTATGGGCTTGAAAAGAAGGCTTTATTAGAGTTTCTTAAATAAATATCCTCCTTCCAAGATGGAAACCCACCAAACTATTTATTTGATTCATTTTGAATAGGCCTGTGCATAGTTTTCCCTACAAAATGTTTCTAAAATGTTTAGATTTCAAGTGAAAAGTCACTGATAGCCTTAACTTGGATACCTAAGTGGAAAAGTTCTGCTAAGTCTACTCGGACTGCTTAATGGTGGGGAAGAAACAAGCTTTGTGTTTTTTCTGTAAACAGAGAATCTTTTCCATTTGGCTGCTTAGTAGGAATTTGTAGGCTTTTTTTAACTGACTGGAAGACATCTGAAGAACAATGGCCAACCTCTTATTCTCAGTAATGGAAGGCATCAATGAAAGAACACGCCCCAGCCCACACCTACCTCCACGGCATTCCAACACCAAGACTTTCCGAAGAAGAACTCTTCAGAAGTTACTGCAATGCATATGGTTTCTCCTTTTTAGGTTATGGCCAAGTGTAGCTGTGGTGATTTCTATTTTCTTTTGTCTACTTGCAAGTGTCCCATATGATTGTGCAGGCTGTGAACTACACAATGACACCATGGCCGGGGACATGTCATTCATATCATGATTTTGTATATTTGTTATGACAAATGTCTATCAGAGAGCAGTAAAGTGTCTTCCAACAAAAACATTATAAACATTCTTCCCACAGATGGCAGGGGAGCCTTTTACTAAATCACATAAATATGCCATACGGACTGGAGGTCACTCTGTCTAGATAATGCTGACCTGCAGAAATCTCCATGCCCACAAGCCTCATGAAAATGGGTGTGGGGGGTGGCGGGAGTGCCCAGAGATGTGTTTCATGATGGGAACAGTGTATCTCCACTCATTTCAATAAAGAGAATACTCCGCAGTTCAGAGGTTCTCAACCTCTTTTTTCTCCCCACCCCAGGGCATGTTTTCTTAGAACCTCTCTGTGGTAAAGATTGGAAGAAAAGAGGTGAGGTGAATTTTTAAAAATATGCAAAGGAAGGGGGCAGCCTTCCAACATTAAACAATTTCAAAGGTAGATTTTCTTTAGATTGGTTAAAAACCTTCTAAAAGTTTTCCTCTGTAATAAAGTACAAATAGCTGAAATATGTCACTGGAGAAAGTTTCATGAACTTAGGGTATATTTTTGTGGTGGTATTGACCTTGACAAAATAGACTAAAGGTCATGGACATTTTCTCTGTTTAATCCCTATGGAGATATTTTGAAAACTCCCATTACTTAAAAAATATCCTTTCTAGTTTTACTTAACATCATTTCTTTTCACTGATAATGAATGTAGTTAATCATGTGACATTTTAGAGATTAAGTTATTTAATACAAAGTGAAAATGACAGGTGCTAATTTTTTAGAAAGAGAGATATTGTATACTAACAAACAAAATACTTTTAAGTATGACAGTATTTAAAAAACCAAATCTAGATTCAAAGCTGCAAAGTATTCTGGGTGATTCTTGTGATGAATTTTTGTTTCCTTTTTATATTAATTTCTTTTATGTCAAACTGATAAATAACCCCTCCTAAATGTTGCCATTTGTTAGGGTCTGTAAACAAGTCAAGATGGCGCCTGGCATTTTGCCAGAGGGAGTGGTTTGTGAAGTAACGCCAGCGAGCCATTAAGTGTGGAGATTCCTTATTGGTTGACTTCTGTATCTAGTTTATGTTAATTAAGATAAGCTGTGTGGAATGTATATATACCCCTCCTGTCCTACAATAAACGGCTCCCACTCCTGCTGTATCAATCTACACAAATTGCTCGTCACCCCCTGGTTATTTTGCTGCAGTCGGACTGCGGCAGCCATTAAGACTTCTAATTTACCTATATTGGTATTTATTTATTTATTTATTTATTACATGACGATAGTGGAGTGCATTACATTCATAATTATCCATTCACAGCACAATTTTTCATAACTCTGTATATAAAGTATGTTCATGCCAAATTATGCCATTATACATGAGCTCTTTTATTTTTTTTTGCATACAATTCTTAATCCACCTTTATACCACAATTTATCATATCTCTTTTGTATATAAGGTATGTTGACACCAAATTCACATCTTCATACATGTATTTTATATAATGATGACTGTCTCCTTCCACCATCCTAGCTATTCCCCTTCTTCCTCCCTTTTTCTCTTATCCCTAATCCCTACCTAGAGGTAATTTTTCTCCCATGCTCTCCCTCCCTGCCCCACTTTAAGTCACCCCCTTACATCAGAGAAAACATTCGGCATTTGTTTTGGGGGATTGGCTAACTTCACTTAGCATAATCTTCTCTAATGCCATCCATTTCCCTGCAAATGCCATGATCTTATTCTTTTTTAGTGCTGAGTAATATTCCATTGTGTATAAATGCCACATATTTTTTTATTCATTCATCCACTGAAGGGCATCTAGGTTGGCTCCACAGTTTACTGTGAATTGTGCTGCTATAACATTGATGTGGCTGTGTCCCTGTAGTATGCTGTTTTTAGGTCCTTTGGGTATATATAGTCCAAGAAGAGGAATAGCTGGGTCAAATGGTGGTCCCATTCCCAGATTTCCAAAGAATCTCCATACTGCTTTTCAAATTGGCTGCACTAATTTGCAGTCCCACCAGCAATGTATGAGTGTACCTTTTTCCCCGCATCCTCGACAACACTTGTTGTTTGTCTTCATAATGGCTGCCATTCTTACTGAAGTGAGATGGTATCTTAGAGTAGTTTTGATTTGCAGTTCTCTGATTGCTAGAGATGATGAGCATTTTTTTCATATATTTGTTGACTGATTGTATATCCTCTTCTGAGAAGTGTCTGTTCAGGTCCTTGGCCCATTTATTGATTGGATTATTTGGGTTTTTTGGTGCTTATCTTGTTGAGTTCCTTATATACCCTATAGATTACAGCTCTATCTGATGTGTGAGGGGTAAGGATTTGTTCCCAGGATGTAGGCTCCCTGTTCACCTCACAGATTATTTCCTTTGCTGATAAAAAAACTTTTTAGTTTGAATCCATCCCATTTGTTGATTCTTGGTTTTAATTCTTGTGCTATAGGAGTCTTATTAAGGAAGTTGAGGCCTAGCCCCACGTGATGGAGATTAGGGCCTACTTTTTCTTCTATTAGATGCAGAGTTTCTGGTTTAATTCCTAGTTCCTTGATCCATTTTGAGTGAACTTTTGTGCATGGTGAGAGATAGGGATTCAATTTCATTTTGTTGCATATGGATTTCCAATTTTCCCAGCAGCATTTGTTGAAGATGCTATCCTTTCTCCAGTGCGTGCTTTTGGCACCTTTGTCTAATATAAGGTAGTTGTAATTTTGTGGGTTAGTCTCTGTGTCCTCTATTCTGTATAACTATATTGTTAAATTATGACATTATTAGATTAAAATTTTTTCAAGTTTTATTTCCCAAGGGACTTTAGCATATATCCTAAAGTTATCCTCCTACTCCCCAAGTCTGTGATCTCAGAGGGGCTGACAACCTGCGTGTGATTTATTCTATGTCTGAAAAGGAGCAAAACTGAAAAGAGCAATGGCTTAAGTGGCTCAATGTAAGGTGGCCAGCCAGGTTCAAGGATGCCTGGTGGCAAAGTGAGAGCGTCTTCACAGGTTCTAGCTTCTGCCTTGCTTGTGCTTCCACATGACGTGAAAATGGACAGCACTCAAAGAACTCAAGACAGAGCCCAAAGGAGGTGGCCACTGTATGGAAACGCAAAACCAAAATAGGAACCATCTGTGATCAGCAAAGAGAGAACCAGGCGAGACAGAATGAATGTGTAAGTACAGAAGTACTTGTAGTTTTTTATTTACTGGTCACTATAATTTATTGCACTAAGACATAGCATATATATGAAATATTCTTTCATTTCTGTTTTCTTTTTTTAAAATCATACTCAAGTTTGAATTGCTAATAACTTGATGAAAACACCTTTCTGTATTATTATCTAATGGAAATTTACCATCCCCAAACAATATCACTTTCCAGCCACCAACATACAAATGACTCCTAAGTCTACTTTATCTAACCATGGATTATCATTCATTTACCCATCAGAATATAATCATTTGCATGATTTTTCAAGAGTGACTCTTTCAGATATTGAAAACTATATTGTCATCCTTTTTCTTTCCCTTTGCTAATTTCTAATAATATTCAGCCACATCATGTTCTTCCTGATGCTCCAGGCCCACAAATAATCCATCATTTAAAGAAATGCCTTGTTTGGCCTAATTCCATATAGTAATTATACTAACATTTAACTTCTTCAGAAAAAGCAACTTTTTTCCCAAAGAAAATACTTTCCTTCCATTTTTGCTAATTCTTGCTATCTCATTCATAGTTGTAAAATCACAAATAATGTATTCAAGTTTTCCACATTTGGGAAAATTACAGGAACAGATACATTTTGAGGCAATGGATTTGCAATAGCACTCCTTTGCCAGGTAAATAGCTTTATGTACTTCTTAGCTTATGTCATTGCCTTTTTACAAGTTCTGAATTTATTTACTTTCATCTTATCCCATGTTAACATAAATTTTATTATTTCTTCAGCTATAAAAGTAATACATTATTCTTATGAAAAATTAAAATTGTTTTAAAAGTCAAAAGAATAAGAAAGAGTCTGATCACAGGGACAATGGTTATATGGTAATATAAGCTGCCTTAAAGGACTTTTTCTTGCCTTTTATGCCTTCCTTCATTCCCTTCTCTCCTCCTCTCCCCTCCTCTCCTCTCCCTTACCTTCCTCTTCTCTTTTCTTTGACTCTTTAACAGGGTCTTGCTATGTTGCTCAGGCTTGCTTCAAACTCACAAGCCTCCTGTCTCAGCCTCCTGAACAGTGGCAATTATAGGCATGTGCTACTGCACCCAGCTTTAAAGTAATTTTCTTATACACATTTTGCAGATTTGTGGTAAAATTATAAATATATACCTGTTATTATATCCTTTAATCTCCCTTTAGTTTTATACCATGAGCATTTCTTCATGTTATTACATATTCTTTTTTTTTAGTTGTAGATGGACACAATACCTTTATTTATTAGTTTTATTTTTATGTGGTGCTGAGGATCGAACCCAATGCCTCACACATGCTAGGCAAGTGTTCTACTACTGAGCCACAACCTCAGCCCCTTATTACTTCTTATGAAAAACATAATAAGTAATAGTTATACAGTATTCTAGAGTTGGTATGTATTGACTCAATTATTTAGCCATCTTGTTATGATAGGATATTTGAACTGTTCAGAATTCAAGGTTAAGTAACATTGCAAACTATATATTCCTCTATGTTCCTGAAGCTTTTCCAATAGTCAGTACTTGCCCCTCAGGATTGATTTTGGAGAGTGGCATTACTGGATCCAAAGTTATGAACAACTTTAAGGCTCTCTTCACACCTGGGAGGCCTCTAGCACAATGAGCAGAAGCATCCCATGTCAGTCAGTTTTCTGTCACTGTGACAAAGTAACTGAGAAAATCAACCTACAGGATGAAAGATTTGTTTCGGCTCCTGGTTTCAGAGGTTTCAGTTCAAGGTCACTTGGTCTTTGTTGAGATAGAACATCAAGGTGGGGATGCATGGTAGTTAAATAGAGCTCCTCTCCTCATGGCAACTCAGAAGTGGGGGTGGAAGAGGGTGACAGACTTCCTACAACAAGGCCCTACCTCCTAAATGTCCTACTACCTCCTAACACTGCCACAGCCTTCAGAAAGCACTTGGCCTTTAGGGGAGATTTCAGACAACATATCGGGACCTGGACAGACCTGGCCTGAGACCAATGCTAGCAATACCTGTTCAGCATCAGAGACCCTTGCTGCATCTCAGTCTCACCTGTAAACTCACAATGTTGCCTTTATGAGTCCTTTGTTCATCACTGTGCCCCAATCTAGAAGGTCGCCTGCTCTTTATTTGACATGGAATGACATATCCAGCGAGTGAGTGAATGAGCTTACTAAAATATGCAGCACATTATAATTGGGGGTGGGCAGTAGCATGCTTTCTGAAAATACGCCAACTTACGTGCCTCCTGAATCAGGTTGCCTGTTTTTATGACCTTGACAACATTGAACACTGGTAAATCTTTACTAATTGGTTAGGTTATAATGTTGTTTTAATTGACACTCTTTGAGTGGTTAATGAGCTTGCACCTATTTCCATATTTTTTTAAACTTATGTTTTGTTGTCCCATGAATTGATTTGCAATACATATATTTATGAGTTCTATATATAAAATATTTTGTTTCTTGTATTTATTTTACAAATTTTATATTGCTTTTTAATTATTGCTATATCAGATTTTTAAATTTTAACACACAAAAGTTTAAATGAGTATAACATATCCATTAGTTACACGTTTTTCATGTATTTTCATAAGACCTCCCTGATTAAAGGATTAGATACAAATTCACTTATTTTTTTTCTACTATTTTAGGATATGGTCATGTGGATTTAAATGAGGGATCTAATGAATTTTCATCCTATATAACTAATTATTGTCTATGTGGGATTTGTCCTTCCTTTCTCTCTCTTAGGCTCTGGTTTTCTTCAGGAAATTTTGTAAAAATACTACACTTTACCAGACTCTCTTGTCACTAGTGCTGGGTATGTAACATAATTTTTTGTCAGTGATAAGTAATTAAAAGTCATTGGGTAAACTAAAAAAACTTAATGCCAAAAAATTAACCCAATTGATAAATGGGCAAAGGAACTGAATAGGCACTTCACAGAAGAAATACAATTGGTCAACAAATATTAAAAAATGTTCAACATCTCTAGCAATTAGAGAAATGCAAATTTAAACTACATTGAGATTCCATCTCACTCCAGTCAGAATAGCATTATCAAGAACACAAGTAACAATAAATATTGGCGAGGATGTGGGAAAAAAGTACACTCATACATTGCTGGGGGGACTGCAAATTGGTGCAACCACTCTGGAAAGCAGTATGAAGATTCCTCAGAAAACTTGGAATGTAACCACCATTTGACCTAGTTATTCTACTCCTTGCTATATACCCAAAGGAATTAAAATCAGCACATACAGTGATACAGCCACATCAATGTTTACAGCAGCTCAATTCACAATAGCATAGCTATGGAACCAACCTAGATGCCCTTCAACAGATGAATGGATAAAAAAATTGTGTTATATATACTCAATGGAATATTACTCAGCCATAAAGAAGAATGAAATGATGGCATTTGCTGGTAAATTGTGGAACTGGAGACTATCATGCTAAGTAAAATAAGCCAATCCTCAAAAAACCAAAGGCTGAATGTTCTATCTGATGTGGAGATGCTAACACACAATAAGGGAAGTGGGAAGGGAAGAATAGAAGTTCATTGAATTAGACAAAGGAGAATGAAGGGAAGGGAGGGGGATGGGAATAGAAAAGATAGTAGAATGAATTAGACAGAACTTTCCTATGTGCATATATGCGTACACAACCAGTGTAACTCCACATCATGTACAACCACAAGAATGGGAAATTATACTCCACATACATATAAATTTCAAAATACATTCTATTGTCATGTGTAACTAAAAAGAACAAATAAAATTTTTTTTAAAGTCATTGGGTAAAACTTCTAGTGAAGCCTACTAAAGGGGCAGCCTCTGTCCGTAGGTGCCTTTTTCCTTGCAGAAATGTGCATATGATTTTGGAGGTGGGGCACCCAGGCTACATGAGGACAAATGCCATCGGCCAATGGAAGAGTAGACCCCAGAAGGAAGTCCTGATGTGTCCTTGAGTTCCATGGTTGCCCTGGTGGTCTACTTCCAGAATCCTTGCTTTGTGGTAGGATAGGAGGGGTGGTGAATGGTCAAGGGGACGCATGGATTATTTGGTTAAGCCATGCTAAATTGAGGTGCTATTACATGCAGGTGTTAGTTAATCCAGTAACAAATATTTCTAACCTCATGACTGAATAGCTTTCCTCTACCCTCATTAAATAATTACAAGCTATGGCACCTGATTCTGAGTTACCTGTTCCTTTTTCTCCACCTGTCTAATTTTGGAGTGTTCTAACACACACTGTTTCATTTTTACAGTCTTTACCTAATTTGTCACTAGCTCTCTCCAATTTCTGTACTTGTTCAAACACTTCTTTGCTCTTCTTGGTGTTTATCCTTTCAGATAAATTCTAAAACCATAAGTATATTTTTAAAAGTCTTTCACATTTTGTTTAAAATTGTATGAAACCTATATATTAACATGGAATGCCTCTTCAAGGTATTCACACTTCCCCCTCAGACCAGATTGACAGCTTTCCATTTATAGTCACAGAAAAATGTACTTCTGTCTTACAAAGTTGGGAACAGCTCCTGATCACTTCACTTCCTTTTGCTATTGTAAAAGGTACATGGAGCCATTTTTTCTTCTAACTGGGTTACCCCTAGGCTTGCTTCGCAGGCAGAGTTACATAAATGTTGAAAGGTCACAGGTGTCCAGTGATCCTGAATTGTGTCAAGCTCATCTCTGGTTCATTTCATAAAGTGTCTTCAGCTCTCCTAGAACTCAGTCTGAAAACACAAGGCAAACTAGAGTTAATTTCTGAAACTTGAGCAGGCTAACTGCTATGAAAGTTTCAGAGCAGGAAGATCAATATGCCTCTTGTGACCTTTATCATTTGCCCAGATGACCCTGCTAGCTGTCTGGTGGAACCTTGTCACTTCCTTTGTCTCCACTTCATTCTAAGGGCTCTGCTCCATGTGACCTCTCTCCGGCCAGCTCAGTACACTTCCACCAGCACTACTGGCTCCTTCTTCAGAGAGCACTTTGGTCTTGGCCCATGCCAGTAAAATTAGGAAATCATGGAGGGTCTTAGGGAGCAGAGACACTGGGGTAGGCATGGGTGGTGACAGAAAGTTAGTGGCTGACATGGGCTCTTTTCATGAGACTATGACTGTCCTAATGACACAAGAAATTGTATACATTTATTTACTACAAAGCATAAAGCATACCGAATTATCTGAAGTGACAGTGTTTTCCCTGTCACTAATTAATTCCATGTGACTAACATCCTTAAATATCACAGATAAAGTTCTGCATTCTGGATATGAGTGAAAATACTCCAGCTGTTTATTCCCATGCTTTCACACATTACTTAAAAGGCAGCGGTTGGTGGAGGCCGAGCTGTGTTGTGGACTGGGTGTGTGCGTCCCCTCCGGATTCCTATGTAGGAGCCTTCATTCCCAGAGGGATCATATTTGGAACTGGAGCCTTTCAGAGGTAGTTTGATTCAGATGAAGTCCTCAGGATTGGGTCTCCATGGTGGGGTTATTGTCCTCACAAGATGAAGAAAAGGGACTAAAGCTCTTTCTCTCTCTGTACCACGTGAAGACATAGTGAGAAGGCAGCAACTTGCAAGCCAGGAAGAGGGTCCTCGCCAGACCCTCCATCCACCCGCACCCGTGATCTTGAACCTCTTGCCTCCTTGATAGTTCTGGTGGCCCAAGCTGCCTAGGCAACTTCCTATCTAAGACATTTGTGACACTAAATAACTTCTTTGAATTGGTTATTGAGAGTGGGCAAAGCCAGCTTCCCTCTTAGCATTACCCTCGCAGGCCAGGCTGTGGGTGGAAAAGCATCAGTTTTAGGCTCTCTTCCCTCTCCCATTTTCATTGACAATGTTCTAGTTCTCAAGCTCATAAAGAGTCAACCCATGATAGACACAGTGTGACTTACTGTTTACTTTTACTGGCCATTGGTCACTCACATCTTCCTATGTGACGATACAGCACCCTCAGCACCTTCCAGGAATGTTAGTACTGGCCCAGTGAAGGAAGACTGGGGTTGGTTTTCACTTTGAGACCTATAGTTATAGGCGTACACGTCTCCTCAAATGCCTATGAGAGGCAGAAAAATAACCCAAATAAAAACTGTAATGCAAAAGTGGAGATACAAAGTGAAAGCTGCACCCCTCACCTAAAGGCACTAAATTAAAAAAATTTAAACCCAAAATGTGTGAGCCAAACAAAGGAGGGTTGGGGTTGACGCAAAAAGTATCCAAAGTATAAATAGAAGGATTGGCTTTGCAAAGGACATAGATGTGCAGGCGAGAGGAAAGCAGGTGAGTGGGAGGAGGGGTGGAAGGCAGGAAGTTCCAGAAATTCATGTTTGGTGGTTCTCATATTCTCTCCAAGGTAGTGATGCAAGCATTTTTGAGAGAATTGAGATAGGAAGCCTTGATCTGCACTCTGTAAGCTCTGAAAACATCCGTTCCTGACCTTGAAGAGCTCTAGTGAGGCACAAAAGACCCAGAAACTGATCATTTCAATCTTACCTGGTTTGGGGGAAGATGCTCTGGGTTCTCTGTGTGCACGAGGAAGGGCACTGAATTCATCCTGGAGGTCCAGAAAAGGCTGGAGAAACCCCCACCATGTTACAGTCTCCAACCTCGGTCCAGTCTCAGCTTGATAAGTATATTTCACGTATGTTGTGGTTTGGATAGGAGGTATCCCCTGCAAAGCTCATGTGTTGAGCAATGTCGTAAATGTGCAGAGGTGAAAGAATCAGATTATGAGAGCTATAACTTAATATGTGGATTAATTCACTGGATGGATTAATGATTTGAATGATCACTGGGTAGCAGCTGAAGGCAGGTGGGTGTGGCTGGAGGAAGTAGGCCTTGGGGGTCTTGTCTTGTCCCTGGCTCCTCACATGTGAGTGTCCTCTCTCCACTTCCTGTCTGCCGTGAGCTGCCAGTTTCTTCTGTCACGCTCTTCTGCCATGAAGTTCTGCCTTACTTCAGGTCCAGAGAGATGAAGTCTGCCAACTGCAGACCAATCCTCAGAAACTGTGAGCCCAAAATAAACTTTTCCTCCTCTAAGTTGTTATTGTCAGATATTTTGATCTCAGTGATGAAAAGCTAAATAATACAATGTGCCTAGGGCTTTTTCACCCATTCCTCACAATCCTCATGCCAAATAGCCACATCTTTAGTCAGTTGTGAGGACTGGCACACAGTAAATGCTCAATAAACATTGGCTCACTATCCTCATTGGAAAGACTTCTGTGGTATTTCTAAAAACTTACCCTAGGTGGATAGAGGAAGGGATTATGACAGAATCACCAGAGTCTTAATCAAACATAAAACTGGAAATCCATATGTAGCAAAATGAAATTAAACCTCCATCTCTTGGACTAGAAGCTGAGAATCTGTATTTTTAACAATCATCCCTTTGGTTATTATACATAATTAAATTTTAAGCCACTAGATTATGGCATCTTCCAATTTTGCCCCTCTTTTTAAATCTCACTGTCACCCAAATGGCCTTAATAACTTTCCACAACGCTCTGACTCCTATCTGTCTCATTCTACTTCTTCATGCTACGGACTGATTTTCCTTCCTAAAGAGCAGTTCCAGTCATGCTTTGTCCTTGAATAAAAATATCCAGGGGACACAGCTTGCCTGCCCAGTCCTTGAATTCATACCATTTCACTTCTGATGCTCTTGCCCACTCCCTTACTGGGTCCCCGTAGACAGGTCTGTGAGCTATCTATCAGAACAAGCTTTTCTAACCCTATGTCTGTTTGTACACCAATGTCACATTCCACTGCCCCAACTCCTACCCCTTCATTCAAGGACTAATTCATGCTCTGATTTCTCTATGAATCTTTTCCTGATGTACTTCGCCAATTTGATTTCTTTCTCTTCTGGGTCCTTACCATTCTTTGTGCTCTTACATGATGCTTTTCATGGTCAACCTTATGCAGTTTTGTAGTGGTATTATCTACCCTGCTATGAGCTGCAGGAAAGCAGACACTATGTGAGTAAACTTGGTGCTTAGCACAATGTCTGAGGCAGCGTTGGATCTTCATAAACGTCTTTTGACTGAATGAATTCACTTGACTCTCATGTAAGCCATGAAGACAGAGACTGTGGATTAATCTTCCTGTGACGCCTGCAGCACTCAGCAGTGCTTTCTACCCAGTAGGTATTAGAAACGTGGTGACTAAAGTTGCATCTTGCAACTTTTTCCCTTTGGAATAAGTTGGACAAATTATTTAAAAAAATCACAACACAAGCAAGATTTCAATACTGGATGTTGGAGTTTACTGACTCTTTTAGTCATAACTGTGACAATTATTGTAAACTTAAATGGAATATGCTTCTGTATTTAGGAATACTAAAATTATACTGAAGTAAGGTGACTATTTTCCCTACATCTAAGACCAACAGTTATACAGTTTTACTTCAAGAGACATATTTAGTTCTAACTATCCCCCTTTACAGCATGTGACATAAGGTGCTTTCAAAAAAAGAAGTTCTATTTTCACTCTAAATTACTAAATACAGAATAGATTTGATACACACAAGTGTATATGCATATGTATGTATTGCCTTTTTAAAAAATCAAACCTTTTGAGATAATTGTAGATTCACAAATAACTCTAGGAAATAAAGCAGAGAAATCTCATGCAGCCATTGCCCAGAGTTTTTCAATGAGAACATTTGCAAAATGATATTAAAATATCACAAACAGGACATTGGCATCAATAGTTTCCCAGTTATGCTTATACTTGAATGTGTGTGCATTTAGTTCCAGGCAATTTTATCACATGAGTAGTTGTGTGTATCCATAGTTACCATGACGATATGGAAGAATCCATCACTACAGGGATACCTCCTGTTGCCCCTTATGACCATTTGCTCCCCTCTCCCCAAGTCCTGACATCTACTAATCTGTTCTCATTATGTTAAAGAATATTATGTCAGTGGATTTAAATAAAATATAATTTGTGGGGGGATTGACTCTTTTCGCTTAGTAAAATTTCCTGGAGATTCATCTAAGTTGCCCATTGTGTCAAGAGTTTATTCCGTTATGTTGTTTTAGTAACAGAAGTCTATAGTTTATATTAGGGTTTGCTCTTTGTGTTGTAAATTTTATGGGTTTTGACAAATGCATAGTGTCAGGTATCCACTATGATGATATCATACAGAATAGTTCCATCACCCACCCCAAATCCCATTTCTCACCCATTTCTCATTTTACTCCTGTCCCCTCAGTCTCTGACAACCATGATCATTTTACTGTCTCTACAGTTTTGTGTTTCCCAGGAAGTTATGCAGTGAAATAATATAGCATGTAGTCTTTCTTACTGGCTTCTGCACTTAGCAATATGCCTTTACATTTCCTCCATGTCTTTTTGTGGCTTAATAGCTCATTTCTTTTTATCACCAAATAATATTCCACCATGTGAATATACCATACTTTATCCATTCAACTGTTGAGGAACATCTTGGTTGTTTTCAGTTTGGGGCAATTATGAATAAGATTACTACATACATCTGTGGGTAAGTTATTGTGTGAATGTGTTTTCAACTCATTTGGGTAAATGTACGAGCACAATTGCTGGGTTGTATATGAGTATGTTTAGCTTTATAAGAAATTTCCATTTTTGTCTTCCAAAGTGGCTGTACCATTATGCATTCCCTCCGACAATGAGGGTTACTGTTGTCACATGTCCTGGCCAGCACTGGTGTCAATGGTATTTTGGACTTTTGCTATTCTCTTAGGTGTATAGTAGTATCTCATGGTTGTTGTTGTGTTTTTTTACTCTTCTTTTTTATTATTTTTTATTCTAATTTGTTATATGTGATAGTAGAATGCATCAGAATTCATATTACACATATAAAGCACAATTTATCATGTCTCTGGTTGTACACAAAGTAGAGTCACACCATTCGTGTCTTCACACATGTACTTAGGGTAATGATGTCCATCTCATTCCACCATTTTTCCTACCCCCCATACCCCTTTCTTTGCCCTCTCTCCCCTTTGCCCTATCTAGAGTTCATCTAATCCTCCCATGCTTCCCCTACAACCCCATTATGAATCAGCATCCTTATAATCAGAGAAAACATTTGGTATTTGTTTTTTTGGGGATTAGCTAACTTCACTTAGCATTATATCTCCAACTCCATTCTTTTACCTGCAAATGCCATGATTTTATTCTCTTTTAATGCTGAATAGTATTTCATCATGTATATATATAACACAAATTCTTTATCCATTCATCAACTGAAGGACATCTAGGTTGGCTCCACATGTTAACTATTGTGAATTGTGCTGCTATAAACATTAATGTGGCTGTGTCCCTGTAGTATGCTGTTTTTAAGTCCTTTGGGTATAGACAGAGGAGTGGGATAGCTGGGTCAAATGGTGGTTCCATTCCAAGTTTTCATAGTTGTTTTAATGTGCAATTCTCTAATGACATGATGAATTTCCTTTCATAAACTTTTTTACCATCTGTATATCCATATTTAATGAGGAATCTGTTGAGATCTTTGTCCATTTTAATGTGGTCACTTATTTTCTTATTATTGAGTTTTAAGAGTTCTTTCTAATTTTTAGATGGCAATCTTTTATTAGATATTTTCTTTCAACATATGACTTGTATTTTAATCCTTTTAACAGTGTCTTTCACAGAACTAAAAATTTTAATTTTGGCGAAGTCCAACTTATTATTTTTTTCTTTCATGGATCATGCTTTTGATATTATATCCACAATATTCATTGCCAAACCCAAGGTCACCTAGATTTTTTTTTTATGTTATCTTCATAAGACTTATAGTTTTGCTTTTTACGTTTAGGTCTATGGCTCATTTCAAGTTAATTTTTCTTAGAGGCATAAGATATATGTCTATATTCATTCTTTTACACATGTTTGTCCAGTTGTTCCAGTACCATTTGTAGAAGATATTCTTTTTCATTGGATTGTCTTAGCTCCTTTGTCAAAAATCAGTTGACTATGTTTGCATGGGGCTATTTATGGACTCTCTATTTTGTTCTATTGATGTATTTGCTAATTTTTATTTGCCAATATCACACTCATTGCCTTGATTATTAAGCTCTACAGCATGTCTTTAAGATAAATAGTATCTGTGCTTTGACTTTGTTATTTTTCTTGGGTATTGTGCTGGTTATTGTGGGCCTTTTGCCTTTCCATATAAACTTTATAATCAGTTTGTTGATATCCACAAAATTTCTTGCCAGGAAATTTTTTTGGTATTGAATTGATCCATATTTCACTATAAATCAGGTTAGAAAGACTTGATATCTTAACTACATTGACTCTTCTTATTCAGGAACAAGAGAAATCCTTTATTTAGATCTTTGCCAATTTATTTCATTAGAGTTCTATAGTTTTCCTCATATAGATCTTGGGCATGTTTTGACATAGTCATACCTACATATTTTATTTTTGCTGCTAATATAAATGGCTGTGTTTCATATTTCAAATTCCAATTATTTATAGTGGTTGTATAAGAAATAAATTGACTTTGATACACTCATTAACCTTGTGTTCTGAAACCTTGCTATAATACTTATTTAAGAATTTTCTTTTTGGTCAAATTTTGTTATGCTCTATGTATACAGTATAATCAGTGAACAAAGACAGTTGTATTTTTTCCTTCCTAGTATTCTTTATTTCATTTTCTTGTCTTATTGAATTAGCTAGGACTGATGAGAGTGATATCCTTGCCTTGTACTGGATCTTAAAGGGAAATCTCTAGATTTTTGCCATTAAGGATGTTGTTAGCTATAGATGACTTGTAGATATTCTTTATCAAATAAAGAAAATCTCCTTCTATTCACAGTATTTATCACAAATGCATACTGAATTTTATCTTTGCATCTATTGATACAACCATATGATTTTTCTTCCTTAGTCTATTGACACAATGAATTACTTTGATTGATTTTTGAGTGTTGAATAATTTTGCATATATTCAATAAATCCCACTTGGTTATGGTATATAATTCTTTTGGTATATTATTAGATTTTATTTGCTAATAATTTGTTGAAAATTTTTGCATCTCTGTTCATAATAGATACTAATCTATAGTTTTCTTCTTTTCAAATGTATTTATATCTGTTTTTTTTTTTCAGTATTTAGGTAATATGGGCCTCAATGAATGAGTTAAAAAAGGTTCCCTTTGTTTTTTTTTCAGAAGAGATTATAAATTCTTTGGAATATTATATGTAGATAATCATATCATTTTCATATAGGAATAGTTTTATTTCTTCCATTCCATATGCATGACTTTTAGTTATTATTCTTACTTTATTGCAATGGCTAGTATTTCCAGCCTATGTTGAATAAGTGTGTTAAAAGTGAATATTCTTTCATTGTTCCTGATATTAAGGGGACAACATTCAGTCTTTCATCATTACATATGACATTAGCTGTAAGATTTTGTAGATGCTCTTAAACAAGTTGAGGTGATGCTTCTCTATTCTAACTTTTTGAGATTTCTATCATAAATGGGTATCAAATGTTTTTACTTTATGTGATTTTTCTTATTTAGCTGTGGATGTGGTAGGTTACATTGAAGTAGCTTTGTAATCCTTAATAAATTATACTTGGTAATGTTACATAATTCATTTCATAATTTGTTGAAGTCAACTGCCAATAATTTGTTAAGAACTTTTGAGTCTATGTTTGTGAGACATACTAGTCTGTAGTCTTTTACTATTGTTGTTGCTTGTTTGATTTGGGGGGGGGTTGTTTTTGGTTTTTTGTTTTGGTGATTTGGATTAAACCCATGGCCTCACACATACTAGGCAAATGCTCTACCACTGAGATATAACCCTAGCCCCTCTCATTTCTATTTTTTGAAAAAGACTGTGTAAAATAGTTTTTAAAGTGTTTGGCAGAAGTCTCTTAGATTATCTTGATATGGAGATTTCTTTTTGGGAGTTTTTAAATTATGGATTCAATTTCTATAATAGTTATAAACTATTCAGTTATATGTTTCATCTTGGTTGAGTCTTGGGCTAATCACTTTTGGTTGCTAATTCAGGTGTGTTTCCCATATTTTCTCAAATGACTAAAGCAACATTTGCAAAAAAGCAATTGACTTTAGTCTGGTGCTCTGACATCATATACACAAAAATCTAAAGGCAATTTATAGGCAAAAATTTCTGCAATAGCAGAGAGGTAGAAATTATTAGAATGTAAAAAAATCAAAAGAAAAGAGTATACATGAGAAGAACATCCAGCAGGTGATATGTGAGAAAGCTGTGTTGATCAATGGTAAGGAAGCTGTTATTGATGGCTACTGTTGTGCAACACCAAACTGAAGTTCGGTTTAATTTTACATGGGTAAGCCTAGTGTAGGAATGCAGCAATTTTAGATGGTTAATTCCCGTATTAAAATGCTGAAGGGATCAAACGTGTATATTGCCATTGTCCTTCAAATAGATAACTGCAATCGGAGGGGACCAAGGTCAACAAACATTTTGCCTACTATTTTTGGAAGGCATTCAGAGTGTTTGGGACATTTCAGCTCACAACAATGAAGCCAGCAGACCAGACAGATAGGATTTCAGAGTTAGAGCGTGTCCAGTTCAAGAGTGTGTGAAACCAGATTAATAGTGCATACTTTTAATCCAAGACAGTTATAGCAATTGTCCAATACAAGGACAAAGCTACTAAGAAAGACAGTAGTTTAAGAAACAAAGCTAGCAAGCTCTATAGAGACAATCTGACCAAAACTGAGAACAAATACTGAATTTCAAGCATGCTGAGGTATACAGAGGACACAGAATGAATTAAGGTACTGCCATTGCTTGTTTCTAGAAGGAGAGCATTAGAAAATCTCTAAACCACTTCTTATTCTTCTGTGAAATGGATAAAGATCACCAAATAAATCCTGTTCTATGAAGGTCACCATCCTTGAACTCTAGACATTGGAAATTAGAAGGTTGCAAAATATTATTTAATCCAATATCCACATCTTTTAGACAAAGAGGAAGGCAGAAAAAAGAAAGAATTTACTTAAGATCACAGCTGAGACTACAACTCAAATTTCCTAATTTCTAACCAAGTACTCTTTATATTATATTGCCTATCTT
Source organism: Callospermophilus lateralis (assembly GCF_048772815.1). Classification (NCBI taxonomy): domain Eukaryota; kingdom Metazoa; phylum Chordata; class Mammalia; order Rodentia; family Sciuridae; genus Callospermophilus; species Callospermophilus lateralis. Next base: position 115,086,760 of record NC_135310.1, on the reverse strand, counting down.
AGAATCCAACAGACTTTTCTCATTACTGGTTCTTCCCATAGTTTGGCTATACCTAATCAGGTCAATTATGTTGAGATGAATAGAACTCAGGTGCTATTCTTCTCCCTTTCCTCTCTCATCTTCTCAACTTCATAGTTTTAATTTAACAGATAATTTAAAAACTATTAAGGACTTAATTAGGCAGTGAGAAAATTACCAAATCAAGTAAGGCATGCTTCCTACCTCGGAGGAATTATAAGTATAAACATTGAGTATGGTATTCTTGGACACCAAAGTTATATGTACAAAATTTGTCACCATCACCCAATCAAATTTTCTGTTGGAAATCTCCTTTTTTAGTTGACTCCTTAATTTCCACAGTCATTTTTGTTACTCTGACATGAAAGTGAATGAATATCTGGTTTCTTTTACCCTTGTTCTCCTATTAACCAATTAATTCTGGAGCTCTGGTAAGTCATATCTCTTTGGGCTTTATCTCCTCAATTTGCAAAATAACCTTCTGTTATTCACCTTTCTTCCTTTCTTGTTTTTTTTGTGCATTTTTAAAACTTAGAGCTTTATAGTTATTCATAGTAATTGGGTTCATCCCAACAAATGCATCAAACATGCATAAAATTCGACTTCAGTTCATGATCCCCCTGCTTTTCCTTTCCCTTCCTGTCTTCCTCTTCCTTTCTTTTCAAATTTAGTCAAATTCAAGGTATTGAGTGTAATCAATTTATTTCTTTTTTTTCACATTTCTCTGGTTTCTTTCTCCTCCTTCATGTTTATAATAAACAAAGTCTTCATTCCTGGATTATTAACAGCCTTCAAGGTGTTAGGTATAGCTATAACTTGTTGGAAGCAAATTTAAACACAATTTAGTCTCAAGGTATATAGATCAGACTGGAGGCTAGAAAGTTATTAAGAATCAGAATAAAAATCAATCTTAAACTAAAAACCTGTCATTCAATTCCTTGACAAAACTGGCTTCCATTCTGATTTATTTTGAATGACACCTTGTTTTTAGTCCATTTGGGCTGCTATAATGAAATATCATTAAGTAGGTAGATTCTGAACAATGGACATTTATTTGTCACAGAAAAGGCTAGAAATCCAAGATTACGGTGGTCCATGGCTAGGTCCCAGTGGCCTAATCACATTTCACATCCTCAACATCTTCTACCATCACAATGTGATTGGGTCTTGACATGTGAATTTGGGGTGGACACAAACATTCAGACCACAGCACTTCTCAACTCATAGCCTTTCCTACCACACCTTTATGTCAAATGTCATCCTTCCTATCCTTCTTGTGTAAGACATTTTACCCTTTTGTGTAAACTTTATTCTACTAGGTTTTTGCTATTGTCACTTTTTGTTTTTTGGTACTGAGAATTGAACCCAGGGGTTCTATACCACTGAGCTCCATCCCAGTCCTTTTTATTTTTTTGAGACAAGGTCTCCCTAAGTTACTGAGGCTGGCCTTGAACTTGCAATCCTCATGCCTCAGCCTCCTGAGTCCCTGAGATTACAGGCAGGTACCACCACTCCTGGTTGTTCTAATAGTTCTTTAAAGGCCACTTTCTTCCACGAGTCAGTAATCTCTTCTTTCTTCAAATTCTTATACAAATATTTAAAATACAAACAATAATTTCCTTTCCTAATTCCCTTTTATGAATTCTGCAAATGTGAAAGAGATGATATGCAAAAACTTTTGACCAACATTATGGAAGAATAGAATCCTTATACTCTTACAATTCTATACAACAGTAAAATAATTTATATTGTAATTATTTTACTATTTATTCCTTTTTTTGCAAATTAAAATAATCATATGGTTGGTAATCTTTTTATAGAGAATTAATATGTATTCCAAATTGTTAGAATATTTAATACGAATATTAAAATAGATTTCCTTGGTTGTAGGCAACTTCTGATACATGATGATATCTGGACAAAAGTTTGTGACACATTAATGTTACTGACTAATATGTCTAATTTAGGCAGATACGAAAGAAGCATTGAGTAATATTATGTAAAAGCTTGTAACTTACAGTTTTAATAGATAGGCTCTGAGAACTCTATATTTCAGTCATGAAACTGCCAATCAGATCAAATGATTACAAATGTTAAAATTAATGAAAGTAGAGAAGCCATTTGGGTAGAAACTTAAAATGTTATTTTCTGTCTTTCAGATTCGCTTGTTGCTGCTTGAACTCCAATTTGAATCCTTCTTCAGAAGCAGGCCACGATTAGAGGAGTAAAAGGGTTTCATGTGGCAGGAGTAAAGTAGCACTGTCACATCCCATCAATCTTCTAAGTACCCACTCTCAGACACCCATCACCGCCCTGTCTCACACCAGCTCCAACAGAGATTTTCCCAAGAAATAAGTTTCAAGCTATTTTAGTTCCCATCACTAGTGTCCATTTGTCATAACTGAAAAAAATATCCATTATATTGCAAAAAGATTCTGTTATCCAGTATTTGCTAATTATGATTGAGACCAGAAACATATAAAGTTTCAAAGAAAACAATTGAAGGGAACATCTGAAAATAATTTCCCCCTATCCTTTGTTGTTCTGCTACTCACGGCAAATCTTCCAATCTGGAGGCTTCATGTCTTGGATCCAATAGATCATAACCACATTCATTGTAGATTTCCAAGTAGGAAATGTGTGTTGTATATATTTTGCTGCTGTCCTGATTGAAAAAGAGTAAGACATGATTTAATGACTACAAATAACGATTCATTTTAGAGGAAGACGAACACATTTGTCAATGTAGTTTCCTCACAGTTTCTCCCCCATTCTCACTCACTCTATGTGGTTTACATTTTCAGTTCGTGATACTTTCAAGTTGCCAGTTCCCATATGCATGGAACTTTTTTCTTTCTTTTCTTTTCTTTTTTTTTTATGGCCAACACCATGATTACAAGTAACTTCAGTCTGTTATTTTTTATTGGTTCCACGTTATACATAAAAAGTCGATGTATACATACAATGAGCCAATTTGGTTGCAGAACTGTATAACACACCATTTTTTACTTTCCAAACCAAAAAAAAAAAGTTACTAAGAAAATATACACTTATGTTCTATGAATAGTCTATTCATAAAAAAGCACAGATCATTTCTTTGGTTCAAAAACTTCAGTAGCAAAACAGTTGCCATCTTTAATAATAATTCTTTTTTTCACTTTTGTAATATCTGAAAACTTTTCTGGTGACATAAATAGATAAAAATGAAATTAAGTCCCAAGGACAGAAGATAGCTTAGATCAGTCAGGTAAGAGAGGACACTAACAATTCATACCTTGCTTGTTGGGTTAATTCTCGTGGCTCAAGGGGGCAAAATAAGGGTATTCGTTTATGGGTTAGAGAAAGGTGGCTTCTGTGGCCATGACTAAAATGTAATGATGTAGTTATCAACGTAATTCAGCTAAAAGCCAAGATAACAGGTCCTAGTCTCAGTTCTGCTAACAGAAAAAAAGGACCCATTCCTTCTGAGGTGGAATATGGCAGGAATATTTTTTAGCTCTTGAGGGAATTCCAAGTTCAGTTTTCCATACAGAATATCAAAATGAGAGTACCTCCTTTTTGTTCCTTCAAAAACACAAATGCTTCTATTTCTGCAAATATTATTGTTTTTAATAAAGGGAGAATATATTTGAATCTTGTGGCAAGAAAACTGTCATAGTGGACAGTAAGAGGATTTGCCTCAGATGACCTTCCTGTTTTTTTTTTTAAATTAATTTTTATTGTTGGTTGTTCAAAACATTACATAGTTCTTGATATATCATATTTCACACTTTGATTCAAGTGGGATATGAACTCCCATTTTTACCCCGTATACAGATTGCAGAATCACATCAGTTCAACCGTATACAAGAAAAATCCATTTACTAGCTGTTGCTCAAAGGGAGACAGAACAAGTCACAGAGACTAGGGAGGGAACAGTGGCCTGTAAATCCAAAGCTGAAATCCCAGTCCCACCAGCTATGAACTTCTATCACTATCGGACCTTGGTTTTCACACACATGAAAGTGAGGAAGTGGATGATGGATCCCTACATATTCTTTGGTTTAAAATTAGTAAGACTCATTGGTCCTAAAATGGCTCACACTATACCAATAAAGATATACCATCTGATATAAACAAAATGATACATAAAACATTTCAACCAACACATGAATAACTTTCAACCAACACATGAATATTATAAAAATACTCAAGCTACAGCTAAAATTCCATGTTCTGGTATTCTGTGAAGGTGGCAACTTGGATTGAATTCCTATTAAACAAATTTCTCTCAACTAAGTTCTGGAATCCTGCTGATATGACTTCAATGCTTATCCTAACAAATGGCCTATTGATTGCATTAGTATCCTGTGTTAGCGAAGGCACCATTTCAACATAATTGTTGGCATGGTAGCGTGGTTTAGTACAGGTCTCAGAGACTATAAACTTGAGACAGATTATAAGGCTGCTAGTCTAATTCAGTGTTTCCCAAAACAATCCATGAAATACTCCTGGAAAAAAGTGTACCATGGTCAACATAAATACTCTGCTCCTCCCTGGAGGATTAACAGAGCATGTTAAAGGCCCTAGAGATCCTTCAGCCGTGTTGTGAAATCCTGTTCTAAAATTTTTCTGAATATAGCTGAAATGTACCAGAGATTATGGTTTGAGATCTTAGCATACAGTTCTGAGCTCTTAGCATCAGACAGAACTGGGTTTGAATTCTGAATCTACTAGTTATAACTGAGTGATCCTTGATTATTTCACCATGATAATTAATCAGTGAATAACAGCTCTGATCTTGCAGAACTGTTATGATGGAGAAATAAGGCTATATACTTAAAATCCTACCAAAAAATCCTTAACCATCACAGGAACCAATGGACCATTGTTACTGCAGATATTATCATTGTCACTTATTTTGTTTTATTTTATTTTACTTTTGGTACCGGGGATTGATTCCAGGGGTTCTCTACCACTGAGCTACACCTCCAGGTCTTTCCAATTTTATTTTTGAGACAGAGTCTCAGAAGCTGAGGCTGGCTTTGAACCTTCAATCCTCCTGCCTCAGCCTCCTGAGTATCTGGGATTACAGGTGTATGATACTACATCCAGCTTATCATGGATACTACTTTAAATTATTATGTCCAGAAGCCTCCAAATGAAGAATTCAGTATGTGAATATAAAAGGAATGGAAAAGAAATGCAAAGACAACAATTTATATGTTCATTTTCAGTGAAGAAATTATCTTCTTCCAGAGAGTCGAATAAATCATAAAAGTCAGGAAAATGGCCGGTCTACTGCTCTGAGATGATAGGGATAATGGCTTTGGCTCCTCCGGCTTCTGCATTTTCTGAACTTTTATTGGAATACACACTTAAAATTCACTGAGCTTTGTGGCAAGCTACCTTTCCTTATTACTTCTTTTTAGTGTCTAGGTTGCCAGACTGTAATATAACACACATGTGCCCCACAGACAGCCTCGTCTCCAGCCCCCAAACAAGTTTGAAACTCACAATGCTCAAAATAAATGAGCAGTGATTTCTAAAATAAATGGAATCAATTTTCTTCTCTAATCAGTGAAAATGGGACTGGGGATATAGCTCAGTTGGTAGAGTGCTTGCCTCATATGCACAAGGCCCTGGATTCAGTCCCCAGCACCACACCAAAAAGAAAAAAAACTCAGTGAGAATGTGTTCTTATCTCTCTCACAGGTACTTCAGGACCCAGGATACCCTGGACTCCTAGTTTATCTTGAAATAAAGACTGCATAAGTCAAATGTTCCTTTAAGAATTCTAGAGAGGACTGGGGCTACAGCTCAGTGGCAGAGCACTTGCCTAAGACATGTGAGACACTGGGTTCAATCCTAAGCACCACATAAAAATAAATAAATTATTGTGTCCATCTACAATTAAAAAAAAATTCTAGACAGTTCCATTGGCCCTCTACAGGCAATTAGCTGAAGACCTCTGAGTACCAGTCCACATTCCTCAGGCATATAAAGTAGACAAACTTCATGATACACTTTAAATTGCCTGACTAATTTCACCACAGCCCAGTGTGATTATAAATGGATGTGCTGTTTCCCTTCGTGGAAATCTGGCCATTTCCAAAGAGTTGCCCTGGCTATAAATTGGTCTGATAGGCTTTCTCCAAGTCCAGGAAGTTATTTAGGATCATTCAGAATAAAATGAGGTTTAGAGCCATGCCAATGACAAACAGATCTGAAACAGTGAACCTAACAGATGTTGAGTACTTGGGAGACATTTAGATTTTAGAACTGTATTTCAGTAACCAAAGATGAAATTTTAAAGAAGATGAAAAATATTTTCCATTAGTAGAGGGTTTGTTTATTCTGTTTAATTTAATCAGGGAAATTGGCTTCATTTGTTTTGAGTTTCAAAGGGTTCTCTGAAATTGGTCAGGGATCGTTCAGCCACATGCACTAACATGAATATTAATGGCTGTGCTAATATATAATAATTATCATGTACTGAGCATATAGTGTGTGCTAGGAACTGGACAATATCTTAAATACCATCTGTCTAGCCCTCACAGCCACTCCATATAATGGGGACCTTAAGCTACAAAAAGCTGTCAGAAGTGCACTTTCTCAGAACCAGGCCAGCCTGCTCCAACACCAGTGATCTTTCCAAGACAACAGGCTTCCCGATTAGGCCACAGCAACAAAAACTATTAGAAACTACATTCCCAGTTTGTGAAATCTGGGAACAAAACAAAATTGTTAATGTCAGAAATAAATGAGTAAATGAAAAGAAGGACCTCAAATCCGGCATACACGCTATGCTCAACTCTCTCTCTTCCACGTTTTCTGGCGTGCAGAGTTGGCATGCTTGAGCTAGTAAGAGATGAGCTGAACTAATGGATAATTGCTACTTTATGGCTGGCAATTAGAATTATGCAGATCTCAGCAATTTCTTCACATCTTTGCAATTCAAAATGCAAATAACATACAGTAGAGAAATTTTGGAGTGACTTGTTACATTGACCTACTTAGGACATTTACTATACAGAATTAATACAACCAAAGAACTGGGGAACTAGAAGGGATGCTGAGGACTCTCTAGTACAATTCAATCCCTACTTCAGAGTGGAGAAAATTAAACCCACAGAACCTAAATAACTCATTATAGGGAATTTGCTTAAATATGACCAATAAAATAAAGCCAGTCTGAGCCACAGAGGAGTGTATGTAGTGGCAAAAAGAACAGAATATGGTAAGATAGACCTGAGATGAGCTCCAGCTCAGCTCTTCCTAAGATGTGGACCCAGAGAAAAATATTTAAACAGAGGCTCAGTTTTCCCATAAAAAGGGGATAAAGATACTTACTTTGTTAGTTGTACTATATGTTGTATTAAATAATGATAAAGTATAAGGCACTTGGAGGAACTCAATAAATGACATAATAAAGACAGGGATGCTGGGCACAGTGGTGCACACCTGTAATCCCAGTGGCTCAGGCAGCTGAGGCAAGAGGATCACTAGTTCAAAGCCAGCTTCAGCAATGGCGAGGAGCTAAGAATTCAGTGAGACCCTGTCTCTAAATAAAATATAAAATGTGACTCAGAGGTTGAGTGCCCCTGAGTTCAATCTCTGGAGAAGGAAGGAAGGAGGGAGGGAGGCGGGGGAAAGGGAGGGAGACAGGGAACACTCTTTATAAAACTATAATGTTCACTGCAATGGAATTTGTACTCTGGTATACTACTTTGGCTTCTTTCTGGGAAAAAGTAACAACTATACTATCCTATTTAGTGCTTTAGTAGCTAGAAGAAAGGTCTGCTTGGTTAAAAGACTATTTCTCAGTTTCTTTCATTTTTTTTTTTTTCTGGTACCAGGGATTGAACCCAGGGGCACTGAAACACTTCAGCCACATCCCCAGTCCTTTTTATATTTTATTTTCAGACAGAGTCTTGCTTGGGGCCTCACTAAATTGCTGAGGCTGACTTGGAACTTGTGATCCTCCTGCCTCAGCTTCCCAAGCACTGGGATTACAGACGTGCACCACTATGCCTCAGTTTCTTAACGTGGAATATAAGATTTTAATTGGTAAGATGTATTATTTGCTCTTTTAAGCTCTGTGACTATAGCAGAAAGAACTCCCTTTGCTCAGCTGCCAGTACTTTAATGAGAAGGACATTCTTAATTTCTACTTATCCAGCAAAATCTTAACCTTGCTTCAAATGTAAAGGTTGGAGCTATTACACAAAAATATTTTCTCATTTTGATATAATATAATATCACAACAATTTTTCTGTGCACAGTAAATTTCTGCAGAATCTATCAAATACAAAACGAACTTAGTTTTATACCTTTTGTAACTGCTCAAAAATGTATGACAGCGTCCTTGGGATAATGCCTCTGTCACTGTAACGCTCAGCCCCACCTGTGATAGTGAATGTCTTGCCACTGCCCGTTTGTCCATATGCAAAGATGGTACCGTTGTAACCTGCCAGCACACTGCAATGAAGAAACCGCACACTTTTAATACCAAAATGACTACCTGCATTTGTATTAGATGACTTGAATTCTAATAGCAACCTTATTAGATTCTATGGAAAAGCTATTTATAGAAATACCTACAGAAATATTTAATTATGTGACTATGTATTACATTTTAATCCATCAATATCAGCACATTGATCCTTTTTTCTAAGAAAGAACATGTGACCCCATAGAGTCCAGTTATCTTAAAATATTGTCTTTGTATTTTAGTATGCTAGACTTGAATCAAAGTATATGTTGAAAAAAATATCCTGGGGAAATAACACCTGTAATTTGGCCCACTGTCCACCTGATGCCTGCTGCCTCACCTGGTCACTTCCTAGGATACTAGAATACACACAGGTTACTACTATGTACCTTATAATGTGATTTCCTACTTAACTCTCATTACCAAGTGAAAATCCTCTAGGAATGTCCCTCCTCTCCTTTCTTGGAATGACTCTTTTTTTTAAGAAGAGGCTGGTCCATGTGTGTTCTTCAGCCCTGCAAAAAAGCCCTTGACTGATGAGGTCTCAAGAGCCCTGGATCATCTCAGCCTCTGCAGACCACTACCTATAACAAGTCACTGCAAACAGTGTGCATGACATGCTTCAGGCTTTCAAAAGTGGGTCTTTTTCTAGGCTACATGGAACAGTAAACTCTTGCAGCTTTACTCCCTTTTATTTATTTATTTTTTGTTACATGTGGCTCCTTGATCTCAAGATGTTTTCATCAATCTAGCTATGATGCTGTCGGCTAATGTCACCCACATTGTGAGTGGTTGTTTTCAATAGATGACTCCTCTGCGATCACTCCTCATAGTTCACGTTGGGATTCCTGCTCTGCTGCTGAGATCCTGTTCACAGTTCTTTCTAGGCCTCTTTATACCTCGGCTGCATGCCGAGCGACCAGTCATCACAATTCCCCTTCAAAACACACAGGTGTTGCCTAAAACTTTTTATGAAGTGGTTAGATAGGTTCATAGCATCTTATGCAACTAACCACCTAACAATATGGTTAACAAATCAATACATCTTTTGTTCTGTAAGCAGGTGATATTGATGCTTACAAATTGAAAGGACTCAGTACAGGGAGGGAGAAAAGAGATATTACTATTATGTGGTTCACCTTTCTACTTTTGAGAAACTTAATCATTTTTTTTTCATGTGTCTTCACAGGAAGACAGTAGACTGTTGAAATTCTAAGCTGGTAAGGTGTTGGAATTACCGTAATGCATTTAGGTGGATGATTATAGAATCTTTCTCTTCAACAGAATCTATCACCAACGAAACAGAAATGTCCCATTATCAAATCTCATTTGGATATATGGTATTTCTTGGCCATAAATGCTCTGTGTAAATGAAGTCTATAACTTTTAGTATCAGACCTAAAATGATTTATTGATTTTGGATCTAAAAATTTCTAAAATATATTAGGCATTATCTATCTTGAAAAGTAATGAATACTGAGTAAAAATTAACACTTTCATTCTGACACAGATATAGCCTTTGGAAAGTGAGTACTACAGCATGCTCCACTGGTACTTGCTGATTGTTATGTCTACTTTTTTTATACTTACATCTTCTTTCTCACCATCCACTGTTCCTGCCTACCTGCCTCTAATATGTGCTCTCCCTAACCTCATCTGCTGTGGGATGGAAAATTACACGTCACAGTTTCACAGGACTCTGTATGAAATTAAAAGGATGTAGGTTCTACCTTTAGATACTTCCATGCGCATTTATTACATTGCTACAATATGAAATAAAATAAAGAAATGACAACAGGCAAAGTTTATTTCTAGTTCCTTTATCTAGAGGCCCTGCATCCCAACTCAATCTTTGGATTGAATGTCCATTCTTTATTGGGCCCCAGGTGTTTATATCTTCTTCTAGTCTCATCCGTCTTAGAGAAAAAAATAAAGAAATAGAAATGGTGGTGTAAGAACCTTTGACAATCTGTTCCTTCACAAGAATAATGATAGCAGTGGAAAAAATGGTCAAAATTGACTTTCTCAGAACAGAACCCTGGAAATTATCCAAAGGTACACAATAATCCAAGGAATGTTTATTTAAGAAAAACAGCTGAAACTCAGTAGAACAGCAGGCTCCACAGTTTTAGCTTGAAAATCCTCAGCCCTCTTTCCGCAGCTCCATGGTAGCCTTGAAAAACTACAGCCTCAAAGCCACAGGGGCTGTGAAAACCAGCAGCCTAATTATCACTTCAGGGAGCAGGACAGGTTTGGAACTCCTCAAAACCCTATCCCCAAAGAACTCTTTTAAGCTCTGTGACTGTAGCAGGAAAAGAGGCATGAGACAGGAACTGTTGATGAAAACCCATAATAGGTGTAGATACAACATTACAGAATTCTATAATGCTATTCAAAGGAATAAACAAGTTTAATAAAGTTGCAAGATACAAGATCAATTTACAAAAGTCAAGTGTATTTCTACACAACAGCAATGACCAATCTGAAAATAAAATTCAAATATAAATTTTAGGAGAAGCTCATCTCTGACCTTTCTCTCAGCTCCATGAAAAAGCTTCATTTACAGTATAAAACTTGTCTGTGATCTGACTCAGAGCTACTCAGGATGAGCAACTCTATTGCCAGGGTATTTGTTGAGAACAATCCATGGAAAATATCTAACATCGAAGCTGCCTAAGGCTACAATACCAGCAAGGTCAACAAGAAGGTGATCAAACATTTAAAAGAAAAATCTGTGAAATAAGACGTCTGTAAGGTGCTTTGAAAAGCTCTGACATGTTGCTTGGGACTTTAGAGGACACACACACACACACACACACACACACACACACATTCAGGACTATGGGCATGCCCAGGCCATACTTGAGAAAGTCCCTGAGACTCTGCACATGCTGGAAGTAAGGGGTAAGGCAGAGATACAGACTGATGGCTCAAGGCATTTAAAGAAATCTCTGTCCAATCATTAACTCACCACTAAAGTAATTGCACATAGATTTCAGAAGCTGCACATGGCAAACATAGAGGTAAATAAGGTGATCAAAAACTTAAAAGAAAAAAATCCATGGAATAAGATGGCTATGAGGGGCTTTGAAAATCACTGACATATTCAGATATAGACTTTACAAAATTAAACCAGAACAGTCACTAAATAAACAGGCAGAAGAACAACAATAACACCTAACAACAACAATAAACCCTGAGGAGAATAGGAATCTGATTTCTAAGGCTGTCATAATATTGTACTGCTATAGTACTATATATGTATACTATAGACTATATATATACTGTTATATATAACAAATGCTCAGTTTTCAACAACAACAAAAAATTACAAGACACAAAAAGGAATAAGAAACTATTGCCCATATATAGGAAATAAAATGGAAATAGTCCTTGAGAAAGCCCAAATGTTATTTTAGCAGGTAAAAATTAAATTAGCTACTTTAAATATATTTAAAGAATAATAGTAAAATATGTTTAAGGAATTAAAGGAATAAAAGAAAATTATGTCTCATTAAATTGATAAATGAAAAAGTAACTTATTTTAAAAGAACCAAACAGAAATTATGGGATTGAAAAGTAAAGTAACCAAAATTAACAGCAAATTTGACTTGGTATAAGAAAGAATAAGTGAGTCTGAAGATTGGTCAATTGAGATTTTCCAATCTCAGGAACAGAAAGGACAAAAAAAAATGAAGAAAAATGGAACAGAGGATTCAGAGACCAACATATCCATAATAGGAGTCCTAAAAGAATAGAGGAGAGAATATTGAAAGAAGTTATGACCAAAAACTTACAAATTTTAATGAAAATCATCAATCTATATATCCAAGAAGCTTGATAAACTCCAAGAAGAACAAACACAAAATATCCAAACCTAGACACATCGTGATCCTTTTGTCCATAAACAAAGAGAATCTTGATGGGAGCAAGAGAGAGTGACTGATCAAATACAAGGTTCTCGGTAAGATGAACAGTGGATTTCTCATTAGGATCCATGCAGGCCAGAGGTGATGGGGTAACATATTAAAAATGCTGAAAGTGAAAGATTGGTCTGAATTTCTTTTCAGAAATTGATGAGCTTCTCCTAAAATTTATATTTGAATTTTATTTTCAGATTGGTCATTGCTTTTGTGTAGAAATACACTTGACTTTGGTAAATTGATCTTATATCTTGCAACTTTATTAAACTTGTTTATTCCTTTTAATAGCATTGTAGAATTCTGTAATGTTGTATCTACATCTATTATGGGTTTTCATTAACAGTTCCTGTCTCATGTCTCTTTTCCTGATAGTCCTTAAAAACTAGAAAGGGAGCTCTAATCTGTCTTTACCTTGGAGTCTGCCACAAAGAAATTCTCTGACCTACCTTATCTGATAGTAGATGATAGGACCCTCTTATGGAGATCCCTCCAGTAGATACTGGCCAACTGAATGGGACTGAATAGGAGTTGGGTTTCCCTCTAACCAACAGAGGTTCCCAGACTTTTTATATAATGTGATCATGTCTTGTGCAAATAGAGATAATTTAGAGCTTTCCTTTTCAATCTGCACATTTTTAATTTCCTTTTATTGCCTCAGTTCACTGGTTAGTTTGCTAGCAACAAATTCTCCCAGTTTTTGTTCTTCATTCATTATTGAATAGTAATTCTACCAGCCATAGAATTTTCTATTTGCATATGAAATAATTTTCTATATAGAAAATCCTAAGAACTCCTATGAAACTATTACAAGTACAAATGTTGCAAGGTATAAGACAACATCAAAAGATGTAATCCTTGAGGCTGGGGGTGGGGGTGTAGTTGAGTATAGAACGAAGGTGCTTGAGTTCAACTCTCAGCATAAGGAAAAAAAATAGATGGTAATACCCCCAAATTCATCTACATTTGTACAATCTCTATCAAACTTCAGGCTGGTTTCTTTGAGGAAATTGGCATAATTCTCCTAAAATTTATATGGGAAAGCAGGGGATACAAAACAGCAGGAAAAAACATGGAAAGAACAAAGGTGGAAGATTCACATTTCCCAATTTCATAACGTACCACAAAGCAAGAGTAATTGAGATAGTACTGGCATAAGAGTAGACATACAGGATCAGTGGAATAAAACAGAAAATCCAGAAATAGACCCTTACATTTATAATCAGTTTATTTTTAAGAAGCATGCTAAGACCATAGAAGAAAGAGTAGTCTTTTTAACAACAACAACAGCAACAACAAAAGCTTGAAAAACTGCAAAAGAATTCACATGAAAAAGAATGAAACTGGACCCCTATCTCTTACCATGTACAAAAATTAACTCAAAATGAATCAAAGACCTAATGTAAAAGTTAAAGCTAAAATGTCTCAGAAGAAAACAGGGATAAATCTTCAAGATGTTGGATTAGATAATGGTTTCTAAATTGTGACATCAAAACCAACAAATAGCTGAGGAAAAAAAAATAAACTGAACCTAATCAAAATTTCAAAACTTTGTGTTTCAGATGACACAATCAAGATAATGAAATGACAATCCACAGAATGGGTCAAAATATTAGCAAATCATCTATACATCAAAGAACTTGACATCATTTCTATAATTCATAACATACGAAGAAATCTTAAAATTCAATCATGCAAATCAAAATTTAAAAGTAGACATGGAATCTAAATAGATATGTATATTTCTAATTCTGACAAGGGACAAGCAAAATGTGTCATATTCATTCCATGTAATATTATTTGGCAATATAAAGGAAAAAAGAACTGATACATACAACAGTGTGTACAAAATGTAAACACATTATGTTAAGTGAAAGAAATTAGTCACATGGGCAATATATTGTCCAATTTCACTTATAAGAATTATCTAGAATAGGCAAATGCCATTAATAGATTAGTGGTTTTCCACAGGGAGGGAGGGGAAGAGGGGAGCAACTGCTAATGGGTATGATCCAGGGCTTCTTTTGGGGGTAATGTTCATGTCCTAAAATTAAATAATGATCTGTACTAAAACCTCCTAAATCGTTTTGGTATGTAAATTATACCTTAACAAAGTTGCTGTAACAATAAAATGGTAAAGTAGAACTTAGAGTGCTAGTAACTAGATCCACTTGCCACCTTTTCTGTAATATTTTTAAAAGAAAGAGGGAATAGTAATTAATAAAATAAATGAAAGCAAGCCAGGCATAGCGTTGTTTGTCTGTAATCCTAGCTGTTTGGGAGGCTGAGGCAGGAGGATTGCAAGTTCAAAGCTAGCTTCAGCAAAAGCAAGGCACTAAGCAATTCAGTGACAGCCTGTTTCTAAATAAAATACAAAATAGGGATGGGGATGTTGCTCAGTGGTCAAGTGCCCCTGAGTTCAATCCCTGGCACCAATAAATAAATAAACAAATAAGCTAGCAAATGACCAATTTCAGCAATGAACAATGGTTTGGTCACTTTTGGTGAAAAAAACATTTCTAAATATCCTAAATTCAACAATGCAGGTTACTGCTTAATCCATCTCAGCTAGAGATAGTCTTGATATGTAAACAAATCAACCATTGATAAACACAGAATTTGATGATCAGATGAAATTTCCATTGTATAAATCCTATCCTTCCTTAAGCAAAATGCGTTTTCCCTAGGAGTTTAAATTATAAAGCTATTCTGTCAGTCCTTATCTTTTAATATTTGCATGAATAAAACAAAAATAAATCTTCTCCCCTCTAGGAGATTATAAACTAAAGTATTACTCCATACGTATCACATTTTCATGCTAGAGAAAATACAAATCATTTTTAACTTTAGCTTTTCATTTTTATTACTCTTTATTTGCTTAACTAGATTCCAAGTAAAAGATTGCCTAGAAGTATCTGCATAAAGTGAGACTTCATTTTGTTTAACCCAAATGAAAAGATTTTAAGCACCTCCTTATACAATGTCTAAGACAAAATAACAACAAAAATTATTAATGTAATGTTAATTTAGTAAAATAAGCCAAAAAAATAATTCTAGTTCCACAAATTTGAAAAGAGAGCATAGTTAGAAAAGTAAGAAACAAATAAGACCATGGCTTTAGTAATTGGTGTCATTAGAGGCCTTTTTACTATTTTTCTTCCAAGAAAAGAATCCCCTCTAAGCTAGTTCTGAAAAATAGTTACACAAACCATGCTTCAACAGCTGCTTAATTCAGGATAAGGTTGAAATCAGAGAATGAGGTGGGACTGATTTAATTTTTGAGGTGAGAGAGTCAGGTGAGTTGGTATCTTAAAAAGATTAGTCTTAGTTTAATAGTTTAGTCTAAAAGCTTAGCCTTAGAAAATTAAGAATCAAAGGAAAATACATGTTTATATTTTCATAAGTTCTTTATAGAAATAAAACAAATTAGTTCACTCAGAAAACACAAACCAAACAATTAGTACTACGGACAGAATTTTTTAAGCTAACAGATTATGCTACATTTATGTTTAATTCAGGAAAATTCTTTGTGTAAAGTCAACAAGGCTAATGTGAAACAGAATGAAAATTAAATCTCTATTTTAAATACATTATAACCCCTTGTCCCTACTCACTTTTCACAGTTCCAAGAGTCAGAGTAGCTGGAACTTATTTTAAAATTCTCACAACAGTTCATTTCTGTGCACTGTAGCCCTCTTCCTAAAATAAAGTCCCACAGTCCTTTGTAAGCAGCCCAAGGCAGCAATTTGGTGTAGCCTGTTGTCTTTTATAGAGAAATATGGTAAGTGACTCAAGGGGTTCACCTTCACAACATCTTTAAGAGCATAAATTCAGCAACCCAAAGTCTTAAGAGGCATTAGAATTAAAAACAATAGCAACCTGTGGTTAATACAAGACAACTCAATTTTGTCATACACAAAAATAATTCTCCCATTAATTCAGCTGAATGACCATGTAATTTATATAATTTCCAGTAAGCCTGGGATGTTTCCTGGGATGTTAAGGAGAAGCGAGAAGACAAGAAGTGGAAAGGCCTACCCTTCTGGAGAATCTAAGACAGCAAGAAACTTTGAGAGGTCTATTTTCTGTCCCACAAGCTTTTTAAATCCCATCTTCTTCTGGAAATAGCCTCCATTCTTCTATGAACTCAGGGAGAAGGTGTGTGGAGCACATGACTCAGGCCTGATCAATCCTACTTCTTCATTTCCTCACAGTCCCTCCAGCCCTGCCCATCTTTAGCAGCCATGGTTCAAAGACGTGGACAGCATGCCTCAAGCAGGGCCAAGAAGAGTCTCTGCAAGACGGATTCTGAGAAGGAAAAACGCTGGGCTTCCTGAACCATAACTGCCAGATACCATATGTTCTGTCCTTCTACCCAAGGAAGCAGGGCCAAGCTTCTGTACAAGGTCAGATGGGTGGAGAAGGAATATTGGCTGTCACATATCCAGTTGAAGTAGCAAAGGCCCTAATTTTTATAGCACTCCTTTCAATTCTTGGAGCTAACCTAGTTATGTAAGCCAAGAAATCTTCTTTTCTTTGAATTGGGATTCTGTCATATGCAACCAAAAGACTCACAACTAATACAAAGTTCCCAGAGTGACCTGAAAGATATTTCTGTCCCTTGATTTAGACCATGGGTTTCAAACTGGCAATGCATCTGTCTACAGGAATATCTAAACTTAAGTTAAAATGCCTTTATATGGGACATGAGTCCTCCCATTTGCCATGATCCCCTACATTCCCTAACATCTTGGACTTGGCCACTTCCCAAATGTATGTTACCTGCTGTTTTAGTCAGTTTTTTTCATTGTGACAAAAAGATCCAATGAGAACAAGTGGAATAGGAAAAGTTTCTTTGGCTCACAGTTTCAGAGGTCTCATGCCATAGACAGCCAATCCCATAGCTCTGGCCCCAACGTGAAGCAGATCATCATGGTGGAAGAAGGCAAACAGGAGAGTGGGGGAGCTAGCTCTGTTCACCAGGAATAAGATGTAAACCCCACAGGCACACCCCCAGTGACCCACTTCTTCCAGCCACACCCTCCAAGCCTACAGTTATTGCCCAGTTAATCTCTATCAGCACTGATTAGGTTAAGGCTCTCTAACTTTCTCACATTGTCTCACACATGATCTTTGGGGGGACACCTCATGTCTAGACCATAACACCTGCCCAGACTTGAAGGCAGGGCTGCATCTATGAACAACAACAGAGTGCCGGTCACAGTGTAGTCCTTGTGCATGCCAATACTCCTCCAGAGTGAAGCCATTCATATGGACTACTGTGAACTGTGTCCCCTGAAGAGGGCAAACATGGAGGGCCAGTTTAAAGGCACATGTGTTAGTTCCCCTGGTTAAGACATGGTCTTCTCTAAAACCATGCTCTGAAAAGATCTTTTTTAGATCATTTGTGGTTTCACTTTTTCACATATTGATGTAACTGTAAATCCTGATAGAGAAATTGAGTTACATGGGGGCTGGGGCTCAGCAGTAGAGCACTTGTCTAGCATGTACGGGGCGCTGGAATTGATCCTCAGCACCACATAAAAACGAAATGAAAGTATTGTGTCCAACTACAACTAAAACAAAATATTTTAAAAAAATAAAGAAATAGAGTTACATGGCTAACCTAGGTCAATCTAAATCAAAGTATTTGGAAAGGACCATCCAAGCAAGAGTATCCAGATGAGAAACAATTAATGTATATATCCAAAAATATGTTTTTGTGACAAAAATAAAATTGAAAATGTGAATTAAGTACTAATTTATGCACCTTTTGTAAGCACTTGTGTGTAGTCTGATTGTTGAACTAGGATCACATACAAGAGGCCCACAAGCCAAATACAACCAGAAGAGAATTTACTCTGGACTGTACTTTTTTTTTTTTTTTTTTTTAATTCAGTCTGGATATTTTTAGTCCCCAGACTTGTGCTCTTAATTAAGCACAGAATATCACCACTTGGTCCCTCATCAGTTTGTTTCAGATTATTTGCCTGCCCTCCAATGGAATGTTGAGTTTTGCAACACCTGGTAAAGAGTAACTCAGATAAGTCTTAAAAGAGCAAAACTCAAGATTTTATTTTTTAAATCAACAAAAACCAAGCTAAAGATAAGCATCTTCTAGGTATTTAAATGTCATTAGCAATTCCCACACACTAGTAAGTGCCCAAAAAAGAGAATGGATCTCTCTCTCATCACTGCTCACATCTCATAAGCTTTAAAACATCACAGGCAAACAAGAATGTTGGACTCTTTCTTCTACAACAGTCACTTTGGCACAATCAGGACTTCCGCTCTTGGATGTCTCACAAAAATAGGATCATCGGCCGCCTGCCTCAAAAGAGTGGCAGATTCTCCTCCTTGGATGCAGTGGCTAAGAAAGGGGACCCGTGGAGATTCTTCCCAGTTCTGATTCCTGGGGCTTTGTTCACAGTCTTGTCCCTGCTACTTCAAATCGAACTTTGCAAGAGGCAAACACATCATAGGATGTACAATCCAAACAGCCTCTCTTGAAAGAATCTTCAAGATCTCAAGCACAAGAA